>NW_027316500.1:36797456-37315194 GCF_026437365.1 Eucyclogobius newberryi | reverse complement strand
TAGTGAGACTAAAGAGCCACTAAAGAGCCACATAGTGAGACTAAAGAGCCACATAGTGAGACTAAAGAGCCACATAGTGAGACTAAAGAGAGCCACATAGTGAGACTAAAGAGCCACTAAAGAGCCACATAGTGAGACTAAAGAGCCACATAGTGAGACTAAAGCGAGCCACATAGTGAGACTAAAGAGCCACTAAAGAGCCACATAGTGAGACTAAAGAGCCACATAGTGAGACTAAAGAGCCACATAGTGAGACTAAAGAGAGCCACATAGTGAGACTAAAGAGCCACATAGTGAGACTAAAGAGCCACATAGTGAGACTAAAGAGCCACATAGTGAGACTAAAGAGCCACATAGTGAGACTAAAGCGAGCCACATAGTGAGACTAAAGAGCCACTAAAGAGCCACATAGTGAGACTAAAGAGCCACATAGTGAGACTAAAGAGCCACATAGTGAGACTAAAGAGAGCCACATAGTGAGACTAAAGAGCCACTAAAGAGCCACATAGTGAGACTAAAGAGCCACATAGTGAGACTAAAGCGAGCCACATAGTGAGACTAAAGAGCCACTAAAGAGCCACATAGTGAGACTAAAGAGCCACATAGTGAGACTAAAGAGCCACATAGTGAGACTAAAGAGAGCCACATAGTGAAACTAAAGAGCCACATAGTGAGACTAAAGAGCCACATAGTGAGACTAAAGAGAGCCACATAGTGAGACTAAAGAGCCACATAGTGAGACTAAAGAGCCACATATTGAGACTAAAGAGAGCCACATAGTGAGACTAAAGAGCCACATAGTGAGACTAAAGAGCCACATAGTGAGATTAAAGAGCCACATAGTGAGACTAAAGAGAGCCACATAGTGAGACTAAAGAGCCACATAGTGAGACTAAAGAGCCACATAGTGAGACTAAAGAGCCACAGTGAGACTAAAGAGCCACATAGTGAGCCTAAAGAGCCACATAGTGAGACTAAAGAGCCACATAGTGAGACTAAAGAGCCACATATTGAGACTAAAGAGCCACATAGTGAGACTAAAGAGCCACAGTGAGACTAAAGAGCCACATAGTGAGCCTAAAGAGCCACATAGTGCGACTAAAGAGCCACAAAGTGAGACTAAAGAGCCACATAGTGAGACTAAAGAGCCACATAGTGAGACTAAAGAGCCACATAGTGAGACTAAAGAGAGCCACATAGTGAGACTAAAGAGCCACATAGTGAGACTAAAGAGCCACATAGTGAGACTAAAGAGCCACATAGTGAGACTAAAGAGCCACAAAGTGAGACTAAAGAGCCACATAGTGAGACTAAAGAGCCACATAGTGAGACTAAAGAGCCACATAGTGAGACTAAAGAGAGCCACATAGTGAGACTAAAGAGCCACATAGTGAGACTAAAGAGCCACATAGTGAGACTAAAGAGCCACATAGTGAGACTAAAGAGCCACATAGTGAGACTAAAGAGCCACATAGTGCGACTAAAGAGCCACAAAGTGAGACTAAAGAGCCACATAGTGAGACTAAAGAGCCACATATTGAGACTAAAGAGCCACATAGTGAGACTAAAGAGCCACATAGTGAGACTAAAGAGCCACATAGTGCGACTAAAGAGCCACAAAGTGAGACTAAAGAGCCACATAGTGAGACTAAAGAGCCACATAGTGAGACTAAAGAGCCACATAGTGCGACTAAAGAGCCACAAAGTGAGACTAAAGAGCCACATAGTGAGACTAAAGAGAGCCACATAGTGAGACTAAAGAGCCACATAGTGAGACTAAAGAGCCACATAGTGAGACTAAAGAGAGCCACATAGTGAGACTAAAGAGCCACATAGTGAGACTAAAGGGCCACATAGTGAGACTAAAGAGCCACATAGTTAGACTAAAGAGCCACATATTGAGACTAAAGAGCCAAATAGTGAGACTAAAGAGCCACATAGTGAGACTAAAGAGCCAAATGGTGAGACAAAAGAGCCACATAGTGAGACTAAAGAGCCACATAGTGAGACTAAAGAGCCACTAAAGAGCCACATAGTGAGACTAAAGAGCCACATAGTGAGACTAAAGAGCCACATAGTGAGACTAAAGAGAGCCACATAGTGAGACTAAAGAGCCACTAAAGAGCCACATAGTGAGACTAAAGAGCCACATAGTGAGACTAAAGCGAGCCACATAGTGAGACTAAAGAGCCACTAAAGAGCCACATAGTGAGACTAATGAGCCACATAGTGAGACTAAAGAGCCACATAGTGAGACTAAAGAGAGCCACATAGTGAGACTAAAGAGCCACATAGTGAGACTAAAGAGCCACATAGTGAGACTAAAGAGCCACATAGTGAGACTAAAGAGCCACATAGTGAGACTAAAGCGAGCCACATAGTGAGACTAAAGAGCCACTAAAGAGCCACATAGTGAGACTAAAGAGCCACATAGTGAGACTAAAGAGCCACATAGTGAGACTAAAGAGAGCCACATAGTGAGACTAAAGAGCCACTAAAGAGCCACATAGTGAGACTAAAGAGCCACATAGTGAGACTAAAGCGAGCCACATAGTGAGACTAAAGAGCCACTAAAGAGCCACATAGTGAGACTAAAGAGCCACATAGTGAGACTAAAGAGCCACATAGTGAGACTAAAGAGAGCCACATAGTGAGACTAAAGAGCCACATAGTGAGACTAAAGAGCCACATAGTGAGACTAAAGAGAGCCACATAGTGAGACTAAAGAGCCACATAGTGAGACTAAAGAGCCACATATTGAGACTAAAGAGAGCCACATAGTGAGACTAAAGAGCCACATAGTGAGACTAAAGAGCCACATAGTGAGATTAAAGAGCCACATAGTGAGACTAAAGAGAGCCACATAGTGAGACTAAAGAGCCACATAGTGAGACTAAAGAGCCACATAGTGAGACTAAAGAGCCACAGTGAGACTAAAGAGCCACATAGTGAGCCTAAAGAGCCACATAGTGAGACTAAAGAGAGCCACATAGTGAGACTAAAGAGCCACATAGTGAGACTAAAGAGCCACATATTGAGACTAAAGAGCCACATAGTGAGACTAAAGAGCCACAGTGAGACTAAAGAGCCACAAAGTGAGACTAAAGAGCCACATAGTGAGACTAAAGAGCCACATAGTGAGACTAAAGAGCCACATAGTGAGACTAAAGAGAGCCACATAGTGAGACTAAAGAGCCACATAGTGAGACTAAAGAGCCACATAGTGAGACTAAAGAGCCACATAGTGAGACTAAAGAGCCACATAGTGAGACTAAAGAGCCACATAGTGCGACTAAAGAGCCACAAAGTGAGACTAAAGAGCCACATAGTGAGACTAAAGAGCCACATATTGAGACTAAAGAGCCACATAGTGAGACTAAAGAGCCACATAGTGAGACTAAAGAGCCACATAGTGCGACTAAAGAGCCACAAAGTGAGACTAAAGAGCCACATAGTGAGACTAAAGAGCCACATAGTGAGACTAAAGAGCCACATAGTGCGACTAAAGAGCCACAAAGTGAGACTAAAGAGCCACATAGTGAGACTAAAGAGCCACATAGTGAGACTAAAGAGCCACATAGTGAGACTAAAGAGAGCCACATAGTGAGACTAAAGAGCCACATAGTGAGACTAAAGAGCCACATAGTGAGACTAAAGAGCCACATAGTTAGACTAAAGAGCCACATATTGAGACTAAAGAGCCACATAGTTGGACTAAAGAGAGCCACATAGTGAGACTAAAGAGCCACATAGTGAAACTAAAGAGAGCCACATAGTGAGACTAAAGAGAGCCACATAGTGGAACTAAAGAGCCAAATAGTGAGACTAAAGAGCCACATAGTGAGACTAAAGAGCCACATAGTGAGACTAAAGAGCCACATAGTGAGACTAAAGAGCCACATAGTGAGACTAAAGAGCCACATAGTGAGACTAAAGAGCCACATAGTGGAACTAAAGAGCCACATAGTGGAACTAAAGAGCCACATAGTGAGACTAAAGAGCCACATAGTGAGACTAAAGAGCCACATAGTGAGACTAAAGAGAGCCACATAGTGAGACTAAAGAGCCACATAGTGAGACTAAAGAGAGCCACATAGTGAGACTAAAGAGAGCCACAAAGTGAGAATAAAGAGCCACTAAAGAGCCACATAGTGAGACTAAAGAGCCACATAGTGAGACTAAAGAGAGCCACATAGTGAGACTAAAGAGAGCCACAAAGTGAGAATAAAGAGCCACTAAAGAGCCACATAGTGAGACTAAAGAGCCACATAGTGAGACTAAAGAGAGCCACAAAGTGAGAATAAAGAGCCACTAAAGAGCCACATAGTGAGACTAAAGAGCCACATAGTGAGACTAAAGAGAGCCACAAAGTGAGAATAAAGAGCCACTAAAGAGCCACATAGTGAGACTAAAGAGCCACTTAGTGAGACTAAAGAGCCACATAGTGAGACTAAAGAGCCATATAGTGGAACAAAAGAGCCACATAGTGAGACTAAAGAGCCACATAGTGAGACTAAAGAGAGCCACATAGTGAGACTAAAGAGCCACATAGTGGAACAAAAGAGCCACATAGTGAGACTAAAGAGCCATATAGTGGAACAAAAGAGCCACATAGTGAGACTAAAGAGCCACATAGTGAGACTAAAGAGAGCCACATAGTGAGACTAAAGAGCCACATAGTGGAACTAAAGAACCACATAGTGAGACTAAAGAGCCACATAGTGAGACTAAAGAGAGCCACATAGTGAGACTAAAGAGCCACATAGTGAGACTAAAGAGAGCCACATAGTGGAACAAAAGAGCCACATAGTGAGACTAAAGAGCCACATAGTGAGACTAAAGAGAGCCACATAGTGAGACTAAAGAGCCACATAGTGAGACTAAAGAGCCACATAGTGAGACTAAAGAGCCACATAGTGAGACTAAAGAGAGCCACATAGTGAGACTAAAGAGCCACATAGTGAGACTAAAGAGCCACATAGTGAGACTAAAGAGAGCCACATAGTGAGACTAAAGAGCCACATAGTGAGACTAAAGAGAGCCACATAGTGAGACTAAAGAGCCACATTGTGAGACTAAAGAGCCACATAGTGAGACTAAAGAGCCACATAGTTAGACTAAAGAGCCACATATTGAGACTAAAGAGCCACATAGTGGGACTAAAGAGAGCCACATAGTGAGACTAAAGAGCCACATAGTGAAACTAAAGAGAGCCACATAGTGAGACTAAAGAGAGCCACATAGTGAGACTAAAGAGAGCCACATAGTGGAACTAAAGAGCCACATAGTGAGACTAAAGAGCCACATAGTGAGACTAAAGAGCCACATAGTGAGACTAAAGAGCCACATAGTGGGACTAAAGAGCCACATAGTGAGACTAAAGAGCCACATAGTGAAACTAAAGAGCGACATAGTGAGACTAAAGAGCCACATAGTGAGACTAAAGAGCCACATAGTGGAACTAAAGAGCCACATAGTGGAGCTAAAGAGCCACATAGTGAGACTAAAGAGCCACATAGTGAGACTAAAGAGCCACATAGTGGACCTAAAGAGCCACATAGTGAGACTAAAGAGCCACATAGTGAGACTAAAGAGAGCCACATAGTGAGACTAAAGAGCCACATAGTGAGACTAAAGAGAGCCACATAGTGGAACTAAAGAGCCACATAGTGAGACTAAAGAGCCACATAGTGAGACTAAAGAGCCACATAGTGAGACTAAAGAGCCACATAGTGGGACTAAAGAGCCACATAGTGAGACTAAAGAGCCACATAGTGAAACTAAAGAGCGACATAGTGAGACTAAAGAGCCACATAGTGAGACTAAAGAGCCACATAGTGGAACTAAAGAGCCACATAGTGGAGCTAAAGAGCCACATAGTGAGACTAAAGAGCCACATAGTGAGACTAAAGAGCCACATAGTGGACCTAAAGAGCCACATAGTGAGACTAAAGAGCCACATAGTGAGACTAAAGAGAGCCACATAGTGAGACTAAAGAGCCACATAGTGAGACTAAAGAGAGCCACATAGTGAGACTAAAGAGCCACATAGTGAGACTAAAGAGAGCCATATAGTGAGACTAAAGAGCCACATAGTGAGACTAAAGAGAGCCACATAGTGAGACTAAAGAGCCACATAGTGAGACTAAAGAGCCACATAGTGAGACTAAAGAGCCAAATAGTGCGAATAAAGAGCCACAAAGTGAGACTAAAGAGCCACATAGTGAGACTAAAGAGCCACATAGTGAGACTAAAGAGCCACATAGTGAGACTAAAGAGAGCCACATAGTGAGACTAAAGAGCCACATAGTGAGACTAAAGAGCCACATAGTGAGACTAAAGAGCCAAATAGTGAGACTAAAGAGAGCCATATAGTGAGACTAAAGAGCCACATAGTGAGACTAAAGAGCCAAATAGTGAGACTAAAGAGAGCCACATAGTGAGACTAAAGAGCCACATAGTGAGACTAAAGAGAGCCACATAGTGAGACTAAAGAGAGCCACAAAGTGAGAATAAAGAGCCACTAAAGAGCCACATAGTGAGACTAAAGAGCCACATAGTGAGACTAAAGAGAGCCACATAGTGAGACTAAAGAGCCACTTAGTGAGACTAAAGAGCCACATAGTGAGACTAAAGAGCCACATAGTGAGACTAAAGAGAGCCACATAGTGAGACTAAAGAGCCACATAGTGAGACTAAAGAGCCACATAGTGAGAATAAAGAGCCACATAGTGAGACTAAAGAGCCACATAGTGAGACTAAAGAGCCACTAAAGAGCCACATAGTGAGACTAAAGAGCCACAAAGTGAGACTAAAGAGCCACATAGTGAGACTAAAGAGAGCCACATAGTGGAACTAAAGAGCCACATAGTGAGACTAAAGAGAGCCACATAGTGAGACTAAAGAGCCACATAGTGAGACTAAAGAGCCACATAGTGGGACTAAAGAGAGCCACATAGTGAGACTAAAGAGCCACATAGTGAGACTAAAGAGCCACATAGTGGGACTAAAGAGAGCCACATAGTGAGACTAAAGAGCCACATAGTGAGACTAAAGAGCCACATAGTGAAACTAAAGAGAGCCACATAGTGAGACTAAAGAGCCACATAGTGAGACTAAAGAGAGCCACATAGTGAGACTAAAGAGCCACATAGTGAGACTAAAGAGCCACATAGTGAGACTTAAGAGCCACATAGTGAGACTAAAGAGCCACATAGTGAGACTAAAGAGCCACATAGTGAGACTAAAGAGCCACATAGTGGAACTAAAGAGCCACATAGTGGAACTAAAGAGCCACATAGTGGAACTAAAGAGCCACATAGTGAGACTAAAGAGCCACATAGTGAGCCTAAAGAGAGCCACATAGTGAGATTAAAGAGTCACATAGTGAGACTAAAGAGCCACATAGTGAGACAAAAGAGTCACATAGTGAGTCTAAAGAGCCACATAGTGAGACTAAAGAGCCACATAGTGAGACTAAAGAGAGCCACATAGTGAGACTAAAGAGCCACATAGTGAGACTAAAGAGCCACATAGTGCGACTAAAGAGCCACAAAGTGAGACTAAAGAGCCACATAGTGAGACTAAAGAGAGCCACATAGTGAGACTAAAGAGTCACATAGTGAGACTAAAGAGAGCCACATAGTGAGACTAAAGAGTCACATAGTGAGACTAAAGAGCCACATAGTGAGACTAAAGAGAGCCACATAGTGAGACTAAAGAGCCACATAGTGAGACTAAAGAGCCACATAGTGCGACTAAAGAGCCACAAAGTGAGACTAAAGAGCCACTAAAGAGCCACATAGTGAGACTAAAGAGAGCCACATAGTGAGACTAAAGAGCCACATAGTGAGACTTAAGAGCCACATAGTGAGACTAAAGAGCCACATATTCAGACTAAAGAGCCACATAGTGAGACTAAAGAGAGCCACATAGTGAGACTAAAGAGCCACATAGTGAGACTAAAGAGAGCCACATAGTGAGACTAAAGAGCCACATAGTGAGACTAAAGAGCCACATAGTGAGACTAAAGAGCCACATAGTGAGCCTAAAGAGAGCCACATAGTGAGACTAAAGAGAGCCACAAAGTGAGACTAAAGAGCCACATAGTGAGACTAAAGAGCCAAATAGTGAGACTAAAGAGCCACATAGTGAGACTAAAGAGCCACATAGTGCGACTAAAGAGCCACAAAGTGAGACTAAAGAGCCACATAGTGAGACTAAAGAGCCACATAGTGAGACTAAAGAGCCACATAGTGAGACTAAAGAGAGCCACATAGTGAGACTAAAGAGCCACATAGTGAGACTAAAGAGAGCCACATAGTGAGACTAAAGAGAGCCACATAGTGAGACTAAAGAGCCACATAGTGAGACTAAAGAGCCACATAGTGAGACTAAAGAGCCACATAGTGAGCCTAAAGAGCCACATAGTGAGACTAAGGAGAGCCACATAGTGAGACTAAAGAGAGCCACATAGTGAGACTAAAGAGCCACATAGTGAGACTAAAGAGCCACATAGTGAGACTAAAGAGCCACATAGTGAGACTAAAGAGAGGCACATAGTGAGACTAAAGAGCCACATAGTGAGACTAAAGAGCCACATAGTGCGACTAAAGAGCCACAAAGTGAGACTAAAGAGCCACATAGTGAGACTAAAGAGCCACATAGTGAGACTAAAGAGCCACATAGTGAGACTAAAGAGCCACATAGTGAGACTAAAGAGAGCCACATAGTGAGACTAAAGAGCCACATAGTGAGACTAAAGAGCCACATAGTGAGACTAAAGAGCCACATAGTGAGACTAAAGAGCCACATAGTGAGACTAAAGAGCCACATAGTGAGACTAAAGAGCCACATAGTGAGACTAAAGAGCCACATAGTGAGACTAAAAAAACACATAGTGAGACTAAAGAGCCACAAAGTGAGACTAAAGAGCCACATAGTGAGACTAAAGAGCCACATAGTGAGACTAAAGAGCCACATAGTGAGACTAAAGAGCCAAATAGTGAGACTAAAGAGCCACATAGTGCGACTAAAGAGCCAAAAAGTGAGACTAAAGAG
The DNA here is from genome assembly GCF_026437365.1 of Eucyclogobius newberryi. NCBI lineage: Eukaryota > Metazoa > Chordata > Actinopteri > Gobiiformes > Gobiidae > Eucyclogobius > Eucyclogobius newberryi. Next base: position 37,306,134 of record NW_027316500.1, on the reverse strand, counting down.
CCACATAGTGAGACTAAAGAGCCACATAGTGAGACTAAAGAGAGCCACATAGTGAGACTAACGAGCCACATAGTGAGACTAAAGAGCCACATAGTGAGACTAAAGAGCCACAAAGTGAGACTAAAGAGAGCCACATAGTGAGACTAAAGAGAGCCACATAGTGAGACTAAAGAGCCACATAGTGAGACTAAAGAGCCACATAGTGAGACTAAAGAGCCACATAGTGAGACTAAAGAGCCAAATAGTGAGACTAAAGAGCCACATAGTGAGACTAAAGAGCCACATGGTGAGACAAAAGAGCCACATAGTGAGACTAAAGAGCCACATAGTGAGACTAAAGAGCCACTAAAGAGCCACATAGTGAGACTAAAGAGCCACATAGTGAGACTAAAGAGCCACATAGTGAGACTAAAGATAGCCACATAGTGAGACTAAAGAGCCACTAAAGAGCCACATAGTGAGACTAAAGAGCCACATAGTGAGACTAAAGCGAGCCACATAGTGAGACTAAAGAGCCACTAAAGAGCCACATAGTGAGACTAAAGAGCCACATAGTGAGACTAAAGAGCCACATAGTGAGACTAAAGAGAGCCACATAGTGAGACTAAAGAGCCACATAGTGGGACTAAAGAGCCACATAGTGAGACTAAAGAGCCACATAGTGAGACTAAAGAGCCACATAGTGAGACTAAAGCGAGCCACATAGTGAGACTAAAGAGCCACTAAAGAGCCACATAGTGAGACTAAAGAGCCACATAGTGAGACTAAAGAGCCACATAGTGAGACTAAAGAGAGCCACATAGTGAGACTAAAGAGCCACTAAAGAGCCACATAGTGAGACTAAAGAGCCACATAGTGAGACTAAAGCGAGCCACATAGTGAGACTAAAGAGCCACTAAAGAGCCACATAGTGAGACTAAAGAGCCACATAGTGAGACTAAAGAGCCACATAGTGAGACTAAAGAGAGCCACATAGTGAGACTAAAGAGCCACATAGTGAGACTAAAGAGCCACATAGTGAGACTAAAGAGAGCCACATAGTGAGACTAAAGAGCCACATAGTGAGACTAAAGAGCCACATATTGAGACTAAAGAGAGCCACATAGTGAGACTAAAGAGCCACATAGTGAGACTAAAGAGCCACATAGTGAGATTAAAGAGCCACATAGTGAGACTAAAGAGAGCCACATAGTGAGACTAAAGAGCCACATAGTGAGACTAAAGAGTCACATAGTGAGACTAAAGAGCCACAGTGAGACTAAAGAGCCACATAGTGAGCCTAAAGAGCCACATAGTGAGACTAAAGAGCCACATAGTGAGACTAAAGAGCCACATATTGAGACTAAAGAGCCACATAGTGAGACTAAAGAGCCACAGTGAGACTAAAGAGCCACATAGTGAGCCTAAAGAGCCACATAGTGCGACTAAAGAGCCACAAAGTGAGACTAAAGAGCCACATAGTGAGACTAAAGAGCCACATAGTGAGACTAAAGAGCCACATAGTGAGACTAAAGAGCCACATAGTGAGACTAAAGAGAGCCACATAGTGAGACTAAAGAGAGCCACATAGTGAGACTAAAGAGCCACATAGTGAGACTAAAGAGCCACATAGTGAGACTAAAGAGCCACATAGTGAGCCTAAAGAGCCACATAGTGAGACTAAGGAGAGCCACATAGTGAGACTAAAGAGAGCCACATAGTGAGACTAAAGAGCCACATAGTGAGACTAAAGAGCCACATAGTGAGACTAAAGAGCCACATAGTGAGACTAAAGAGAGGCACATAGTGAGACTAAAGAGCCACATAGTGAGACTAAAGAGCCACATAGTGCGACTAAAGAGCCACAAAGTGAGACTAAAGAGCCACATAGTGAGACTAAAGAGCCACATAGTGAGACTAAAGAGCCACATAGTGAGACTAAAGAGCCACATAGTGAGACTAAAGAGAGCCACATAGTGAGACTAAAGAGCCACATAGTGAGACTAAAGAGCCACATAGTGAGACTAAAGAGCCACATAGTGAGACTAAAGAGCCACATAGTGAGACTAAAGAGCCACATAGTGAGACTAAAGAGCCACATAGTGAGACTAAAGAGCCACATAGTGAGACTAAAAAAACACATAGTGAGACTAAAGAGCCACAAAGTGAGACTAAAGAGCCACATAGTGAGACTAAAGAGCCACATAGTGAGACTAAAGAGCCACATAGTGAGACTAAAGAGCCAAATAGTGAGACTAAAGAGCCACATAGTGCGACTAAAGAGCCAAAAAGTGAGACTAAAGAGCCACATAGTGAGACTAAAGAGCCACATAGTGAGACTAAAGAGAGCCACATAGTGAGACTAACGAGCCACATAGTGAGACTAAAGAGCCACATAGTGAGACTAAAGAGCCACAAAGTGAGACTAAAGAGAGCCACATAGTGAGACTAAAGAGAGCCACATAGTGAGACTAAAGAGCCACATAGTGAGACTAAAGAGCCACATAGTGAGACTAAAGAGCCACATAGTGAGACTAAAGAGCCAAATAGTGAGACTAAAGAGCCACATAGTGAGACTAAAGAGCCACATGGTGAGACAAAAGAGCCACATAGTGAGACTAAAGAGCCACATAGTGAGACTAAAGAGCCACTAAAGAGCCACATAGTGAGACTAAAGAGCCACATAGTGAGACTAAAGAGCCACATAGTGAGACTAAAGAGAGCCACATAGTGAGACTAAAGAGCCACTAAAGAGCCACATAGTGAGACTAAAGAGCCACATAGTGAGACTAAAGCGAGCCACATAGTGAGACTAAAGAGCCACTAAAGAGCCACATAGTGAGACTAAAGAGCCACATAGTGAGACTAAAGAGCCACATAGTGAGACTAAAGAGAGCCACATAGTGAGACTAAAGAGCCACATAGTGGGACTAAAGAGCCACATAGTGAGACTAAAGAGCCACATAGTGAGACTAAAGAGCCACATAGTGAGACTAAAGCGAGCCACATAGTGAGACTAAAGAGCCACTAAAGAGCCACATAGTGAGACTAAAGAGCCACATAGTGAGACTAAAGAGCCACATAGTGAGACTAAAGAGAGCCACATAGTGAGACTAAAGAGCCACTAAAGAGCCACATAGTGAGACTAAAGAGCCACATAGTGAGACTAAAGCGAGCCACATAGTGAGACTAAAGAGCCACTAAAGAGCCACATAGTGAGACTAAAGAGCCACATAGTGAGACTAAAGAGCCACATAGTGAGACTAAAGAGAGCCACATAGTGAGACTAAAGAGCCACATAGTGAGACTAAAGAGCCACATAGTGAGACTAAAGAGAGCCACATAGTGAGACTAAAGAGCCACATAGTGAGACTAAAGAGCCACATATTGAGACTAAAGAGAGCCACATAGTGAGACTAAAGAGCCACATAGTGAGACTAAAGAGCCACATAGTGAGATTAAAGAGCCACATAGTGAGACTAAAGAGAGCCACATAGTGAGACTAAAGAGCCACATAGTGAGACTAAAGAGTCACATAGTGAGACTAAAGAGCCACAGTGAGACTAAAGAGCCACATAGTGAGCCTAAAGAGCCACATAGTGAGACTAAAGAGCCACATAGTGAGACTAAAGAGCCACATATTGAGACTAAAGAGCCACATAGTGAGACTAAAGAGCCACAGTGAGACTAAAGAGCCACATAGTGAGCCTAAAGAGCCACATAGTGCGACTAAAGAGCCACAAAGTGAGACTAAAGAGCCACATAGTGAGACTAAAGAGCCACATAGTGAGACTAAAGAGCCACATAGTGAGACTAAAGAGCCACATAGTGAGACTAAAGAGCCACATAGTGAGACTAAAGAGCCACATAGTGAGACTAAAGAGCCACATAGTGAGACTAAAGAGCCACATAGTGAGACTAAAGAGCCACATAGTGAGACTAAAGAGCCACATAGTGAGACTAAAGAGCCACATAGTGCGACTAAAGAGCCACAAAGTGAGACTAAAGAGCCACATAGTGAGACTAAAGAGCCACATATTGAGACTAAAGAGCCACATAGTGAGACTAAAGAGCCACATAGTGAGACTAAAGAGCCACATAGTGCGACTAAAGAGCCACAAAGTGAGACTAAAGAGCCACATAGTGAGACTAAAGAGCCACATAGTGAGACTAAAGAGCCACATAGTGCGACTAAAGAGCCACAAAGTGAGACTAAAGAGCCACATAGTGAGACTAAAGAGAGCCACATAGTGAGACTAAAGAGCCACATAGTGAGACTAAAGAGCCACATAGTGAGACTAAAGAGAGCCACATAGTGAGACTAAAGAGCCACATAGTGAGACTAAAGAGCCACATAGTGAGACTAAAGAGCCACATAGTTAGACTAAAGAGCCACATATTGAGACTAAAGAGCCAAATAGTGAGACTAAAGAGCCACATAGTGAGACTAAAGAGCCAAATGGTGAGACAAAAGAGCCACATAGTGAGACTAAAGAGCCACATAGTGAGACTAAAGAGCCACTAAAGAGCCACATAGTGAGACTAAAGAGCCACATAGTGAGACTAAAGAGCCACATAGTGAGACTAAAGAGAGCCACATAGTGAGACTAAAGAGCCACTAAAGAGCCACATAGTGAGACTAAAGAGCCACATAGTGAGACTAAAGCGAGCCACATAGTGAGACTAAAGAGCCACTAAAGAGCCACATAGTGAGACTAAAGAGCCACATAGTGAGACTAAAGAGCCACATAGTGAGACTAAAGAGAGCCACATAGTGAGACTAAAGAGCCACATAGTGAGACTAAAGAGCCACATAGTGAGACTAAAGAGCCACATAGTGAGACTAAAGAGCCACATAGTGAGACTAAAGCGAGCCACATAGTGAGACTAAAGAGCCACTAAAGAGCCACATAGTGAGACTAAAGAGCCACATAGTGAGACTAAAGAGCCACATAGTGAGACTAAAGAGAGCCACATAGTGAGACTAAAGAGCCACTAAAGAGCCACATAGTGAGACTAAAGAGCCACATAGTGAGACTAAAGCGAGCCACATAGTGAGACTAAAGAGCCACTAAAGAGCCACATAGTGAGACTAAAGAGCCACATAGTGAGACTAAAGAGCCACATAGTGAGACTAAAGAGAGCCACATAGTGAGACTAAAGAGCCACATAGTGAGACTAAAGAGCCACATAGTGAGACTAAAGAGAGCCACATAGTGAGACTAAAGAGCCACATAGTGAGACTAAAGAGCCACATATTGAGACTAAAGAGAGCCACATAGTGAGACTAAAGAGCCACATAGTGAGACTAAAGAGCCACATAGTGAGACTAAAAAGAGCCACATAGTGAGACTAAAGAGCCACATAGTGCGACTAAAGAGCCAAAAAGTGAGACTAAAGAGCCACATAGTGAGACTAAAGAGCCACATAGTGAGACTAAAGAGAGCCACATAGTGAGACTAAAGAGCCACATAGTGAGACTAAAGAGCCACATAGTGAGACTAAAGAGCCACAAAGTGAGACTAAAGAGAGCCACATAGTGAGACTAAAGAGAGCCACATAGTGAGACTAAAGAGCCACATAGTGCGACTAAAGAGCCACATAGTGAGACTAAAGAGCCACATAGTGAGACTAAAGAGCCAAATAGTGAGACTAAAGAGCCACATAGTGAGACTAAAGAGCCACATGGTGAGACTAAAGAGCCACATAGTGAGACTAAAGAGCCACATAGTGAGACTAAAGAGCCACATAGTGAGCCTAAAGAGAGCCACATAGTGAGACTAAAGAGAGCCACAAAGTGAGACTAAAGAGCCACATAGTGAGACTAAAGAGCCAAATAGTGAGACTAAAGAGCCACATAGTGAGACTAAAGAGCCACATAGTGCGACTAAAGAGCCACAAAGTGAGACTAAAGAGCCACATAGTGAGACTAAAGAGCCACATAGTGAGACTAAAGAGCCACATAGTGAGACTAAAGAGAGCCACATAGTGAGACTAAAGAGCCACATAGTGAGACTAAAGAGAGCCACATAGTGAGACTAAAGAGAGCCACATAGTGAGACTAAAGAGCCACATAGTGAGACTAAAGAGCCACATAGTGAGACTAAAGAGCCACATAGTGAGCCTAAAGAGCCACATAGTGAGACTAAGGAGAGCCACATAGTGAGACTAAAGAGAGCCACATAGTGAGACTAAAGAGCCACATAGTGAGACTAAAGAGCCACATAGTGAGACTAAAGAGCCACATAGTGAGACTAAAGAGAGGCACATAGTGAGACTAAAGAGCCACATAGTGAGACTAAAGAGCCACATAGTGCGACTAAAGAGCCACAAAGTGAGACTAAAGAGCCACATAGTGAGACTAAAGAGCCACATAGTGAGACTAAAGAGCCACATAGTGAGACTAAAGAGCCACATAGTGAGACTAAAGAGAGCCACATAGTGAGACTAAAGAGCCACATAGTGAGACTAAAGAGCCACATAGTGAGACTAAAGAGCCACATAGTGAGACTAAAGAGCCACATAGTGAGACTAAAGAGCCACATAGTGAGACTAAAGAGCCACATAGTGAGACTAAAGAGCCACATAGTGAGACTAAAAAAACACATAGTGAGACTAAAGAGCCACAAAGTGAGACTAAAGAGCCACATAGTGAGACTAAAGAGCCACATAGTGAGACTAAAGAGCCACATAGTGAGACTAAAGAGCCAAATAGTGAGACTAAAGAGCCACATAGTGCGACTAAAGAGCCAAAAAGTGAGACTAAAGAGCCACATAGTGAGACTAAAGAGCCACATAGTGAGACTAAAGAGAGCCACATAGTGAGACTAACGAGCCACATAGTGAGACTAAAGAGCCACATAGTGAGACTAAAGAGCCACAAAGTGAGACTAAAGAGAGCCACATAGTGAGACTAAAGAGAGCCACATAGTGAGACTAAAGAGCCACATAGTGAGACTAAAGAGCCACATAGTGAGACTAAAGAGCCACATAGTGAGACTAAAGAGCCAAATAGTGAGACTAAAGAGCCACATAGTGAGACTAAAGAGCCACATGGTGAGACAAAAGAGCCACATAGTGAGACTAAAGAGCCACATAGTGAGACTAAAGAGCCACTAAAGAGCCACATAGTGAGACTAAAGAGCCACATAGTGAGACTAAAGAGCCACATAGTGAGACTAAAGATAGCCACATAGTGAGACTAAAGAGCCACTAAAGAGCCACATAGTGAGACTAAAGAGCCACATAGTGAGACTAAAGCGAGCCACATAGTGAGACTAAAGAGCCACTAAAGAGCCACATAGTGAGACTAAAGAGCCACATAGTGAGACTAAAGAGCCACATAGTGAGACTAAAGAGAGCCACATAGTGAGACTAAAGAGCCACATAGTGGGACTAAAGAGCCACATAGTGAGACTAAAGAGCCACATAGTGAGACTAAAGAGCCACATAGTGAGACTAAAGCGAGCCACATAGTGAGACTAAAGAGCCACTAAAGAGCCACATAGTGAGACTAAAGAGCCACATAGTGAGACTAAAGAGCCACATAGTGAGACTAAAGAGAGCCACATAGTGAGACTAAAGAGCCACTAAAGAGCCACATAGTGAGACTAAAGAGCCACATAGTGAGACTAAAGCGAGCCACATAGTGAGACTAAAGAGCCACTAAAGAGCCACATAGTGAGACTAAAGAGCCACATAGTGAGACTAAAGAGCCACATAGTGAGACTAAAGAGAGCCACATAGTGAGACTAAAGAGCCACATAGTGAGACTAAAGAGCCACATAGTGAGACTAAAGAGAGCCACATAGTGAGACTAAAGAGCCACATAGTGAGACTAAAGAGCCACATATTGAGACTAAAGAGAGCCACATAGTGAGACTAAAGAGCCACATAGTGAGACTAAAGAGCCACATAGTGAGATTAAAGAGCCACATAGTGAGACTAAAGAGAGCCACATAGTGAGACTAAAGAGCCACATAGTGAGACTAAAGAGTCACATAGTGAGACTAAAGAGCCACAGTGAGACTAAAGAGCCACATAGTGAGCCTAAAGAGCCACATAGTGAGACTAAAGAGCCACATAGTGAGACTAAAGAGCCACATATTGAGACTAAAGAGCCACATAGTGAGACTAAAGAGCCACAGTGAGACTAAAGAGCCACATAGTGAGCCTAAAGAGCCACATAGTGCGACTAAAGAGCCACAAAGTGAGACTAAAGAGCCACATAGTGAGACTAAAGAGCCACATAGTGAGACTAAAGAGCCACATAGTGAGACTAAAGAGCCACATAGTGAGACTAAAGAGCCACATAGTGAGACTAAAGAGAGCCACATAGTGAGACTAAAGAGAGCCACATAGTGAGACTAAAGAGCCACATAGTGAGACTAAAGAGCCACATAGTGAGACTAAAGAGCCACATAGTGAGCCTAAAGAGCCACATAGTGAGACTAAGGAGAGCCACATAGTGAGACTAAAGAGAGCCACATAGTGAGACTAAAGAGCCACATAGTGAGACTAAAGAGCCACATAGTGAGACTAAAGAGCCACATAGTGAGACTAAAGAGAGGCACATAGTGAGACTAAAGAGCCACATAGTGAGACTAAAGAGCCACATAGTGCGACTAAAGAGCCACAAAGTGAGACTAAAGAGCCACATAGTGAGACTAAAGAGCCACATAGTGAGACTAAAGAGCCACATAGTGAGACTAAAGAGCCACATAGTGAGACTAAAGAGAGCCACATAGTGAGACTAAAGAGCCACATAGTGAGACTAAAGAGCCACATAGTGAGACTAAAGAGCCACATAGTGAGACTAAAGAGCCACATAGTGAGACTAAAGAGCCACATAGTGAGACTAAAGAGCCACATAGTGAGACTAAAGAGCCACATAGTGAGACTAAAAAAACACATAGTGAGACTAAAGAGCCACAAAGTGAGACTAAAGAGCCACATAGTGAGACTAAAGAGCCACATAGTGAGACTAAAGAGCCACATAGTGAGACTAAAGAGCCAAATAGTGAGACTAAAGAGCCACATAGTGCGACTAAAGAGCCAAAAAGTGAGACTAAAGAGCCACATAGTGAGACTAAAGAGCCACATAGTGAGACTAAAGAGAGCCACATAGTGAGACTAACGAGCCACATAGTGAGACTAAAGAGCCACATAGTGAGACTAAAGAGCCACAAAGTGAGACTAAAGAGAGCCACATAGTGAGACTAAAGAGAGCCACATAGTGAGACTAAAGAGCCACATAGTGAGACTAAAGAGCCACATAGTGAGACTAAAGAGCCACATAGTGAGACTAAAGAGCCAAATAGTGAGACTAAAGAGCCACATAGTGAGACTAAAGAGCCACATGGTGAGACAAAAGAGCCACATAGTGAGACTAAAGAGCCACATAGTGAGACTAAAGAGCCACTAAAGAGCCACATAGTGAGACTAAAGAGCCACATAGTGAGACTAAAGAGCCACATAGTGAGACTAAAGAGAGCCACATAGTGAGACTAAAGAGCCACTAAAGAGCCACATAGTGAGACTAAAGAGCCACATAGTGAGACTAAAGCGAGCCACATAGTGAGACTAAAGAGCCACTAAAGAGCCACATAGTGAGACTAAAGAGCCACATAGTGAGACTAAAGAGCCACATAGTGAGACTAAAGAGAGCCACATAGTGAGACTAAAGAGCCACATAGTGGGACTAAAGAGCCACATAGTGAGACTAAAGAGCCACATAGTGAGACTAAAGAGCCACATAGTGAGACTAAAGCGAGCCACATAGTGAGACTAAAGAGCCACTAAAGAGCCACATAGTGAGACTAAAGAGCCACATAGTGAGACTAAAGAGCCACATAGTGAGACTAAAGAGAGCCACATAGTGAGACTAAAGAGCCACTAAAGAGCCACATAGTGAGACTAAAGAGCCACATAGTGAGACTAAAGCGAGCCACATAGTGAGACTAAAGAGCCACTAAAGAGCCACATAGTGAGACTAAAGAGCCACATAGTGAGACTAAAGAGCCACATAGTGAGACTAAAGAGAGCCACATAGTGAGACTAAAGAGCCACATAGTGAGACTAAAGAGCCACATAGTGAGACTAAAGAGAGCCACATAGTGAGACTAAAGAGCCACATAGTGAGACTAAAGAGCCACATATTGAGACTAAAGAGAGCCACATAGTGAGACTAAAGAGCCACATAGTGAGACTAAAGAGCCACATAGTGAGATTAAAGAGCCACATAGTGAGACTAAAGAGAGCCACATAGTGAGACTAAAGAGCCACATAGTGAGACTAAAGAGTCACATAGTGAGACTAAAGAGCCACAGTGAGACTAAAGAGCCACATAGTGAGCCTAAAGAGCCACATAGTGAGACTAAAGAGCCACATAGTGAGACTAAAGAGCCACATATTGAGACTAAAGAGCCACATAGTGAGACTAAAGAGCCACAGTGAGACTAAAGAGCCACATAGTGAGCCTAAAGAGCCACATAGTGCGACTAAAGAGCCACAAAGTGAGACTAAAGAGCCACATAGTGAGACTAAAGAGCCACATAGTGAGACTAAAGAGCCACATAGTGAGACTAAAGAGCCACATAGTGAGACTAAAGAGAGGCACATAGTGAGACTAAAGAGCCACATAGTGAGACTAAAGAGCCACATAGTGCGACTAAAGAGCCACAAAGTGAGACTAAAGAGCCACATAGTGAGACTAAAGAGCCACATAGTGAGACTAAAGAGCCACATAGTGAGACTAAAGAGCCACATAGTGAGACTAAAGAGAGCCACATAGTGAGACTAAAGAGCCACATAGTGAGACTAAAGAGCCACATAGTGAGACTAAAGAGCCACATAGTGAGACTAAAGAGCCACATAGTGAGACTAAAGAGCCACATAGTGAGACTAAAGAGCCACATAGTGAGACTAAAGAGCCACATAGTGAGACTAAAAAAACACATAGTGAGACTAAAGAGCCACAAAGTGAGACTAAAGAGCCACATAGTGAGACTAAAGAGCCACATAGTGAGACTAAAGAGCCACATAGTGAGACTAAAGAGCCAAATAGTGAGACTAAAGAGCCACATAGTGCGACTAAAGAGCCAAAAAGTGAGACTAAAGAGCCACATAGTGAGACTAAAGAGCCACATAGTGAGACTAAAGAGAGCCACATAGTGAGACTAACGAGCCACATAGTGAGACTAAAGAGCCACATAGTGAGACTAAAGAGCCACAAAGTGAGACTAAAGAGAGCCACATAGTGAGACTAAAGAGAGCCACATAGTGAGACTAAAGAGCCACATAGTGAGACTAAAGAGCCACATAGTGAGACTAAAGAGCCACATAGTGAGACTAAAGAGCCAAATAGTGAGACTAAAGAGCCACATAGTGAGACTAAAGAGCCACATGGTGAGACAAAAGAGCCACATAGTGAGACTAAAGAGCCACATAGTGAGACTAAAGAGCCACTAAAGAGCCACATAGTGAGACTAAAGAGCCACATAGTGAGACTAAAGAGCCACATAGTGAGACTAAAGAGAGCCACATAGTGAGACTAAAGAGCCACTAAAGAGCCACATAGTGAGACTAAAGAGCCACATAGTGAGACTAAAGCGAGCCACATAGTGAGACTAAAGAGCCACTAAAGAGCCACATAGTGAGACTAAAGAGCCACATAGTGAGACTAAAGAGCCACATAGTGAGACTAAAGAGAGCCACATAGTGAGACTAAAGAGCCACATAGTGGGACTAAAGAGCCACATAGTGAGACTAAAGAGCCACATAGTGAGACTAAAGAGCCACATAGTGAGACTAAAGCGAGCCACATAGTGAGACTAAAGAGCCACTAAAGAGCCACATAGTGAGACTAAAGAGCCACATAGTGAGACTAAAGAGCCACATAGTGAGACTAAAGAGAGCCACATAGTGAGACTAAAGAGCCACTAAAGAGCCACATAGTGAGACTAAAGAGCCACATAGTGAGACTAAAGCGAGCCACATAGTGAGACTAAAGAGCCACTAAAGAGCCACATAGTGAGACTAAAGAGCCACATAGTGAGACTAAAGAGCCACATAGTGAGACTAAAGAGAGCCACATAGTGAGACTAAAGAGCCACATAGTGAGACTAAAGAGCCACATAGTGAGACTAAAGAGAGCCACATAGTGAGACTAAAGAGCCACATATTGAGACTAAAGAGAGCCACATAGTGAGACTAAAGAGCCACATAGTGAGACTAAAGAGCCACATAGTGAGATTAAAGAGCCACATAGTGAGACTAAAGAGAGCCACATAGTGAGACTAAAGAGCCACATAGTGAGACTAAAGAGTCACATAGTGAGACTAAAGAGCCACAGTGAGACTAAAGAGCCACATAGTGAGCCTAAAGAGCCACATAGTGAGACTAAAGAGCCACATAGTGAGACTAAAGAGCCACATATTGAGACTAAAGAGCCACATAGTGAGACTAAAGAGCCACAGTGAGACTAAAGAGCCACATAGTGAGCCTAAAGAGCCACATAGTGCGACTAAAGAGCCACAAAGTGAGACTAAAGAGCCACATAGTGAGACTAAAGAGCCACATAGTGAGACTAAAGAGCCACATAGTGAGACTAAAGAGCCACATAGTGAGACTAAAGAGCCACATAGTGAGACTAAAGAGCCACATAGTGAGACTAAAGAGCCACATAGTGAGACTAAAGAGCCACATAGTGAGACTAAAGAGCCACATAGTGAGACTAAAGAGCCACATAGTGAGACTAAAGAGCCACATAGTGCGACTAAAGAGCCACAAAGTGAGACTAAAGAGCCACATAGTGAGACTAAAGAGCCACATATTGAGACTAAAGAGCCACATAGTGAGACTAAAGAGCCACATAGTGAGACTAAAGAGCCACATAGTGCGACTAAAGAGCCACAAAGTGAGACTAAAGAGCCACATAGTGAGACTAAAGAGCCACATAGTGAGACTAAAGAGCCACATAGTGCGACTAAAGAGCCACAAAGTGAGACTAAAGAGCCACATAGTGAGACTAAAGAGAGCCACATAGTGAGACTAAAGAGCCACATAGTGAGACTAAAGAGCCACATAGTGAGACTAAAGAGAGCCACATAGTGAGACTAAAGAGCCACATAGTGAGACTAAAGAGCCACATAGTGAGACTAAAGAGCCACATAGTTAGACTAAAGAGCCACATATTGAGACTAAAGAGCCAAATAGTGAGACTAAAGAGCCACATAGTGAGACTAAAGAGCCAAATGGTGAGACAAAAGAGCCACATAGTGAGACTAAAGAGCCACATAGTGAGACTAAAGAGCCACTAAAGAGCCACATAGTGAGACTAAAGAGCCACATAGTGAGACTAAAGAGCCACATAGTGAGACTAAAGAGAGCCACATAGTGAGACTAAAGAGCCACTAAAGAGCCACATAGTGAGACTAAAGAGCCACATAGTGAGACTAAAGCGAGCCACATAGTGAGACTAAAGAGCCACTAAAGAGCCACATAGTGAGACTAAAGAGCCACATAGTGAGACTAAAGAGCCACATAGTGAGACTAAAGAGAGCCACATAGTGAGACTAAAGAGCCACATAGTGAGACTAAAGAGCCACATAGTGAGACTAAAGAGCCACATAGTGAGACTAAAGAGCCACATAGTGAGACTAAAGCGAGCCACATAGTGAGACTAAAGAGCCACTAAAGAGCCACATAGTGAGACTAAAGAGCCACATAGTGAGACTAAAGAGCCACATAGTGAGACTAAAGAGAGCCACATAGTGAGACTAAAGAGCCACTAAAGAGCCACATAGTGAGACTAAAGAGCCACATAGTGAGACTAAAGCGAGCCACATAGTGAGACTAAAGAGCCACTAAAGAGCCACATAGTGAGACTAAAGAGCCACATAGTGAGACTAAAGAGCCACATAGTGAGACTAAAGAGAGCCACATAGTGAGACTAAAGAGCCACATAGTGAGACTAAAGAGCCACATAGTGAGACTAAAGAGAGCCACATAGTGAGACTAAAGAGCCACATAGTGAGACTAAAGAGCCACATATTGAGACTAAAGAGAGCCACATAGTGAGACTAAAGAGCCACATAGTGAGACTAAAGAGCCACATAGTGAGACTAAAAAGAGCCACATAGTGAGACTAAAGAGCCACATAGTGCGACTAAAGAGCCAAAAAGTGAGACTAAAGAGCCACATAGTGAGACTAAAGAGCCACATAGTGAGACTAAAGAGAGCCACATAGTGAGACTAAAGAGCCACATAGTGAGACTAAAGAGCCACATAGTGAGACTAAAGAGCCACAAAGTGAGACTAAAGAGAGCCACATAGTGAGACTAAAGAGAGCCACATAGTGAGACTAAAGAGCCACATAGTGCGACTAAAGAGCCACATAGTGAGACTAAAGAGCCACATAGTGAGACTAAAGAGCCAAATAGTGAGACTAAAGAGCCACATAGTGAGACTAAAGAGCCACATGGTGAGACAAAAGAGCCACATAGTGAGACTAAAGAGCCACATAGTGAGACTAAAGAGCCACTAAAGAGCCACATAGTGAGACTAAAGAGCCACATAGTGAGACTAAAGAGCCACATAGTGAGACTAAAGAGAGCCACATAGTGAGACTAAAGAGCCACTAAAGAGCCACATAGTGAGACTAAAGAGCCACATAGTGAGACTAAAGCGAGCCACATAGTGAGACTAAAGAGCCACTAAAGAGCCACATAGTGAGACTAAAGAGCCACATAGTGAGACTAAAGAGCCACATAGTGAGACTAAAGAGAGCCACATAGTGAGACTAAAGAGCCACATAGTGAGACTAAAGAGCCACATAGTGAGACTAAAGAGCCACATAGTGAGACTAAAGAGCCACATAGTGAGACTAAAGCGAGCCACATAGTGAGACTAAAGAGCCACTAAAGAGCCACATAGTGAGACTAAAGAGCCACATAGTGAGACTAAAGAGCCACATAGTGAGACTAAAGAGAGCCACATAGTGAGACTAAAGAGCCACTAAAGAGCCACATAGTGAGACTAAAGAGCCACATAGTGAGACTAAAGCGAGCCACATAGTGAGACTAAAGAGCCACTAAAGAGCCACATAGTGAGACTAAAGAGCCACATAGTGAGACTAAAGAGCCACATAGTGAGACTAAAGAGAGCCACATAGTGAGACTAAAGAGCCACATAGTGAGACTAAAGAGCCACATAGTGAGACTAAAGAGAGCCACATAGTGAGACTAAAGAGCCACATAGTGAGACTAAAGAGCCACATATTGAGACTAAAGAGAGCCACATAGTGAGACTAAAGAGCCACATAGTGAGACTAAAGAGCCACATAGTGAGATTAAAGAGCCACATAGTGAGACTAAAGAGAGCCACATAGTGAGACTAAAGAGCCACATAGTGAGACTAAAGAGCCACATAGTGAGACTAAAGAGCCACAGTGAGACTAAAGAGCCACATAGTGAGCCTAAAGAGCCACATAGTGAGACTAAAGAGCCACATAGTGAGACTAAAGAGCCACATATTGAGACTAAAGAGCCACATAGTGAGACTAAAGAGCCACAGTGAGACTAAAGAGCCACATAGTGAGCCTAAAGAGCCACATAGTGCGACTAAAGAGCCACAAAGTGAGACTAAAGAGCCACATAGTGAGACTAAAGAGCCACATAGTGAGACTAAAGAGAGCCACATAGTGAGACTAAAGAGCCACATAGTGAGACTAAAGAGCCACATAGTGAGACTAAAGAGCCACAAAGTGAGACTAAAGAGCCACATAGTGAGACTAAAGAGCCACATAGTGAGACTAAAGAGCCACATAGTGAGACTAAAGAGAGCCACATAGTGAGACTAAAGAGCCACATAGTGAGACTAAAGAGCCACATAGTGAGACTAAAGAGCCACATAGTGAGACTAAAGAGCCACATAGTGAGACTAAAGAGCCACATAGTGCGACTAAAGAGCCACAAAGTGAGACTAAAGAGCCACATAGTGAGACTAAAGAGCCACATATTGAGACTAAAGAGCCACATAGTGAGACTAAAGAGCCACATAGTGAGACTAAAGAGCCACATAGTGCGACTAAAGAGCCACAAAGTGAGACTAAAGAGCCACATAGTGAGACTAAAGAGCCACATAGTGAGACTAAAGAGCCACATAGTGCGACTAAAGAGCCACAAAGTGAGACTAAAGAGCCACATAGTGAGACTAAAGAGAGCCACATAGTGAGACTAAAGAGCCACATAGTGAGACTAAAGAGCCACATAGTGAGACTAAAGAGAGCCACATAGTGAGACTAAAGAGCCACATAGTGAGACTAAAGAGCCACATAGTGAGACTAAAGAGCCACATAGTTAGACTAAAGAGCCACATATTGAGACTAAAGAGCCACATAGTGAGACTAAAGAGCCACATAGTGAGACTAAAGAGCCACATAGTGAGACTAAAGAGCCACATAGTGAGACTAAAGAGCCACATAGTGAGACTAAAGAGCCACATAGTGAGACTAAAGAGCCACATAGTGCGACTAAAGAGCCACAAAGTGAGACTAAAGAGCCACATAGTGAGACTAAAGAGCCACATATTGAGACTAAAGAGCCACATAGTGAGACTAAAGAGCCACATAGTGAGACTAAAGAGCCACATAGTGCGACTAAAGAGCCACAAAGTGAGACTAAAGAGCCACATAGTGAGACTAAAGAGCCACATAGTGAGACTAAAGAGCCACATAGTGCGACTAAAGAGCCACAAAGTGAGACTAAAGAGCCACATAGTGAGACTAAAGAGAGCCACATAGTGAGACTAAAGAGCCACATAGTGAGACTAAAGAGCCACATAGTGAGACTAAAGAGAGCCACATAGTGAGACTAAAGAGCCACATAGTGAGACTAAAGAGCCACATAGTGAGACTAAAGAGCCACATAGTTAGACTAAAGAGCCACATATTGAGACTAAAGAGCCAAATAGTGAGACTAAAGAGCCACATAGTGAGACTAAAGAGCCAAATGGTGAGACAAAAGAGCCACATAGTGAGACTAAAGAGCCACATAGTGAGACTAAAGAGCCACTAAAGAGCCACATAGTGAGACTAAAGAGCCACATAGTGAGACTAAAGAGCCACATAGTGAGACTAAAGAGAGCCACATAGTGAGACTAAAGAGCCACTAAAGAGCCACATAGTGAGACTAAAGAGCCACATAGTGAGACTAAAGCGAGCCACATAGTGAGACTAAAGAGCCACTAAAGAGCCACATAGTGAGACTAAAGAGCCACATAGTGAGACTAAAGAGCCACATAGTGAGACTAAAGAGAGCCACATAGTGAGACTAAAGAGCCACATAGTGAGACTAAAGAGCCACATAGTGAGACTAAAGAGCCACATAGTGAGACTAAAGAGCCACATAGTGAGACTAAAGCGAGCCACATAGTGAGACTAAAGAGCCACTAAAGAGCCACATAGTGAGACTAAAGAGCCACATAGTGAGACTAAAGAGCCACATAGTGAGACTAAAGAGAGCCACATAGTGAGACTAAAGAGCCACTAAAGAGCCACATAGTGAGACTAAAGAGCCACATAGTGAGACTAAAGCGAGCCACATAGTGAGACTAAAGAGCCACTAAAGAGCCACATAGTGAGACTAAAGAGCCACATAGTGAGACTAAAGAGCCACATAGTGAGACTAAAGAGAGCCACATAGTGAGACTAAAGAGCCACATAGTGAGACTAAAGAGCCACATAGTGAGACTAAAGAGAGCCACATAGTGAGACTAAAGAGCCACATAGTGAGACTAAAGAGCCACATATTGAGACTAAAGAGAGCCACATAGTGAGACTAAAGAGCCACATAGTGAGACTAAAGAGCCACATAGTGAGACTAAAAAGAGCCACATAGTGAGACTAAAGAGCCACATAGTGCGACTAAAGAGCCAAAAAGTGAGACTAAAGAGCCACATAGTGAGACTAAAGAGCCACATAGTGAGACTAAAGAGAGCCGCATAGTGAGACTAAAGAGCCACATAGTGAGACTAAAGAGCCACATAGTGAGACTAAAGAGCCACAAAGTGAGACTAAAGAGAGCCACATAGTGAGACTAAAGAGAGCCACATAGTGAGACTAAAGAGCCACATAGTGCGACTAAAGAGCCACATAGTGAGACTAAAGAGCCACATAGTGAGACTAAAGAGCCAAATAGTGAGACTAAAGAGCCACATAGTGAGACTAAAGAGCCACATGGTGAGACAAAAGAGCCACATAGTGAGACTAAAGAGCCACATAGTGAGACTAAAGAGCCACTAAAGAGCCACATAGTGAGACTAAAGAGCCACATAGTGAGACTAAAGAGCCACATAGTGAGACTAAAGAGAGCCACATAGTGAGACTAAAGAGCCACTAAAGAGCCACATAGTGAGACTAAAGAGCCACATAGTGAGACTAAAGCGAGCCACATAGTGAGACTAAAGAGCCACTAAAGAGCCACATAGTGAGACTAAAGAGCCACATAGTGAGACTAAAGAGCCACATAGTGAGACTAAAGAGAGCCACATAGTGAGACTAAAGAGCCACATAGTGAGACTAAAGAGCCACATAGTGAGACTAAAGAGCCACATAGTGAGACTAAAGAGCCACATAGTGAGACTAAAGCGAGCCACATAGTGAGACTAAAGAGCCACTAAAGAGCCACATAGTGAGACTAAAGAGCCACATAGTGAGACTAAAGAGCCACATAGTGAGACTAAAGAGAGCCACATAGTGAGACTAAAGAGCCACTAAAGAGCCACATAGTGAGACTAAAGAGCCACATAGTGAGACTAAAGCGAGCCACATAGTGAGACTAAAGAGCCACTAAAGAGCCACATAGTGAGACTAAAGAGCCACATAGTGAGACTAAAGAGCCACATAGTGAGACTAAAGAGAGCCACATAGTGAGACTAAAGAGCCACATAGTGAGACTAAAGAGCCACATAGTGAGACTAAAGAGAGCCACATAGTGAGACTAAAGAGCCACATAGTGAGACTAAAGAGCCACATATTGAGACTAAAGAGAGCCACATAGTGAGACTAAAGAGCCACATAGTGAGACTAAAGAGCCACATAGTGAGATTAAAGAGCCACATAGTGAGACTAAGAGAGCCACATAGTGAGACTAAAGAGCCACATAGTGAGACTAAAGAGCCACATAGTGAGACTAAAGAGCCACAGTGAGACTAAAGAGCCACATAGTGAGCCTAAAGAGCCACATAGTGAGACTAAAGAGCCACATAGTGAGACTAAAGAGCCACATATTGAGACTAAAGAGCCACATAGTGAGACTAAAGAGCCACAGTGAGACTAAAGAGCCACATAGTGAGCCTAAAGAGCCACATAGTGCGACTAAAGAGCCACAAAGTGAGACTAAAGAGCCACATAGTGAGACTAAAGAGCCACATAGTGAGACTAAAGAGAGCCACATAGTGAGACTAAAGAGCCACATAGTGAGACTAAAGAGCCACATAGTGAGACTAAAGAGCCACAAAGTGAGACTAAAGAGCCACATAGTGAGACTAAAGAGCCACATAGTGAGACTAAAGAGCCACATAGTGAGACTAAAGAGAGCCACATAGTGAGACTAAAGAGCCACATAGTGAGACTAAAGAGCCACATAGTGAGACTAAAGAGCCACATAGTGAGACTAAAGAGCCACATAGTGAGACTAAAGAGCCACATAGTGCGACTAAAGAGCCACAAAGTGAGACTAAAGAGCCACATAGTGAGACTAAAGAGCCACATATTGAGACTAAAGAGCCACATAGTGAGACTAAAGAGCCACATAGTTAGACTAAAGAGCCACATAGTGCGACTAAAGAGCCACAAAGTGAGACTAAAGAGCCACATAGTGAGACTAAAGAGCCACATAGTGAGACTAAAGAGCCACATAGTGCGACTAAAGAGCCACAAAGTGAGACTAAAGAGCCACATAGTGAGACTAAAGAGAGCCACATAGTGAGACTAAAGAGCCACATAGTGAGACTAAAGAGCCACATAGTGAGACTAAAGAGAGCCACATAGTGAGACTAAAGAGCCACATAGTGAGACTAAAGAGCCACATAGTGAGACTAAAGAGCCACATAGTTAGACTAAAGAGCCACATATTGAGACTAAAGAGCCAAATAGTGAGACTAAAGAGCCACATAGTGAGACTAAAGAGCCAAATGGTGAGACAAAAGAGCCACATAGTGAGACTAAAGAGCCACATAGTGAGACTAAAGAGCCACTAAAGAGCCACATAGTGAGACTAAAGAGCCACATAGTGAGACTAAAGAGCCACATAGTGAGACTAAAGAGAGCCACATAGTGAGACTAAAGAGCCACTAAAGAGCCACATAGTGAGACTAAAGAGCCACATAGTGAGACTAAAGCGAGCCACATAGTGAGACTAAAGAGCCACTAAAGAGCCACATAGTGAGACTAAAGAGCCACATAGTGAGACTAAAGAGCCACATAGTGAGACTAAAGAGAGCCACATAGTGAGACTAAAGAGCCACATAGTGAGACTAAAGAGCCACATAGTGAGACTAAAGAGCCACATAGTGAGACTAAAGAGCCACATAGTGAGACTAAAGCGAGCCACATAGTGAGACTAAAGAGCCACTAAAGAGCCACATAGTGAGACTAAAGAGCCGCATAGTGAGACTAAAGAGCCACATAGTGAGACTAAAGAGAGCCACATAGTGAGACTAAAGAGCCACTAAAGAGCCACATAGTGAGACTAAAGAGCCACATAGTGAGACTAAAGCGAGCCACATAGTGAGACTAAAGAGCCACTAAAGAGCCACATAGTGAGACTAAAGAGCCACATAGTGAGACTAAAGAGCCACATAGTGAGACTAAAGAGAGCCACATAGTGAGACTAAAGAGCCACATAGTGAGACTAAAGAGCCACATAGTGAGACTAAAGAGAGCCACATAGTGAGACTAAAGAGCCACATATTGAGACTAAAGAGAGCCACATAGTGAGACTAAAGAGCCACATAGTGAGACTAAAGAGCCACATAGTGAGATTAAAGAGCCACATAGTGAGACTAAAGAGAGCCACATAGTGAGACTAAAGAGCCACATAGTGAGACTAAAGAGCCACATAGTGAGACTAAAGAGCCACAGTGAGACTAAAGAGCCACATAGTGAGCCTAAAGAGCCACATAGTGAGACTAAAGAGAGCCACATAGTGAGACTAAAGAGCCACATAGTGAGACTAAAGAGCCACATATTGAGACTAAAGAGCCACATAGTGAGACTAAAGAGCCACAGTGAGACTAAAGAGCCACAAAGTGAGACTAAAGAGCCACATAGTGAGACTAAAGAGCCACATAGTGAGACTAAAGAGCCACATAGTGAGACTAAAGAGAGCCACATAGTGAGACTAAAGAGCCACATAGTGAGACTAAAGAGCCACATAGTGAGACTAAAGAGCCACATAGTGAGACTAAAGAGCCACATAGTGAGACTAAAGAGCCACATAGTGCGACTAAAGAGCCACAAAGTGAGACTAAAGAGCCACATAGTGAGACTAAAGAGCCACATATTGAGACTAAAGAGCCACATAGTGAGACTAAAGAGCCACATAGTGAGACTAAAGAGCCACATAGTGCGACTAAAGAGCCACAAAGTGAGACTAAAGAGCCACATAGTGAGACTAAAGAGCCACATAGTGAGACTAAAGAGCCACATAGTGCGACTAAAGAGCCACAAAGTGAGACTAAAGAGCCACATAGTGAGACTAAAGAGCCACATAGTGAGACTAAAGAGCCACATAGTGAGACTAAAGAGAGCCACATAGTGAGACTAAAGAGCCACATAGTGAGACTAAAGAGCCACATAGTGAGACTAAAGAGCCACATAGTGGGACTAAAGAGAGCCACATAGTGAGACTAAAGAGCCACATAGTGAAACTAAAGAGAGCCACATAGTGAGACTAAAGAGAGCCACATAGTGGAACTAAAGAGCCAAATAGTGAGACTAAAGAGCCACATAGTGAGACTAAAGAGCCACATAGTGAGACTAAAGAGCCACATAGTGAGACTAAAGAGCCACATAGTGAGACTAAAGAGCCACATAGTGAGACTAAAGAGCCACATAGTGGAACTAAAGAGCCACATAGTGGAACTAAAGAGCCACATAGTGAGACTAAAGAGCCACATAGTGAGACTAAAGAGCCACATAGTGAGACTAAAGAGAGCCACATAGTGAGACTAAAGAGCCACATAGTGAGACTAAAGAGAGCCACATAGTGAGACTAAAGAGAGCCACAAAGTGAGAATAAAGAGCCACTAAAGAGCCACATAGTGAGACTAAAGAGCCACATAGTGAGACTAAAGAGAGCCACATAGTGAGACTAAAGAGAGCCACAAAGTGAGAATAAAGAGCCACTAAAGAGCCACATAGTGAGACTAAAGAGCCACATAGTGAGACTAAAGAGAGCCACAAAGTGAGAATAAAGAGCCACTAAAGAGCCACATAGTGAGACTAAAGAGCCACATAGTGAGACTAAAGAGAGCCACAAAGTGAGAATAAAGAGCCACTAAAGAGCCACATAGTGAGACTAAAGAGCCACTTAGTGAGACTAAAGAGCCACATAGTGAGACTAAAGAGCCATATAGTGAGACTAAAGAGAGCCACATAGTGAGACTAAAGAGAGCCACATAGTGGAACAAAAGAGCCACATAGTGAGACTAAAGAGCCACATAGTGAGACTAAAGAGCCACATAGTGAGACTAAAGAGAGCCACATAGTGAGACTAAAGAGCCACATAGTGAGACTAAAGAGCCACATAGTGAGACTAAAGAGCCACATAGTGAGACTAAAGAGAGCCACATAGTGAGACTAAAGAGCCACATAGTGAGACTAAAGAGAGCCACATAGTGAGACTAAAGAGCCACATTGTGAGACTAAAGAGCCACATAGTGAGACTAAAGAGCCACATAGTTAGACTAAAGAGCCACATATTGAGACTAAAGAGCCACATAGTGGGACTAAAGAGAGCCACATAGTGAGACTAAAGAGCCACATAGTGAAACTAAAGAGCCAAATAGTGAGACTAAAGAGAGCCACATAGTGGAACTAAAGAGCCACATAGTGAGACTAAAGAGCCACATAGTGAGACTAAAGAGAGCCACATAGTGAGACTAAAGAGAGCCACATAGTGGAACTAAAGAGCCACATAGTGAGACTAAAGAGCCACATAGTGAGACTAAAGAGCCACATAGTGAGACTAAAGAGCCACATAGTGGGACTAAAGAGCCACATAGTGAGACTAAAGAGCCACATAGTGAAACTAAAGAGCGACATAGTGAGACTAAAGAGCCACATAGTGAGACTAAAGAGCCACATAGTGGAACTAAAGAGCCACATAGTGAGACTAAAGAGCCACATAGTGAGACTAAAGAGCCACATAGTGGACCTAAAGAGCCACATAGTGAGACTAAAGAGCCACATAGTGAGACTAAAGAGAGCCACATAGTGAGACTAAAGAGCCACATAGTGAGACTAAAGAGAGCCACATAGTGAGACTAAAGAGCCACATAGTGAGACTAAAGAGCCACATAGTGAGACTAAAGAGCCACATAGTGAGACTAAAGAGAGCCATATAGTGAGACTAAAGAGCCACATAGTGAGACTAAAGAGAGCCACATAGTGAGACTAAAGAGCCACATAGTGAGACTAAAGAGCCACATAGTGAGACTAAAGAGCCAAATAGTGCGAATAAAGAGCCACAAAGTGAGACTAAAGAGCCACATAGTGAGACTAAAGAGCCACATAGTGAGACTAAAGAGCCACATAGTGAGACTAAAGAGCCACATAGTGAGACTAAAGAGAGCCACATAGTGAGACTAAAGAGCCACATAGTGAGACTAAAGAGCCACATAGTGAGACTAAAGAGCCAAATAGTGAGACTAAAGAGAGCCATATAGTGAGACTAAAGAGCCACATAGTGAGACTAAAGAGCCAAATAGTGAGACTAAAGAGAGCCACATAGTGAGACTAAAGAGCCACATAGTGAGACTAAAGAGAGCCACATAGTGAGACTAAAGAGAGCCACAAAGTGAGAATAAAGAGCCACTAAAGAGCCACATAGTGAGACTAAAGAGCCACATAGTGAGACTAAAGAGAGCCACATAGTGAGACTAAAGAGCCACTTAGTGAGACTAAAGAGCCACATAGTGAGACTAAAGAGCCACATAGTGAGACTAAAGAGAGCCACATAGTGAGACTAAAGAGCCACATAGTGAGACTAAAGAGCCACATAGTGAGACTAAAGAGCCACATAGTGAGACTAAAGAGCCAAATAGTGCGAATAAAGAGCCACAAAGTGAGACTAAAGAGCCACATAGTGAGACTAAAGAGCCACATAGTGAGACTAAAGAGCCACATAGTGAGACTAAAGAGAGCCACATAGTGAGACTAAAGAGCCACATAGTGAGACTAAAGAGCCACATAGTGAGACTAAAGAGCCAAATAGTGAGACTAAAGAGAGCCATATAGTGAGACTAAAGAGCCACATAGTGAGACTAAAGAGCCAAATAGTGAGACTAAAGAGAGCCACATAGTGAGACTAAAGAGCCACATAGTGAGACTAAAGAGAGCCACATAGTGAGACTAAAGAGAGCCACAAAGTGAGAATAAAGAGCCACTAAAGAGCCACATAGTGAGACTAAAGAGCCACATAGTGAGACTAAAGAGAGCCACATAGTGAGACTAAAGAGCCACTTAGTGAGACTAAAGAGCCACATAGTGAGACTAAAGAGCCACATAGTGAGACTAAAGAGAGCCACATAGTGAGACTAAAGAGCCACATAGTGAGACTAAAGAGCCACATAGTGAGAATAAAGAGCCACATAGTGAGACTAAAGAGCCACATAGTGAGACTAAAGAGCCACTAAAGAGCCACATAGTGAGACTAAAGAGCCACATAGTGAGACTAAAGAGCCACATAGTGAGACTAAAGAGAGCCACATAGTGGAACTAAAGAGCCACATAGTGAGACTAAAGAGAGCCACATAGTGAGACTAAAGAGCCACATAGTGGGACTAAAGAGAGCCACATAGTGAGACTAAAGAGCCACATAGTGGGACTAAAGAGAGCCACATAGTGAGACTAAAGAGACACATAGTGAGACTAAAGAGCCACATAGTGGGACTAAAGAGAGCCACATAGTGAGACTAAAGAGCCACATAGTGAGACTAAAGAGCCACATAGTGAGACTAAAGAGCCACATAGTTAGACTAAAGAGCCACATATTGAGACTAAAGAGCCACATAGTGGGACTAAAGAGAGCCACATAGTGAGACTAAAGAGCCACATAGTGAGACTAAAGAGCCAAATAGTGAGACTAAAGAGCCACATAGTGAGACTAAAGAGCCACATAGTGAGACTAAAGAGCCACATAGTGAGACTAAAGAGCCACATAGTGAGACTAAAGAGCCACATAGTGGAACTAAAGAGCCACATAGTGGAACTAAAGAGCCACATAGTGAGACTAAAGAGCCACATAGTGAGACTAAAGAGCCACATAGTGAGACTAAAGAGAGCCACATAGTGAGACTAAAGAGCCACATAGTGAGACTAAAGAGAGCCACATAGTGAGACTAAAGAGAGCCACAAAGTGAGAATAAAGAGCCACTAAAGAGCCACATAGTGAGACTAAAGAGCCACATAGTGAGACTAAAGAGAGCCACATAGTGAGACTAAAGAGAGCCACAAAGTGAGAATAAAGAGCCATTAAAGAGCCACATAGTGAGACTAAAGAGCCACATAGTGAGACTAAAGAGAGCCACAAAGTGAGAATAAAGAGCCACTAAAGAGCCACATAGTGAGACTAAAGAGCCACATAGTGAGACTAAAGAGAGCCACAAAGTGAGAATAAAGAGCCACTAAAGAGCCACATAGTGAGACTAAAGAGCCACTTAGTGAGACTAAAGAGCCACATAGTGAGACTAAAGAGCCATATAGTGAGACTAAAGAGAGCCACATAGTGAGACTAAAGAGAGCCACATAGTGGAACAAAAGAGCCACATAGTGAGACTAAAGAGCCACATAGTGAGACTAAAGAGCCACATAGTGAGACTAAAGAGAGCCACATAGTGAGACTAAAGAGCCACATAGTGAGACTAAAGAGCCACATAGTGAGACTAAAGAGCCACATAGTGAGACTAAAGAGAGCCACATAGTGAGACTAAAGAGCCACATAGTGAGACTAAAGAGAGCCACATAGTGAGACTAAAGAGCCACATTGTGAGACTAAAGAGCCACATAGTGAGACTAAAGAGCCACATAGTTAGACTAAAGAGCCACATATTGAGACTAAAGAGCCACATAGTGGGACTAAAGAGAGCCACATAGTGAGACTAAAGAGCCACATAGTGAAACTAAAGAGAGCCACATAGTGAGACTAAAGAGAGCCACATAGTGAGACTAAAGAGAGCCACATAGTGGAACTAAAGAGCCACATAGTGAGACTAAAGAGCCACATAGTGAGACTAAAGAGCCACATAGTGAGACTAAAGAGCCACATAGTGGGACTAAAGAGCCACATAGTGAGACTAAAGAGCCACATAGTGAAACTAAAGAGCGACATAGTGAGACTAAAGAGCCACATAGTGAGACTAAAGAGCCACATAGTGGAACTAAAGAGCCACATAGTGGAACTAAAGAGCCACATAGTGAGACTAAAGAGCCACATAGTGAGACTAAAGAGCCACATAGTGGACCTAAAGAGCCACATAGTGAGACTAAAGAGCCACATAGTGAGACTAAAGAGAGCCACATAGTGAGACTAAAGAGCCACATAGTGAGACTAAAGAGAGCCACATAGTGAGACTAAAGAGCCACATAGTGAGACTAAAGAGCCACATAGTGAGACTAAAGAGCCACATAGTGAGACTAAAGAGAGCCATATAGTGAGACTAAAGAGCCACATAGTGAGACTAAAGAGAGCCACATAGTGAGACTAAAGAGCCACATAGTGAGACTAAAGAGCCACATAGTGAGACTAAAGAGCCAAATAGTGCGAATAAAGAGCCACAAAGTGAGACTAAAGAGCCACATAGTGAGACTAAAGAGCCACATAGTGAGACTAAAGAGCCACATAGTGAGACTAAAGAGAGCCACATAGTGAGACTAAAGAGCCACATAGTGAGACTAAAGAGCCACATAGTGAGACTAAAGAGCCAAATAGTGAGACTAAAGAGAGCCATATAGTGAGACTAAAGAGCCACATAGTGAGACTAAAGAGCCAAATAGTGAGACTAAAGAGAGCCACATAGTGAGACTAAAGAGCCACATAGTGAGACTAAAGAGAGCCACATAGTGAGACTAAAGAGAGCCACAAAGTGAGAATAAAGAGCCACTAAAGAGCCACATAGTGAGACTAAAGAGCCACATAGTGAGACTAAAGAGAGCCACATAGTGAGACTAAAGAGCCACTTAGTGAGACTAAAGAGCCACATAGTGAGACTAAAGAGCCACATAGTGAGACTAAAGAGAGCCACATAGTGAGACTAAAGAGCCACATAGTGAGACTAAAGAGCCACATAGTGAGACTAAAGAGCCACATAGTGAGACTAAAGAGCCAAATAGTGCGAATAAAGAGCCACAAAGTGAGACTAAAGAGCCACATAGTGAGACTAAAGAGCCACATAGTGAGACTAAAGAGCCACATAGTGAGACTAAAGAGAGCCACATAGTGAGACTAAAGAGCCACATAGTGAGACTAAAGAGCCACATAGTGAGACTAAAGAGCCAAATAGTGAGACTAAAGAGAGCCATATAGTGAGACTAAAGAGCCACATAGTGAGACTAAAGAGCCAAATAGTGAGACTAAAGAGAGCCACATAGTGAGACTAAAGAGCCACATAGTGAGACTAAAGAGAGCCACATAGTGAGACTAAAGAGAGCCACAAAGTGAGAATAAAGAGCCACTAAAGAGCCACATAGTGAGACTAAAGAGCCACATAGTGAGACTAAAGAGAGCCACATAGTGAGACTAAAGAGCCACTTAGTGAGACTAAAGAGCCACATAGTGAGACTAAAGAGCCACATAGTGAGACTAAAGAGAGCCACATAGTGAGACTAAAGAGCCACATAGTGAGACTAAAGAGCCACATAGTGAGAATAAAGAGCCACATAGTGAGACTAAAGAGCCACATAGTGAGACTAAAGAGCCACTAAAGAGCCACATAGTGAGACTAAAGAGCCACATAGTGAGACTAAAGAGCCACATAGTGAAACTAAAGAGAGCCACATAGTGAGACTAAAGAGCCACATAGTGAGACTAAAGAGAGCCACATAGTGAGACTAAAGAGCCACATAGTGAGACTAAAGAGCCACATAGTGAGACTTAAGAGCCACATAGTGAGACTAAAGAGCCACATAGTGAGACTAAAGAGCCACATAGTGAGACTAAAGAGCCACATAGTGGAACTAAAGAGCCACATAGTGGAACTAAAGAGCCACATAGTGGAACTAAAGAGCCACATAGTGAGACTAAAGAGCCACATAGTGAGCCTAAAGAGAGCCACATAGTGAGATTAAAGAGTCACATAGTGAGACTAAAGAGAGCCACATAGTGAGACTAAAGAGAGCCACATAGTGAGACTAAAGAGAGCCACATAGTGGAACAAAAGAGCCACATAGTGAGACTAAAGAGCCACATAGTGAGACTAAAGAGCCACATAGTGAGACTAAAGAGAGCCACATAGTGAGACTAAAGAGCCACATAGTGAGACTAAAGAGCCACATAGTGAGACTAAAGAGCCACATAGTGAGACTAAAGAGAGCCACATAGTGAGACTAAAGAGCCACATAGTGAGACTAAAGAGCCACATAGTGCGACTAAAGAGCCACAAAGTGAGACTAAAGAGCCACTAAAGAGCCACATAGTGAGACTAAAGAGAGCCACATAGTGAGACTAAAGAGCCACATAGTGAGACTTAAGAGCCACATAGTGAGACTAAAGAGCCACATATTCAGACTAAAGAGCCACATAGTGAGACTAAAGAGAGCCACATAGTGAGACTAAAGAGCCACATAGTGAGACTAAAGAGAGCCACATAGTGAGACTAAAGAGCCACATAGTGAGACTAAAGAGCCACATAGTGAGACTAAAGAGCCACATAGTGAGACTAAAGAGAGCCACATAGTGGGACTAAAGAGCCACATAGTGAGACTAAAGAGCCACATAGTGAGACTAAAGAGCCACATAGTGAGACTAAAGAGAGCCACATAGTGAGACTAAAGAGCCACATAGTGAGACTAAAGAGAGCCACATAGTGAGACTAAAGAGCCACATTGTGAGACTAAAGAGCCACATAGTGAGACTAAAGAGCCACATAGTTAGACTAAAGAGCCACATATTGAGACTAAAGAGCCACATAGTGGGACTAAAGAGA
Organism: Eucyclogobius newberryi; assembly: GCF_026437365.1. Taxonomy (NCBI): domain Eukaryota; kingdom Metazoa; phylum Chordata; class Actinopteri; order Gobiiformes; family Gobiidae; genus Eucyclogobius; species Eucyclogobius newberryi. The sequence continues at coordinate 37,276,731 of NW_027316500.1, read as the reverse complement.
GCCACATAGTGAGACTAAAGAGCCACATAGTGAAACTAAAGAGAGCCACATAGTGAGACTAAAGAGAGCCACATAGTGAGACTAAAGAGAGCCACATAGTGGAACTAAAGAGCCACATAGTGAGACTAAAGAGCCACATAGTGAGACTAAAGAGCCACATAGTGAGACTAAAGAGCCACATAGTGGGACTAAAGAGCCACATAGTGAGACTAAAGAGCCACATAGTGAAACTAAAGAGCGACATAGTGAGACTAAAGAGCCACATAGTGAGACTAAAGAGCCACATAGTGGAACTAAAGAGCCACATAGTGGAACTAAAGAGCCACATAGTGAGACTAAAGAGCCACATAGTGAGACTAAAGAGCCACATAGTGGACCTAAAGAGCCACATAGTGAGACTAAAGAGCCACATAGTGAGACTAAAGAGAGCCACATAGTGAGACTAAAGAGCCACATAGTGAGACTAAAGAGAGCCACATAGTGAGACTAAAGAGCCACATAGTGAGACTAAAGAGCCACATAGTGAGACTAAAGAGCCACATAGTGAGACTAAAGAGAGCCATATAGTGAGACTAAAGAGCCACATAGTGAGACTAAAGAGAGCCACATAGTGAGACTAAAGAGCCACATAGTGAGACTAAAGAGCCACATAGTGAGACTAAAGAGCCAAATAGTGCGAATAAAGAGCCACAAAGTGAGACTAAAGAGCCACATAGTGAGACTAAAGAGCCACATAGTGAGACTAAAGAGCCACATAGTGAGAATAAAGAGAGCCACATAGTGAGACTAAAGAGCCACATAGTGAGACTAAAGAGCCACATAGTGAGACTAAAGAGCCAAATAGTGAGACTAAAGAGAGCCATATAGTGAGACTAAAGAGCCACATAGTGAGACTAAAGAGCCAAATAGTGAGACTAAAGAGAGCCACATAGTGAGACTAAAGAGCCACATAGTGAGACTAAAAAGAGCCACATAGTGAGACTAAAGAGAGCCACATAGTGAGACTAAAGAGCCACTTAGTGAGACTAAAGAGCCACATAGTGAGACTAAAGAGCCACATAGTGAGACTAAAGAGAGCCACATAGTGAGACTAAAGAGCCACATAGTGAGACTAAAGAGCCACATAGTGAGAATAAAGAGCCACATAGTGAGACTAAAGAGCCACATAGTGAGACTAAAGAGCCACTAAAGAGCCACATAGTGAGACTTAAGAGCCACATAGTGAGACTAAAGAGCCACATAGTGAGACTAAAGAGAGCCACATAGTGGAACTAAAGAGCCACATAGTGAGACTAAAGAGAGCCACATAGTGAGACTAAAGAGCCACATAGTGGGACTAAAGAGAGCCACATAGTGAGACTAAAGAGCCACATAGTGGGACTAAAGAGAGCCACATAGTGAGACTAAAGAGACACATAGTGAGACTAAAGAGCCACATAGTGGGACTAAAGAGAGCCACATAGTGAGACTAAAGAGCCACATAGTGGGACTAAAGAGAGCCACATAGTGAGACTAAAGAGCCACATAGTGAGACTAAAGAGCCACATAGTGAAACTAAAGAGAGCCACATAGTGAGACTAAAGAGCCACATAGTGAGACTAAAGAGAGCCACATAGTGAGACTAAAGAGCCACATAGTGAGACTAAAGAGCCACATAGTGAGACTTAAGAGCCACATAGTGAGACTAAAGAGCCACATAGTGAGACTAAAGAGCCACATAGTGAGACTAAAGAGCCACATAGTGGAACTAAAGAGCCACATAGTGGAACTAAAGAGCCACATAGTGGAACTAAAGAGCCACATAGTGAGACTAAAGAGCCACATAGTGAGCCTAAAGAGAGCCACATAGTGGGATTAAAGAGTCACATAGTGAGACTAAAGAGCCACATAGTGAGACAAAAGAGTCACATAGTGAGTCTAAAGAGCCACATAGTGAGACTAAAGAGCCACATAGTGAGACTAAAGAGAGCCACATAGTGAGACTAAAGAGCCACATAGTGAGACTAAAGAGCCACATAGTGCGACTAAAGAGCCACAAAGTGAGACTAAAGAGCCACATAGTGGAACTAAAGAGTCACATAGTGAGACTAAAGAGAGCCACATAGTGAGATTAAAGAGTCACATAGTGAGACTAAAGAGCCACATAGTGAGACTAAAGAGAGCCACATAGTGAGACTAAAGAGCCACATAGTGAGACTAAAGAGCCACATAGTGCGACTAAAGAGCCACAAAGTGAGACTAAAGAGCCACTAAAGAGCCACATAGTGAGACTAAAGAGAGCCACATAGTGAGACTAAAGAGCCACATAGTGAGACTTAAGAGCCACATAGTGAGACTAAAGAGCCACATATTCAGACTAAAGAGCCACATAGTGAGACTAAAGAGAGCCACATAGTGAGACTAAAGAGCCACATAGTGAGACTAAAGAGAGCCACATAGTGAGACTAAAGAGCCACATAGTGAGACTAAAGAGCCACATAGTGAGACTAAAGAGCCACATAGTGAGACTAAAGAGCCACATAGTGAGACTAAAGAGAGCCACATAGTGAGACTAAAGAGCCACATAGTGAGACTAAAGAGCCACATAGTGAGACTAAAGAGCCACATAGTGAGACAAAAGAGTCACATAGTGAGTCTAAAGAGCCACATAGTGAGACTAAAGAGCCACATAGTGAGACTAAAGAGCCACATAGTGAGACTAAAGAGCCACATAGTGAGAATAAAGAGTCACATAGTGAGACTAAAGAGCCACATAGTGAGACTAAAGAGAGCCACATAGTGAGACTAAAGAGCCACATAGTGAGACTAAAGAGCCACATAGTGAGACTAAAGAGCCACATAGTGAGACTAAAGAGCCACATAGTGAGCCTAAAGAGCCACATAGTGAGACTAAAGAGAGCCACATAGTGAGACTAAAGAGCCACATAGTGAGACTAAAGAGCCACATATTGAGACTAAAGAGCCACATAGTGAGACTAAAGAGCCACAGTGAGACTAAAGAGCCACATAGTGAGCCTAAAGAGCCACATAGTGCGACTAAAGAGCCGCAAAGTGAGACTAAAGAGCCACATAGTGAGACTAAAGAGCCATATAGTGAGACTAAAGAGCCACATAGTGAGACTAAAGAGAGCCACATAGTGAGACTAAAGAGCCACATAGTGAGACTAAAGAGCCACATAGTGAGACTAAAGAGCCACATAGTGAGACTAAAGAGCCACAAAGTGAGACTAAAGAGCCACATAGTGAGACTAAAGAGCCACATAGTGAGACTAAAGAGCCACATAGTGAGACTAAAGAGAGCCACATAGTGAGACTAAAGAGCCACATAGTGAGACTAAAGAGCCACATAGTGAGACTAAAGAGCCACATAGTGAGACTAAAGAGCCACATAGTGCGACTAAAGAGCCACAAAGTGAGACTAAAGAGCCACATAGTGAGACTAAAGAGCCACATATTGAGACTAAAGAGCCACATAGTGAGACTAAAGAGCCACATAGTGAGACTAAAGAGCCACATAGTGCGACTAAAGAGCCACAAAGTGAGACTAAAGAGCCACATAGTGAGACTAAAGAGCCACATAGTGAGACTAAAGAGCCACATAGTGCGACTAAAGAGCCACAAAGTGAGACTAAAGAGCCACATAGTGAGACTAAAGAGAGCCACATAGTGAGACTAAAGAGCCACATAGTGAGACTAAAGAGCCACATAGTGAGACTAAAGAGCCACATAGTTAGACTAAAGAGCCACATATTGAGACTAAAGAGCCACATAGTGGGACTAAAGAGAGCCACATAGTGAGACTAAAGAGCCACATAGTGAAACTAAAGAGAGCCACATAGTGAGACTAAAGAGAGCCACATAGTGGAACTAAAGAGCCAAATAGTGAGACTAAAGAGCCACATAGTGAGACTAAAGAGCCACATAGTGAGACTAAAGAGCCACATAGTGAGACTAAAGAGCCACATAGTGAGACTAAAGAGCCACATAGTGAGACTAAAGAGCCACATAGTGGAACTAAAGAGCCACATAGTGGAACTAAAGAGCCACATAGTGAGACTAAAGAGCCACATAGTGAGACTAAAGAGCCACATAGTGAGACTAAAGAGAGCCACATAGTGAGACTAAAGAGCCACATAGTGAGACTAAAGAGAGCCACATAGTGAGACTAAAGAGAGCCACAAAGTGAGAATAAAGAGCCACTAAAGAGCCACATAGTGAGACTAAAGAGCCACATAGTGAGACTAAAGAGAGCCACATAGTGAGACTAAAGAGAGCCACAAAGTGAGAATAAAGAGCCACTAAAGAGCCACATAGTGAGACTAAAGAGAGCCACAAAGTGAGAATAAAGAGCCACTAAAGAGCCACATAGTGAGACTAAAGAGCCACTTAGTGAGACTAAAGAGCCACATAGTGAGACTAAAGAGAGCCACAAAGTGAGAATAAAGAGCCACTAAAGAGCCACATAGTGAGACTAAAGAGCCACTTAGTGAGACTAAAGAGCCACATAGTGAGACTAAAGAGCCACATAGTGAAACTAAAGAGAGCCACATAGTGAGACTAAAGAGAGCCACATAGTGGAACAAAAGAGCCACATAGTGAGACTAAAGAGCCACATAGTGAGACTAAAGAGCCACATAGTGAGACTAAAGAGAGCCACATAGTGAGACTAAAGAGCCACATAGTGAGACTAAAGAGCCACATAGTGAGACTAAAGAGCCACATAGTGAGACTAAAGAGAGCCACATAGTGAGACTAAAGAGCCACATAGTGAGACTAAAGAGCCACATAGTGAGACTAAAGAGAGCCACATAGTGAGACTAAAGAGCCACATAGTGAAACTAAAGAGAGCCACATAGTGAGACTAAAGAGAGCCACATAGTGAGACTAAAGAGCCACATAGTGAGACTAAAGAGAGCCACATAGTGAGACTAAAGAGCCACATTGTGAGACTAAAGAGCCACATAGTGAGACTAAAGAGCCACATAGTTAGACTAAAGAGCCACATATTGAGACTAAAGAGCCACATAGTGGGACTAAAGAGAGCCACATAGTGAGACTAAAGAGCCACATAGTGAAACTAAAGAGAGCCACATAGTGAGACTAAAGAGAGCCACATAGTGAGACTAAAGAGAGCCACATAGTGGAACTAAAGAGCCACATAGTGAGACTAAAGAGCCACATAGTGAGACTAAAGAGCCACATAGTGAGACTAAAGAGCCACATAGTGGGACTAAAGAGCCACATAGTGAGACTAAAGAGCCACATAGTGAAACTAAAGAGCGACATAGTGAGACTAAAGAGCCACATAGTGAGACTAAAGAGCCACATAGTGGAACTAAAGAGCCACATAGTGGAACTAAAGAGCCACATAGTGAGACTAAAGAGCCACATAGTGAGACTAAAGAGCCACATAGTGGACCTAAAGAGCCACATAGTGAGACTAAAGAGCCACATAGTGAGACTAAAGAGAGCCACATAGTGAGCCTAAAGAGCCACATAGTGAGACTAAAGAGAGCCACATAGTGAGACTAAAGAGCCACATAGTGAGACTAAAGAGCCACATATTGAGACTAAAGAGCCACATAGTGAGACTAAAGAGCCACAGTGAGACTAAAGAGCCACATAGTGAGCCTAAAGAGCCACATAGTGCGACTAAAGAGCCACAAAGTGAGACTAAAGAGCCACATAGTGAGACTAAAGAGCCACATAGTGAGACTAAAGAGCCACATAGTGAGACTAAAGAGAGCCACATAGTGAGACTAAAGAGCCACATAGTGAGACTAAAGAGCCACATAGTGAGACTAAAGAGCCACATAGTGAGACTAAAGAGCCACAAAGTGAGACTAAAGAGCCACATAGTGAGACTAAAGAGCCACATAGTGAGACTAAAGAGCCACATAGTGAGACTAAAGAGAGCCACATAGTGAGACTAAAGAGCCACATAGTGAGACTAAAGAGCCACATAGTGAGACTAAAGAGCCACATAGTGAGACTAAAGAGCCACATAGTGAGACTAAAGAGCCACATAGTGAGACTAAAGAGAGCCACATAGTGAGACTAAAGAGAGCCACATAGTGAGACTAAAGAGCCACATAGTGAGACTAAAGAGCCACATAGTGAGACTAAAGAGAGCCACATAGTGAGACTAAAGAGCCACATAGTGAGACTAAAGAGCCACATAGTGAGACTAAAGAGCCACATAGTGAGACTAAAGAGTCACATAGTGAGACTAAAGAGCCACATAGTGAGACTAAAGAGCCACATAGTGAGACTAAAGAGCCACATAGTGCGACTAAAGAGCCACAAAGTGAGACTAAAGAGCCACATAGTGAGACTAAAGAGCCACATATTGAGACTAAAGAGCCACATAGTGAGACTAAAGAGCCACATAGTGAGACTAAAGAGCCACATAGTGCGACTAAAGAGCCACAAAGTGAGACTAAAGAGCCACATAGTGAGACTAAAGAGCCACATAGTGAGACTAAAGAGCCACATAGTGCGACTAAAGAGCCACAAAGTGAGACTAAAGAGCCACATAGTGAGACTAAAGAGAGCCACATAGTGAGACTAAAGAGCCACATAGTGAGACTAAAGAGCCACATAGTGAGACTAAAGAGAGCCACATAGTGAGACTAAAGAGCCACATAGTGAGACTAAAGAGCCACATAGTGAGACTAAAGAGCCACATAGTTAGACTAAAGAGCCACATATTGAGACTAAAGAGCCACATAGTGGGACTAAAGAGAGCCACATAGTGAGACTAAAGAGCCACATAGTGAAACTAAAGAGAGCCACATAGTGAGACTAAAGAGAGCCACATAGTGGAACTAAAGAGCCAAATAGTGAGACTAAAGAGCCACATAGTGAGACTAAAGAGCCACATAGTGAGACTAAAGAGCCACATAGTGAGACTAAAGAGCCACATAGTGAGACTAAAGAGCCACATAGTGAGACTAAAGAGCCACATAGTGGAACTAAAGAGCCACATAGTGGAACTAAAGAGCCACATAGTGAGACTAAAGAGCCACATAGTGAGACTAAAGAGCCACATAGTGAGACTAAAGAGAGCCACATAGTGAGACTAAAGAGCCACATAGTGAGACTAAAGAGAGCCACATAGTGAGACTAAAGAGAGCCACAAAGTGAGAATAAAGAGCCACTAAAGAGCCACATAGTGAGACTAAAGAGCCACATAGTGAGACTAAAGAGAGCCACATAGTGAGACTAAAGAGAGCCACAAAGTGAGAATAAAGAGCCACTAAAGAGCCACATAGTGAGACTAAAGAGCCACATAGTGAGACTAAAGAGAGCCACAAAGTGAGAATAAAGAGCCACTAAAGAGCCACATAGTGAGACTAAAGAGCCACATAGTGAGACTAAAGAGAGCCACAAAGTGAGAATAAAGAGCCACTAAAGAGCCACATAGTGAGACTAAAGAGCCACTTAGTGAGACTAAAGAGCCACATAGTGAGACTAAAGAGCCATATAGTGAGACTAAAGAGAGCCACATAGTGAGACTAAAGAGAGCCACATAGTGGAACAAAAGAGCCACATAGTGAGACTAAAGAGCCACATAGTGAGACTAAAGAGCCACATAGTGAGACTAAAGAGCCACATAGTGAGACTAAAGAGCCACATAGTGAGACTAAAGAGAGCCACATAGTGAGACTAAAGAGCCACATAGTGAGACTAAAGAGCCACATAGTGAGACTAAAGAGCCACATAGTGAGACTAAAGAGAGCCACATAGTGAGACTAAAGAGCCACATAGTGAGACTAAAGAGCCACATAGTGAGACTAAAGAGAGCCACATAGTGAGACTAAAGAGCCACATAGTGAAACTAAAGAGAGCCACATAGTGAGACTAAAGAGAGCCACATAGTGAGACTAAAGAGCCACATAGTGAGACTAAAGAGAGCCACATAGTGAGACTAAAGAGCCACATTGTGAGACTAAAGAGCCACATAGTGAGACTAAAGAGCCACATAGTTAGACTAAAGAGCCACATATTGAGACTAAAGAGCCACATAGTGGGACTAAAGAGAAACACATAGTGAGACTAAAGAGCCACATAGTGAAACTAAAGAGAGCCACATAGTGAGACTAAAGAGAGCCACATAGTGGAACTAAAGAGCCACATAGTGAGACTAAAGAGCCACATAGTGAGACTAAAGAGCCACATAGTGAGACTAAAGAGCCACATAGTGAGACTAAAGAGAGCCACATAGTGAGACTAAAGAGCCACATAGTGAAACTAAAGAGAGCCACATAGTGAGACTAAAGAGAGCCACATAGTGAGACTAAAGAGCCACATAGTGAGACTAAAGAGAGCCACATAGTGAGACTAAAGAGCCACATTGTGAGACTAAAGAGCCACATAGTGAGACTAAAGAGCCACATAGTTAGACTAAAGAGCCACATATTGAGACTAAAGAGCCACATAGTGAGACTAAAGAGCCACATAGTGCGACTAAAGAGCCACAAAGTGAGACTAAAGAGCCACATAGTGAGACTAAAGAGAGCCACATAGTGAGACTAAAGAGCCACATAGTGAGACTAAAGAGCCACATAGTGAGACTAAAGAGAGCCACATAGTGAGACTAAAGAGCCACATAGTGAGACTAAAGAGCCACATAGTGAGACTAAAGAGCCACATAGTTAGACTAAAGAGCCACATATTGAGACTAAAGAGCCACATAGTGGGACTAAAGAGAGCCACATAGTGAGACTAAAGAGCCACATAGTGAAACTAAAGAGAGCCACATAGTGAGACTAAAGAGAGCCACATAGTGGAACTAAAGAGCCAAATAGTGAGACTAAAGAGCCACATAGTGAGACTAAAGAGCCACATAGTGAGACTAAAGAGCCACATAGTGAGACTAAAGAGCCACATAGTGAGACTAAAGAGCCACATAGTGAGACTAAAGAGCCACATAGTGGAACTAAAGAGCCACATAGTGGAACTAAAGAGCCACATAGTGAGACTAAAGAGCCACATAGTGAGACTAAAGAGCCACATAGTGAGACTAAAGAGAGCCACATAGTGAGACTAAAGAGCCAAATAGTGAGACTAAAGAGCCACATAGTGAGACTAAAGAGCCACATGGTGAGACAAAAGAGCCACATAGTGAGACTAAAGAGCCACATAGTGAGACTAAAGAGCCACATAGTGAGACTAAAGAGCCACATAGTGAGACTAAAGAGAGCCACATAGTGAGACTAAAGAGCCACATAGTGAGACTAAAGAGCCACATAGTGAGACTAAAGAGAGCCACATAGTGCGAATAAAGAGCCACATAGTGCGACTAAAGAGCCACATAGTGAGACTAAAGAGCCACATAGTGAGACTAAAGAGCCAAATAGTGAGACTAAAGAGCCACATAGTGAGACTAAAGAGCCACATGGTGAGACAAAAGAGCCACATAGTGAGACTAAAGAGAGCCACATAGTGAGACTAAAGAGCCACATAGTGAGACTAAAGAGCCACATAGTGAGACTAAAGAGAGCCACATAGTGAGACTAAAGAGCCACATAGTGAGACTAAAGAGCCACATAGTGAGACTAAAGAGCCACATAGTGAGACTAAAGAGTCACATAGTGAGACTAAAGAGCCACATAGTGAGACTAAAGAGCCACATAGTGAGACTAAAGAGCCACATAGTGCGACTAAAGAGCCACAAAGTGAGACTAAAGAGCCACATAGTGAGACTAAAGAGCCACATATTGAGACTAAAGAGCCACATAGTGAGACTAAAGAGCCACATAGTGAGACTAAAGAGCCACATAGTGCGACTAAAGAGCCACAAAGTGAGACTAAAGAGCCACATAGTGAGACTAAAGAGCCACATAGTGAGACTAAAGAGCCACATAGTGCGACTAAAGAGCCACAAAGTGAGACTAAAGAGCCACATAGTGAGACTAAAGAGAGCCACATAGTGAGACTAAAGAGCCACATAGTGAGACTAAAGAGCCACATAGTGAGACTAAAGAGAGCCACATAGTGAGACTAAAGAGCCACATAGTGAGACTAAAGAGCCACATAGTGAGACTAAAGAGCCACATAGTTAGACTAAAGAGCCACATATTGAGACTAAAGAGCCACATAGTGGGACTAAAGAGAGCCACATAGTGAGACTAAAGAGCCACATAGTGAAACTAAAGAGAGCCACATAGTGAGACTAAAGAGAGCCACATAGTGGAACTAAAGAGCCAAATAGTGAGACTAAAGAGCCACATAGTGAGACTAAAGAGCCACATAGTGAGACTAAAGAGCCACATAGTGAGACTAAAGAGCCACATAGTGAGACTAAAGAGCCACATAGTGAGACTAAAGAGCCACATAGTGGAACTAAAGAGCCACATAGTGGAACTAAAGAGCCACATAGTGAGACTAAAGAGCCACATAGTGAGACTAAAGAGCCACATAGTGAGACTAAAGAGAGCCACATAGTGAGACTAAAGAGCCACATAGTGAGACTAAAGAGAGCCACATAGTGAGACTAAAGAGAGCCACAAAGTGAGAATAAAGAGCCACTAAAGAGCCACATAGTGAGACTAAAGAGCCACATAGTGAGACTAAAGAGAGCCACATAGTGAGACTAAAGAGAGCCACAAAGTGAGAATAAAGAGCCACTAAAGAGCCACATAGTGAGACTAAAGAGCCACATAGTGAGACTAAAGAGAGCCACAAAGTGAGAATAAAGAGCCACTAAAGAGCCACATAGTGAGACTAAAGAGCCACATAGTGAGACTAAAGAGAGCCACAAAGTGAGAATAAAGAGCCACTAAAGAGCCACATAGTGAGACTAAAGAGCCACTTAGTGAGACTAAAGAGCCACATAGTGAGACTAAAGAGCCATATAGTGAGACTAAAGAGAGCCACATAGTGAGACTAAAGAGAGCCACATAGTGGAACAAAAGAGCCACATAGTGAGACTAAAGAGCCACATAGTGAGACTAAAGAGCCACATAGTGAGACTAAAGAGAGCCACATAGTGAGACTAAAGAGCCACATAGTGAGACTAAAGAGCCACATAGTGAGACTAAAGAGCCACATAGTGAGACTAAAGAGAGCCACATAGTGAGACTAAAGAGCCACATAGTGAGACTAAAGAGCCACATAGTGAGACTAAAGAGAGCCACATAGTGAGACTAAAGAGCCACATAGTGAAACTAAAGAGAGCCACATAGTGAGACTAAAGAGAGCCACATAGTGAGACTAAAGAGCCACATAGTGAGACTAAAGAGAGCCACATAGTGAGACTAAAGAGCCACATTGTGAGACTAAAGAGCCACATAGTGAGACTAAAGAGCCACATAGTTAGACTAAAGAGCCACATATTGAGACTAAAGAGCCACATAGTGGGACTAAAGAGAAACACATAGTGAGACTAAAGAGCCACATAGTGAAACTAAAGAGAGCCACATAGTGAGACTAAAGAGAGCCACATAGTGGAACTAAAGAGCCACATAGTGAGACTAAAGAGCCACATAGTGAGACTAAAGAGCCACATAGTGAGACTAAAGAGCCACATAGTGGGACTAAAGAGCCACATAGTGGGACTAAAGAGCCACATAGTGAGACTAAAGAGCCACATAGTGAAACTAAAGAGCGACATAGTGAGACTAAAGAGCCACATAGTGAGACTAAAGAGCCACATAGTGGAACTAAAGAGCCACATAGTGGAACTAAAGAGCCACATAGTGAGACTAAAGAGCCACATAGTGAGACTAAAGAGCCACATAGTGGACCTAAAGAGCCACATAGTGAGACTAAAGAGCCACATAGTGAGACTAAAGAGAGCCACATAGTGAGACTAAAGAGCCACATAGTGAGACTAAAGAGAGCCACATAGTGAGACTAAAGAGCCACATAGTGAGACTAAAGAGCCACATAGTGAGACTAAAGAGCCACATAGTGAGACTAAAGAGAGCCACATAGTGAGACTAAAGAGCCACATAGTGAGACTAAAGAGCCAAATAGTGCGAATAAAGAGCCACATAGTGCGACTAAAGAGCCACATAGTGAGACTAAAGAGCCACATAGTGAGACTAAAGAGCCAAATAGTGAGACTAAAGAGCCACATAGTGAGACTAAAGAGCCACATGGTGAGACAAAAGAGCCACATAGTGAGACTAAAGAGCCACATAGTGAGACTAAAGAGCCACTAAAGAGCCACATAGTGAGACTAAAGAGCCACATAGTGAGACTAAAGAGCCACATAGTGAGACTAAAGAGAGCCACATAGTGAGACTAAAGAGCCACTAAAGAGCCACATAGTGAGACTAAAGAGCCACATAGTGAGACTAAAGCGAGCCACATAGTGAGACTAAAGAGCCACTAAAGAGCCACATAGTGAGACTAAAGAGCCACATAGTGAGACTAAAGAGCCACATAGTGAGACTAAAGAGAGCCACATAGTGAGACTAAAGAGCCACATAGTGAGACTAAAGAGCCACATAGTGAGACTAAAGAGCCACATAGTGAGACTAAAGAGCCACATAGTGAGACTAAAGCGAGCCACATAGTGAGACTAAAGAGCCACTAAAGAGCCACATAGTGAGACTAAAGAGCCACATAGTGAGACTAAAGAGCCACATAGTGAGACTAAAGAGAGCCACATAGTGAGACTAAAGAGCCACTAAAGAGCCACATAGTGAGACTAAAGAGCCACATAGTGAGACTAAAGCGAGCCACATAGTGAGACTAAAGAGCCACTAAAGAGCCACATAGTGAGACTAAAGAGCCACATAGTGAGACTAAAGAGCCACATAGTGAGACTAAAGAGAGCCACATAGTGAGACTAAAGAGCCACATAGTGAGACTAAAGAGCCACATAGTGAGACTAAAGAGAGCCACATAGTGAGACTAAAGAGCCACATAGTGAGACTAAAGAGCCACATATTGAGACTAAAGAGAGCCACATAGTGAGACTAAAGAGCCACATAGTGAGACTAAAGAGCCACATAGTGAGATTAAAGAGCCACATAGTGAGACTAAAGAGAGCCACATAGTGAGACTAAAGAGCCACATAGTGAGACTAAAGAGCCACATAGTGAGACTAAAGAGCCACAGTGAGACTAAAGAGCCACATAGTGAGCCTAAAGAGCCACATAGTGAGACTAAAGAGCCACATAGTGAGACTAAAGAGCCACATATTGAGACTAAAGAGCCACATAGTGAGACTAAAGAGCCACAGTGAGACTAAAGAGCCACATAGTGAGCCTAAAGAGCCACATAGTGCGACTAAAGAGCCACAAAGTGAGACTAAAGAGCCACATAGTGAGACTAAAGAGCCACATAGTGAGACTAAAGAGCCACATAGTGAGACTAAAGAGAGCCACATAGTGAGACTAAAGAGCCACATAGTGAGACTAAAGAGCCACATAGTGAGACTAAAGAGCCACATAGTGAGACTAAAGAGAGCCACATAGTGAGACTAAAGAGCCACATAGTGAAACTAAAGAGCCACATAGTGAGACTAAAGAGCCACATAGTGAGACTAAAGAGAGCCACATAGTGAGACTAAAGAGCCACATAGTGAGACTAAAGAGCCACATAGTGAGACTAAAGAGCCACATAGTGAGACTAAAGAGAGCCACATAGTGAGATTAAAGAGCCACATAGTGAGACTAAAGAGCCACATAGTGAGACTAAAGAGAGCCACATAGTGAGACTAAAGAGCCACATAGTGAGACTAAAGAGCCACATAGTGAGACTAAAGAGCCACATAGTGAGACTAAAGAGCCACATAGTGAGACTAAAGAGCCACATGGTGAGACTAAAGAGCCACATAGTGAGACTAAAGAGCCACATAGTGAGACTAAAGAGCCACATAGTGAGACTAAAGAGAGCCACATAGTGAGACTAAAGAGCCACATAGTGAGACTAAAGAGCCACATAGTGAGACTAAAGAGCCACATAGTGAGACTAAAGAGAGCCACATAGTGAGATTAAAGAGCCACATAGTGAGACTAAAGAGCCACATAGTGAGACTAAAGAGCCACATAGTGAGACTAAAGAGCCACATAGTGAGACTAAAGAGCCACATAGTGAGACTAAAGAGAGCCACATAGTGAGACTAAAGAGTCAAATAGTGGGACTAAAGAGTCACATAGTGAGACTAAAGAGCCACATAGTGAGACTAAAGAGCCACATAGTGAGACTAAAGAGTCAAATAGTGAGACTAAAGAGTCACATAGTGAGACTAAAGAGCCACATAGTGAGACTAAAGAGAGCCATATAGTGAGACTAAAGAGCCACATAGTGAGACTAAAGAGCCACATAGTGAGACTAAAGAGCCACATAGTGAGACTAAAGAGTCACATAGTGAGACTAAAGAGCCACATAGTGAGACTAAAGAGCCACATAGTGAGACTAAAGAGCCACATAGTGAGACTAAAGAGCCACATGGTGAGACTAAAGAGCCACATAGTGAAACTAAAGAGAGCCACATAGTGAGACTAAAGAGAGCCAAGTAGTGAGACTAAAGAGCCACATGGTGAGACTAAAGAGCCACATAGTGAAACTAAAGAGAGCCACATAGTGAGACTAAAGAGCCACATAGTGAGACTAAAGAGCCACATAGTGAGACTAAAGAGCCACATAGTGAGACTAAAGAGAGCCACATAGTGAGACTAAAAAGAGCCACATAGTGAGACTAAAGAGCCACATAGTGAGACTAAAGAGCCACATAGTGAGACTAAAGAGCCACATAGTGAGACTAAAGAGCCACATAGTGAGACTAAAGAGTCACATAGTGAGACTAAAGAGCCACATAGTGAGACTAAAGAGTCACATAGTGAGACTAAAGAGCCACATAGTGAGACTAAAGAGCCACATAGTGAGACTAAAGAGCCACATAGTGAGACTAAAGAGTCAAATAGTGAGACTAAAGAGTCACATAGTGAGACTAAAGAGCCACATAGTGAGACTAAAGAGCCACATAGTGAGACTAAAGAGAGCCACATAGTGAGACTAAAAAGAGCCACATAGTGAGACTAAAGAGCCACATAGTGAGACTAAAGAGCCACATAGTGAGACTAAAGAGCCACATAGTGAGACTAAAGAGCCACATAGTGAGACTAAAGAGTCACATAGTGAGACTAAAGAGCCACATAGTGAGACTAAAGAGTCACATAGTGAGACTAAAGAGCCACATAGTGAGACTAAAGAGCCACATAGTGAGACTAAAGAGCCACATAGTGAGACTAAAGAGCCACATAGTGAAACTAAAGAGCCACATAGTGAGACTAAAGAGCCACATAGTGAAACTAAAGAGCCACATAGTGAGACTAAAGAGCCACATAGTGAGACTAAAGAGCCACATAGTGAGACTAAAGAGCCACATAGTGAGACTAAAGAGCCACATAGTGAGACTAAAGAGCCACATAGTGAGACTAAAGAGAGCCACATAGTGAGATTAAAGAGCCACATAGTGAGACTAAAGAGCCACATAGTGAGACTAAAGAGCCACATAGTGAGACTAAAGAGCCACATAGTGAGACTAAAGAGCCACATGGTGAAACTAAAGAGAGCCACATAGTGAGACTAAAGAGCCACATAGTGAGACTAAAGAGCCACATAGTGAGACTAAAGAGCCAAATACTGAGACTAAAGAGCCACATAGTGAGACTAAAGAGCCACATAGTGAGACTAAAGAGCCACATAGTGAGACTAAAGAGAGCCACATAGTGAGACTAAAGAGCCACATAGTGAGACTAAAGAGCCAAATAGTGAGACTAAAGAGCCACATAGTGAGACTAAAGAGCCACATAGTGAGACTAAAGAGCCACATAGTGAGACTAAAGAGCCACATAGTGAGACTAAAGAGCCACATGGTGAGACTAAAGAGCCACATAGTGAAACTAAAGAGAGCCACATAGTGAGACTAAAGAGAGCCAAGTAGTGAGACTAAAGAGCCACATAGTGAAACTAAAGAGCCACATAGTGAGACTAAAGAGCCACATAGTGAGACTAAAGAGAGCCACATAGTGAGACTAAAGAGCCACATAGTGAGACTAAAGAGCCACATAGTGAGACTAAAGAGCCACATAGTGAGACTAAAGAGAGCCACATAGTGAGATTAAAGAGCCACATAGTGAGACTAAAGAGCCACATAGTGAGACTAAAGAGAGCCACATAGTGAGACTAAAGAGCCACATAGTGAGACTAAAGAGCCACATAGTGAGACTAAAGAGCCACATAGTGAGACTAAAGAGCCACATAGTGAGACTAAAGAGCCACATGGTGAGACTAAAGAGCCACATAGTGAGACTAAAGAGCCACATAGTGAGACTAAAGAGCCACATAGTGAGACTAAAGAGAGCCACATAGTGAGACTAAAGAGCCACATAGTGAGACTAAAGAGCCACATAGTGAGACTAAAGAGCCACATAGTGAGACTAAAGAGAGCCACATAGTGAGATTAAAGAGCCACATAGTGAGACTAAAGAGCCACATAGTGAGACTAAAGAGCCACATAGTGAGACTAAAGAGCCACATAGTGAGACTAAAGAGCCACATAGTGAGACTAAAGAGAGCCACATAGTGAGACTAAAGAGTCAAATAGTGGGACTAAAGAGTCACATAGTGAGACTAAAGAGCCACATAGTGAGACTAAAGAGCCACATAGTGAGACTAAAGAGTCAAATAGTGAGACTAAAGAGTCACATAGTGAGACTAAAGAGCCACATAGTGAGACTAAAGAGAGCCATATAGTGAGACTAAAGAGCCACATAGTGAGACTAAAGAGCCACATAGTGAGACTAAAGAGCCACATAGTGAGACTAAAGAGTCACATAGTGAGACTAAAGAGCCACATAGTGAGACTAAAGAGCCACATAGTGAGACTAAAGAGCCACATAGTGAGACTAAAGAGCCACATGGTGAGACTAAAGAGCCACATAGTGAAACTAAAGAGAGCCACATAGTGAGACTAAAGAGAGCCAAGTAGTGAGACTAAAGAGCCACATGGTGAGACTAAAGAGCCACATAGTGAAACTAAAGAGAGCCACATAGTGAGACTAAAGAGCCACATAGTGAGACTAAAGAGCCACATAGTGAGACTAAAGAGCCACATAGTGAGACTAAAGAGAGCCACATAGTGAGACTAAAAGAGCCACATAGTGAGACTAAAGAGCCACATAGTGAGACTAAAGAGCCACATAGTGAGACTAAAGAGCCACATAGTGAGACTAAAGAGCCACATAGTGAGACTAAAGAGTCACATAGTGAGACTAAAGAGCCACATAGTGAGACTAAAGAGCCACATAGTGAGACTAAAGAGCCACATAGTGAGACTAAAGAGTCAAATAGTGAGACTAAAGAGTCACATAGTGAGACTAAAGAGCCACATAGTGAGACTAAAGAGCCACATAGTGAGACTAAAGAGTCACATAGTGAGACTAAAGAGCCACATAGTGAGACTAAAGAGCCACATAGTGAGACTAAAGAGCCACATAGTGAGACTAAAGAGTCACATAGTGAGACTAAAGAGCCACATAGTGAGACTAAAGAGTCACATAGTGAGACTAAAGAGCCACATAGTGAGACTAAAGAGCCACATAGTGAGACTAAAGAGCCACATAGTGAGACTAAAGAGCCACATAGTGAAACTAAAGAGCCACATAGTGAGACTAAAGAGCCACATAGTGAGACTAAAGAGCCACATAGTGAGACTAAAGAGCCACATGGTGAGACTAAAGAGCCACATAGTGAGACTAAAGAGAGCCAAGTAGTGAGACTAAAGAGCCACATAGTGAAACTAAAGAGCCACATAGTGAGACTAAAGAGCCACATAGTGAGACTAAAGAGAGCCACATAGTGAGACTAAAGAGCCACATAGTGAGCCTAAAGAGAGCCACATAGTGAGACTAAAGAGCCACATAGTGAGACTAAAGAGCCACATAGTGAGACTAAAGAGTCACATAGTGAGACTAAAGAGCCACATAGTGAGACTAAAGAGAGCCACATAGTGAGACTAAAGAGCCACATAGTGAGACTAAAGAGCCACATAGTGAGACTAAATAGCCACATAGTGAGACTAAAGAGAGCCACATAGTGAGACTAAAGAGAGCCACATAGTGAGACTAAAGAGAGCCACATAGTGAGACTAAAGAGAGCCACATAGTGAGACTAAAGAGAGCCACATAGTGAGACTAAAGATCCACATAGTGAGACTAAAGAGAGCCACATAGTGAGACTAAAGAGAGCCACATAGTGAGACTAAAGAGCCACATAGTGAGACTAAAGAGAGCCACATAGTGAGACTAAAGAGAGCCACATAGTGAGACTAAAGATCCACATAGTGAGACTAAAGAGCCACATAGTGAGACTAAAGAGAGCCACATAGTGAGACTAAAGAGCCACATAGTGAGACTAAAGAGCCAAATAGTGAGACTAAAGAGCCACATAGTGAGACTAAAGAGAGCCACATAGTGAGACTAAAGAGCCACATAGTGAGCCTAAAGGGAGCCACATAGTGAGACTAAAGAGCCACATAGTGAGACTAAAGAGAGCCACATAGTGAGACTAAAGAGCCACATAGTGAGCCTAAAGAGAGCCACATAGTGAGACTAAAGAGAGCCACAAAGTGAGACTAAAGAGCCACATAGTGAGACTAAAGAGCCAAATAGTGAGACTAAAGAGCCACATAGTGAGACTAAAGAGCCACATAGTGCGACTAAAGAGCCACAAAGTGAGACTAAAGAGCCACATAGTGAGACTAAAGAGCCACATAGTGAGACTAAAGAGCCACATAGTGAGACTAAAGAGAGCCACATAGTGAGACTAAAGAGCCACATAGTGAGACTAAAGAGAGCCACATAGTGAGACTAAAGAGAGCCACATAGTGAGACTAAAGAGCCACATAGTGAGACTAAAGAGCCACATAGTGAGACTAAAGAGCCACATAGTGAGCCTAAAGAGCCACATAGTGAGACTAAAGAGAGCCACATAGTGAGACTAAAGAGAGCCACATAGTGAGACTAAAGAGCCACATAGTGAGACTAAAGAGCCACATAGTGAGACTAAAGAGCCACATAGTGAGACTAAAGAGAGGCACATAGTGAGACTAAAGAGCCACATAGTGAGACTAAAGAGCCACATAGTGCGACTAAAGAGCCACAAAGTGAGACTAAAGAGCCACATAGTGAGACTAAAGAGCCACATAGTGAGACTAAAGAGCCACATAGTGAGACTAAAGAGCCACATAGTGAGACTAAAGAGAGCCACATAGTGAGACTAAAGAGCCACATAGTGAGACTAAAGAGCCACATAGTGAGACTAAAGAGCCACATAGTGAGACTAAAGAGCCACATAGTGAGACTAAAGAGCCACATAGTGAGACTAAAGAGCCACATAGTGAGACTAAAGAGCCACATAGTGAGACTAAAAAAACACATAGTGAGACTAAAGAGCCACAAAGTGAGACTAAAGAGCCACATAGTGAGACTAAAGAGCCACATAGTGAGACTAAAGAGCCACATAGTGAGACTAAAGAGCCAAATAGTGAGACTAAAGAGCCACATAGTGAGACTAAAAAGAGCCACATAGTGAGACTAAAGAGCCACATAGTGCGACTAAAGAGCCAAAAAGTGAGACTAAAGAGCCACATAGTGAGACTAAAGAGCCACATAGTGAGACTAAAGAGAGCCACATAGTGAGACTAAAGAGCCACATAGTGAGACTAAAGAGCCACATAGTGAGACTAAAGAGCCACAAAGTGAGACTAAAGAGAGCCACATAGTGAGACTAAAGAGAGCCACATAGTGAGACTAAAGAGCCACATAGTGCGACTAAAGAGCCACATAGTGAGACTAAAGAGCCACATAGTGAGACTAAAGAGCCAAATAGTGAGACTAAAGAGCCACATAGTGAGACTAAAGAGCCACATGGTGAGACAAAAGAGCCACATAGTGAGACTAAAGAGCCACATAGTGAGACTAAAGAGCCACTAAAGAGCCACATAGTGAGACTAAAGAGCCACATAGTGAGACTAAAGAGCCACATAGTGAGACTAAAGAGAGCCACATAGTGAGACTAAAGAGCCACTAAAGAGCCACATAGTGAGACTAAAGAGCCACATAGTGAGACTAAAGCGAGCCACATAGTGAGACTAAAGAGCCACTAAAGAGCCACATAGTGAGACTAAAGAGCCACATAGTGAGACTAAAGAGCCACATAGTGAGACTAAAGAGAGCCACATAGTGAGACTAAAGAGCCACATAGTGAGACTAAAGAGCCACATAGTGAGACTAAAGAGCCACATAGTGAGACTAAAGAGCCACATAGTGAGACTAAAGCGAGCCACATAGTGAGACTAAAGAGCCACTAAAGAGCCACATAGTGAGACTAAAGAGCCACATAGTGAGACTAAAGAGCCACATAGTGAGACTAAAGAGAGCCACATAGTG
Source organism: Eucyclogobius newberryi (assembly GCF_026437365.1). Taxonomy (NCBI): domain Eukaryota; kingdom Metazoa; phylum Chordata; class Actinopteri; order Gobiiformes; family Gobiidae; genus Eucyclogobius; species Eucyclogobius newberryi. The sequence continues at coordinate 37,256,317 of NW_027316500.1, read as the reverse complement.
AGACTAAAGAGCCACTAAAGAGCCACATAGTGAGACTAAAGAGCCACATAGTGAGACTAAAGCGAGCCACATAGTGAGACTAAAGAGCCACTAAAGAGCCACATAGTGAGACTAAAGAGCCACATAGTGAGACTAAAGAGCCACATAGTGAGACTAAAGAGAGCCACATAGTGAAACTAAAGAGCCACATAGTGAGACTAAAGAGCCACATAGTGAGACTAAAGAGAGCCACATAGTGAGACTAAAGAGCCACATAGTGAGACTAAAGAGCCACATATTGAGACTAAAGAGAGCCACATAGTGAGACTAAAGAGCCACATAGTGAGACTAAAGAGCCACATAGTGAGATTAAAGAGCCACATAGTGAGACTAAAGAGAGCCACATAGTGAGACTAAAGAGCCACATAGTGAGACTAAAGAGCCACATAGTGAGACTAAAGAGCCACAGTGAGACTAAAGAGCCACATAGTGAGCCTAAAGAGCCACATAGTGAGACTAAAGAGCCACATAGTGAGACTAAAGAGCCACATATTGAGACTAAAGAGCCACATAGTGAGACTAAAGAGCCACAGTGAGACTAAAGAGCCACATAGTGAGCCTAAAGAGCCACATAGTGCGACATAAGAGCCACAAAGTGAGACTAAAGAGCCACATAGTGAGACTAAAGAGCCACATAGTGAGACTAAAGAGCCACATAGTGAGACTAAAGAGAGCCACATAGTGAGACTAAAGAGCCACATAGTGAGACTAAAGAGCCACATAGTGAGACTAAAGAGCCACATAGTGAGACTAAAGAGCCACAAAGTGAGACTAAAGAGCCACATAGTGAGACTAAAGAGCCACATAGTGAGACTAAAGAGCCACATAGTGAGACTAAAGAGAGCCACATAGTGAGACTAAAGAGCCACATAGTGAGACTAAAGAGCCACATAGTGAGACTAAAGAGCCACATAGTGAGACTAAAGAGCCACATAGTGAGACTAAAGAGCCACATAGTGCGACTAAAGAGCCACAAAGTGAGACTAAAGAGCCACATAGTGAGACTAAAGAGCCACATATTGAGACTAAAGAGCCACATAGTGAGACTAAAGAGCCACATAGTGAGACTAAAGAGCCACATAGTGCGACTAAAGAGCCACAAAGTGAGACTAAAGAGCCACATAGTGAGACTAAAGAGCCACATAGTGAGACTAAAGAGCCACATAGTGCGACTAAAGAGCCACAAAGTGAGACTAAAGAGCCACATAGTGAGACTAAAGAGAGCCACATAGTGAGACTAAAGAGCCACATAGTGAGACTAAAGAGCCACATAGTGAGACTAAAGAGAGCCACATAGTGAGACTAAAGAGCCACATAGTGAGACTAAAGGGCCACATAGTGAGACTAAAGAGCCACATAGTTAGACTAAAGAGCCACATATTGAGACTAAAGAGCCAAATAGTGAGACTAAAGAGCCACATAGTGAGACTAAAGAGCCAAATGGTGAGACAAAAGAGCCACATAGTGAGACTAAAGAGCCACATAGTGAGACTAAAGAGCCACTAAAGAGCCACATAGTGAGACTAAAGAGCCACATAGTGAGACTAAAGAGCCACATAGTGAGACTAAAGAGAGCCACATAGTGAGACTAAAGAGCCACTAAAGAGCCACATAGTGAGACTAAAGAGCCACATAGTGAGACTAAAGCGAGCCACATAGTGAGACTAAAGAGCCACTAAAGAGCCACATAGTGAGACTAATGAGCCACATAGTGAGACTAAAGAGCCACATAGTGAGACTAAAGAGAGCCACATAGTGAGACTAAAGAGCCACATAGTGAGACTAAAGAGCCACATAGTGAGACTAAAGAGCCACATAGTGAGACTAAAGAGCCACATAGTGAGACTAAAGCGAGCCACATAGTGAGACTAAAGAGCCACTAAAGAGCCACATAGTGAGACTAAAGAGCCACATAGTGAGACTAAAGAGCCACATAGTGAGACTAAAGAGAGCCACATAGTGAGACTAAAGAGCCACTAAAGAGCCACATAGTGAGACTAAAGAGCCACATAGTGAGACTAAAGCGAGCCACATAGTGAGACTAAAGAGCCACTAAAGAGCCACATAGTGAGACTAAAGAGCCACATAGTGAGACTAAAGAGCCACATAGTGAGACTAAAGAGAGCCACATAGTGAGACTAAAGAGCCACATAGTGAGACTAAAGAGCCACATAGTGAGACTAAAGAGAGCCACATAGTGAGACTAAAGAGCCACATAGTGAGACTAAAGAGCCACATATTGAGACTAAAGAGAGCCACATAGTGAGACTAAAGAGCCACATAGTGAGACTAAAGAGCCACATAGTGAGATTAAAGAGCCACATAGTGAGACTAAAGAGAGCCACATAGTGAGACTAAAGAGCCACATAGTGAGACTAAAGAGCCACATAGTGAGACTAAAGAGCCACAGTGAGACTAAAGAGCCACATAGTGAGCCTAAAGAGCCACATAGTGAGACTAAAGAGAGCCACATAGTGAGACTAAAGAGCCACATAGTGAGACTAAAGAGCCACATATTGAGACTAAAGAGCCACATAGTGAGACTAAAGAGCCACAGTGAGACTAAAGAGCCACAAAGTGAGACTAAAGAGCCACATAGTGAGACTAAAGAGCCACATAGTGAGACTAAAGAGCCACATAGTGAGACTAAAGAGAGCCACATAGTGAGACTAAAGAGCCACATAGTGAGACTAAAGAGCCACATAGTGAGACTAAAGAGCCACATAGTGAGACTAAAGAGCCACATAGTGAGACTAAAGAGCCACATAGTGCGACTAAAGAGCCACAAAGTGAGACTAAAGAGCCACATAGTGAGACTAAAGAGCCACATATTGAGACTAAAGAGCCACATAGTGAGACTAAAGAGCCACATAGTGAGACTAAAGAGCCACATAGTGCGACTAAAGAGCCACAAAGTGAGACTAAAGAGCCACATAGTGAGACTAAAGAGCCACATAGTGAGACTAAAGAGCCACATAGTGCGACTAAAGAGCCACAAAGTGAGACTAAAGAGCCACATAGTGAGACTAAAGAGCCACATAGTGAGACTAAAGAGCCACATAGTGAGACTAAAGAGAGCCACATAGTGAGACTAAAGAGCCACATAGTGAGACTAAAGAGCCACATAGTGAGACTAAAGAGCCACATAGTTAGACTAAAGAGCCACATATTGAGACTAAAGAGCCACATAGTTGGACTAAAGAGAGCCACATAGTGAGACTAAAGAGCCACATAGTGAAACTAAAGAGAGCCACATAGTGAGACTAAAGAGAGCCACATAGTGGAACTAAAGAGCCAAATAGTGAGACTAAAGAGCCACATAGTGAGACTAAAGAGCCACATAGTGAGACTAAAGAGCCACATAGTGAGACTAAAGAGCCACATAGTGAGACTAAAGAGCCACATAGTGAGACTAAAGAGCCACATAGTGGAACTAAAGAGCCACATAGTGGAACTAAAGAGCCACATAGTGAGACTAAAGAGCCACATAGTGAGACTAAAGAGCCACATAGTGAGACTAAAGAGAGCCACATAGTGAGACTAAAGAGCCACATAGTGAGACTAAAGAGAGCCACATAGTGAGACTAAAGAGAGCCACAAAGTGAGAATAAAGAGCCACTAAAGAGCCACATAGTGAGACTAAAGAGCCACATAGTGAGACTAAAGAGAGCCACATAGTGAGACTAAAGAGAGCCACAAAGTGAGAATAAAGAGCCACTAAAGAGCCACATAGTGAGACTAAAGAGCCACATAGTGAGACTAAAGAGAGCCACAAAGTGAGAATAAAGAGCCACTAAAGAGCCACATAGTGAGACTAAAGAGCCACATAGTGAGACTAAAGAGAGCCACAAAGTGAGAATAAAGAGCCACTAAAGAGCCACATAGTGAGACTAAAGAGCCACTTAGTGAGACTAAAGAGCCACATAGTGAGACTAAAGAGCCATATAGTGGAACAAAAGAGCCACATAGTGAGACTAAAGAGCCACATAGTGAGACTAAAGAGAGCCACATAGTGAGACTAAAGAGCCACATAGTGGAACAAAAGAGCCACATAGTGAGACTAAAGAGCCATATAGTGGAACAAAAGAGCCACATAGTGAGACTAAAGAGCCACATAGTGAGACTAAAGAGAGCCACATAGTGAGACTAAAGAGCCACATAGTGGAACTAAAGAGCCACATAGTGAGACTAAAGAGCCACATAGTGAGACTAAAGAGAGCCACATAGTGAGACTAAAGAGCCACATAGTGAGACTAAAGAGAGCCACATAGTGGAACAAAAGAGCCACATAGTGAGACTAAAGAGCCACATAGTGAGACTAAAGAGAGCCACATAGTGAGACTAAAGAGCCACATAGTGAGACTAAAGAGCCACATAGTGAGACTAAAGAGCCACATAGTGAGACTAAAGAGAGCCACATAGTGAGACTAAAGAGCCACATAGTGAGACTAAAGAGCCACATAGTGAGACTAAAGAGAGCCACATAGTGAGACTAAAGAGCCACATAGTGAGACTAAAGAGAGCCACATAGTGAGACTAAAGAGCCACATTGTGAGACTAAAGAGCCACATAGTGAGACTAAAGAGCCACATAGTTAGACTAAAGAGCCACATATTGAGACTAAAGAGCCACATAGTGGGACTAAAGAGAGCCACATAGTGAGACTAAAGAGCCACATAGTGAAACTAAAGAGAGCCACATAGTGAGACTAAAGAGAGCCACATAGTGAGACTAAAGAGAGCCACATAGTGGAACTAAAGAGCCACATAGTGAGACTAAAGAGCCACATAGTGAGACTAAAGAGCCACATAGTGAGACTAAAGAGCCACATAGTGGGACTAAAGAGCCACATAGTGAGACTAAAGAGCCACATAGTGAAACTAAAGAGCGACATAGTGAGACTAAAGAGCCACATAGTGAGACTAAAGAGCCACATAGTGGAACTAAAGAGCCACATAGTGGAGCTAAAGAGCCACATAGTGAGACTAAAGAGCCACATAGTGAGACTAAAGAGCCACATAGTGGACCTAAAGAGCCACATAGTGAGACTAAAGAGCCACATAGTGAGACTAAAGAGAGCCACATAGTGAGACTAAAGAGCCACATAGTGAGACTAAAGAGAGCCACATAGTGGAACTAAAGAGCCACATAGTGAGACTAAAGAGCCACATAGTGAGACTAAAGAGCCACATAGTGAGACTAAAGAGCCACATAGTGGGACTAAAGAGCCACATAGTGAGACTAAAGAGCCACATAGTGAAACTAAAGAGCGACATAGTGAGACTAAAGAGCCACATAGTGAGACTAAAGAGCCACATAGTGGAACTAAAGAGCCACATAGTGGAGCTAAAGAGCCACATAGTGAGACTAAAGAGCCACATAGTGAGACTAAAGAGCCACATAGTGGACCTAAAGAGCCACATAGTGAGACTAAAGAGCCACATAGTGAGACTAAAGAGAGCCACATAGTGAGACTAAAGAGCCACATAGTGAGACTAAAGAGAGCCACATAGTGAGACTAAAGAGCCACATAGTGAGACTAAAGAGAGCCATATAGTGAGACTAAAGAGCCACATAGTGAGACTAAAGAGAGCCACATAGTGAGACTAAAGAGCCACATAGTGAGACTAAAGAGCCACATAGTGAGACTAAAGAGCCAAATAGTGCGAATAAAGAGCCACAAAGTGAGACTAAAGAGCCACATAGTGAGACTAAAGAGCCACATAGTGAGACTAAAGAGCCACATAGTGAGACTAAAGAGAGCCACATAGTGAGACTAAAGAGCCACATAGTGAGACTAAAGAGCCACATAGTGAGACTAAAGAGCCAAATAGTGAGACTAAAGAGAGCCATATAGTGAGACTAAAGAGCCACATAGTGAGACTAAAGAGCCAAATAGTGAGACTAAAGAGAGCCACATAGTGAGACTAAAGAGCCACATAGTGAGACTAAAGAGAGCCACATAGTGAGACTAAAGAGAGCCACAAAGTGAGAATAAAGAGCCACTAAAGAGCCACATAGTGAGACTAAAGAGCCACATAGTGAGACTAAAGAGAGCCACATAGTGAGACTAAAGAGCCACTTAGTGAGACTAAAGAGCCACATAGTGAGACTAAAGAGCCACATAGTGAGACTAAAGAGAGCCACATAGTGAGACTAAAGAGCCACATAGTGAGACTAAAGAGCCACATAGTGAGAATAAAGAGCCACATAGTGAGACTAAAGAGCCACATAGTGAGACTAAAGAGCCACTAAAGAGCCACATAGTGAGACTAAAGAGCCACAAAGTGAGACTAAAGAGCCACATAGTGAGACTAAAGAGAGCCACATAGTGGAACTAAAGAGCCACATAGTGAGACTAAAGAGAGCCACATAGTGAGACTAAAGAGCCACATAGTGGGACTAAAGAGAGCCACATAGTGAGACTAAAGAGCCACATAGTGGGACTAAAGAGAGCCACATAGTGAGACTAAAGAGCCACATAGTGAGACTAAAGAGCCACATAGTGGGACTAAAGAGAGCCACATAGTGAGACTAAAGAGCCACATAGTGAGACTAAAGAGCCACATAGTGAAACTAAAGAGAGCCACATAGTGAGACTAAAGAGCCACATAGTGAGACTAAAGAGAGCCACATAGTGAGACTAAAGAGCCACATAGTGAGACTAAAGAGCCACATAGTGAGACTTAAGAGCCACATAGTGAGACTAAAGAGCCACATAGTGAGACTAAAGAGCCACATAGTGAGACTAAAGAGCCACATAGTGGAACTAAAGAGCCACATAGTGGAACTAAAGAGCCACATAGTGGAACTAAAGAGCCACATAGTGAGACTAAAGAGCCACATAGTGAGCCTAAAGAGAGCCACATAGTGAGATTAAAGAGTCACATAGTGAGACTAAAGAGCCACATAGTGAGACAAAAGAGTCACATAGTGAGTCTAAAGAGCCACATAGTGAGACTAAAGAGCCACATAGTGAGACTAAAGAGAGCCACATAGTGAGACTAAAGAGCCACATAGTGAGACTAAAGAGCCACATAGTGCGACTAAAGAGCCACAAAGTGAGACTAAAGAGCCACATAGTGAGACTAAAGAGAGCCACATAGTGAGACTAAAGAGTCACATAGTGAGACTAAAGAGAGCCACATAGTGAGACTAAAGAGTCACATAGTGAGACTAAAGAGCCACATAGTGAGACTAAAGAGAGCCACATAGTGAGACTAAAGAGCCACATAGTGAGACTAAAGAGCCACATAGTGCGACTAAAGAGCCACAAAGTGAGACTAAAGAGCCACTAAAGAGCCACATAGTGAGACTAAAGAGAGCCACATAGTGAGACTAAAGAGCCACATAGTGAGACTTAAGAGCCACATAGTGAGACTAAAGAGCCACATATTCAGACTAAAGAGCCACATAGTGAGACTAAAGAGAGCCACATAGTGAGACTAAAGAGCCACATAGTGAGACTAAAGAGAGCCACATAGTGAGACTAAAGAGCCACATAGTGAGACTAAAGAGCCACATAGTGAGACTAAAGAGCCACATAGTGAGCCTAAAGAGAGCCACATAGTGAGACTAAAGAGAGCCACAAAGTGAGACTAAAGAGCCACATAGTGAGACTAAAGAGCCAAATAGTGAGACTAAAGAGCCACATAGTGAGACTAAAGAGCCACATAGTGCGACTAAAGAGCCACAAAGTGAGACTAAAGAGCCACATAGTGAGACTAAAGAGCCACATAGTGAGACTAAAGAGCCACATAGTGAGACTAAAGAGAGCCACATAGTGAGACTAAAGAGCCACATAGTGAGACTAAAGAGAGCCACATAGTGAGACTAAAGAGAGCCACATAGTGAGACTAAAGAGCCACATAGTGAGACTAAAGAGCCACATAGTGAGACTAAAGAGCCACATAGTGAGCCTAAAGAGCCACATAGTGAGACTAAGGAGAGCCACATAGTGAGACTAAAGAGAGCCACATAGTGAGACTAAAGAGCCACATAGTGAGACTAAAGAGCCACATAGTGAGACTAAAGAGCCACATAGTGAGACTAAAGAGAGGCACATAGTGAGACTAAAGAGCCACATAGTGAGACTAAAGAGCCACATAGTGCGACTAAAGAGCCACAAAGTGAGACTAAAGAGCCACATAGTGAGACTAAAGAGCCACATAGTGAGACTAAAGAGCCACATAGTGAGACTAAAGAGCCACATAGTGAGACTAAAGAGAGCCACATAGTGAGACTAAAGAGCCACATAGTGAGACTAAAGAGCCACATAGTGAGACTAAAGAGCCACATAGTGAGACTAAAGAGCCACATAGTGAGACTAAAGAGCCACATAGTGAGACTAAAGAGCCACATAGTGAGACTAAAGAGCCACATAGTGAGACTAAAGAGCCACATAGTGAGACTAAAAAAACACATAGTGAGACTAAAGAGCCACAAAGTGAGACTAAAGAGCCACATAGTGAGACTAAAGAGCCACATAGTGAGACTAAAGAGCCACATAGTGAGACTAAAGAGCCAAATAGTGAGACTAAAGAGCCACATAGTGCGACTAAAGAGCCAAAAAGTGAGACTAAAGAGCCACATAGTGAGACTAAAGAGCCACATAGTGAGACTAAAGAGAGCCACATAGTGAGACTAACGAGCCACATAGTGAGACTAAAGAGCCACATAGTGAGACTAAAGAGCCACAAAGTGAGACTAAAGAGAGCCACATAGTGAGACTAAAGAGAGCCACATAGTGAGACTAAAGAGCCACATAGTGAGACTAAAGAGCCACATAGTGAGACTAAAGAGCCACATAGTGGAACTAAAGAGCCACATAGTGGAACTAAAGAGCCACATAGTGGAACTAAAGAGCCACATAGTGAGACTAAAGAGCCACATAGTGAGCCTAAAGAGAGCCACATAGTGAGATTAAAGAGTCACATAGTGAGACTAAAGAGCCACATAGTGAGACAAAAGAGTCACATAGTGAGTCTAAAGAGCCACATAGTGAGACTAAAGAGCCACATAGTGAGACTAAAGAGAGCCACATAGTGAGACTAAAGAGCCACATAGTGAGACTAAAGAGCCACATAGTGCGACTAAAGAGCCACAAAGTGAGACTAAAGAGCCACATAGTGAGACTAAAGAGAGCCACATAGTGAGACTAAAGAGTCACATAGTGAGACTAAAGAGAGCCACATAGTGAGACTAAAGAGTCACATAGTGAGACTAAAGAGCCACATAGTGAGACTAAAGAGAGCCACATAGTGAGACTAAAGAGCCACATAGTGAGACTAAAGAGCCACATAGTGCGACTAAAGAGCCACATAGTGGGACTAAAGAGAGCCACATAGTGAGACTAAAGAGCCACATAGTGAGACTAAAGAGCCACATAGTGAAACTAAAGAGAGCCACATAGTGAGACTAAAGAGCCACATAGTGAGACTAAAGAGAGCCACATAGTGAGACTAAAGAGCCACATAGTGAGACTAAAGAGCCACATAGTGAGACTTAAGAGCCACATAGTGAGACTAAAGAGCCACATAGTGAGACTAAAGAGCCACATAGTGAGACTAAAGAGCCACATAGTGGAACTAAAGAGCCACATAGTGGAACTAAAGAGCCACATAGTGGAACTAAAGAGCCACATAGTGAGACTAAAGAGCCACATAGTGAGCCTAAAGAGAGCCACATAGTGAGATTAAAGAGTCACATAGTGAGACTAAAAAGCCACATAGTGAGACAAAAGAGTCACATAGTGAGTCTAAAGAGCCACATAGTGAGACTAAAGAGCCACATAGTGAGACTAAAGAGAGCCACATAGTGAGACTAAAGAGCCACATAGTGAGACTAAAGAGCCACATAGTGCGACTAAAGAGCCACAAAGTGAGACTAAAGAGCCACATAGTGAGACTAAAGAGAGCCACATAGTGAGACTAAAGAGTCACATAGTGAGACTAAAGAGAGCCACATAGTGAGACTAAAGAGTCACATAGTGAGACTAAAGAGCCACATAGTGAGACTAAAGAGAGCCACATAGTGAGACTAAAGAGCCACATAGTGAGACTAAAGAGCCACATAGTGCTACTAAAGAGCCACAAAGTGAGACTAAAGAGCCACTAAAGAGCCACATAGTGAGACTAAAGAGAGCCACATAGTGAGACTAAAGAGCCACATAGTGAGACTTAAGAGCCACATAGTGAGACTAAAGAGCCACATATTCAGACTAAAGAGCCACATAGTGAGACTAAAGAGAGCCACATAGTGAGACTAAAGAGCCACATAGTGAGACTAAAGAGAGCCACATAGTGAGACTAAAGAGCCACATAGTGAGACTAAAGAGCCACATAGTGAGACTAAAGAGCCACATAGTGAGCCTAAAGAGAGCCACATAGTGAGACTAAAGAGAGCCACAAAGTGAGACTAAAGAGCCACATAGTGAGACTAAAGAGCCAAATAGTGAGACTAAAGAGCCACATAGTGAGACTAAAGAGCCACATAGTGCGACTAAAGAGCCACAAAGTGAGACTAAAGAGCCACATAGTGAGACTAAAGAGCCACATAGTGAGACTAAAGAGCCACATAGTGAGACTAAAGAGAGCCACATAGTGAGACTAAAGAGCCACATAGTGAGACTAAAGAGAGCCACATAGTGAGACTAAAGAGAGCCACATAGTGAGACTAAAGAGCCACATAGTGAGACTAAAGAGCCACATAGTGAGACTAAAGAGCCACATAGTGAGCCTAAAGAGCCACATAGTGAGACTAAGGAGAGCCACATAGTGAGACTAAAGAGAGCCACATAGTGAGACTAAAGAGCCACATAGTGAGACTAAAGAGCCACATAGTGAGACTAAAGAGCCACATAGTGAGACTAAAGAGAGGCACATAGTGAGACTAAAGAGCCACATAGTGAGACTAAAGAGCCACATAGTGCGACTAAAGAGCCACAAAGTGAGACTAAAGAGCCACATAGTGAGACTAAAGAGCCACATAGTGAGACTAAAGAGCCACATAGTGAGACTAAAGAGCCACATAGTGAGACTAAAGAGAGCCACATAGTGAGACTAAAGAGCCACATAGTGAGACTAAAGAGCCACATAGTGAGACTAAAGAGCCACATAGTGAGACTAAAGAGCCACATAGTGAGACTAAAGAGCCACATAGTGAGACTAAAGAGCCACATAGTGAGACTAAAGAGCCACATAGTGAGACTAAAGAGCCACATAGTGAGACTAAAAAAACACATAGTGAGACTAAAGAGCCACAAAGTGAGACTAAAGAGCCACATAGTGAGACTAAAGAGCCACATAGTGAGACTAAAGAGCCACATAGTGAGACTAAAGAGCCAAATAGTGAGACTAAAGAGCCACATAGTGCGACTAAAGAGCCAAAAAGTGAGACTAAAGAGCCACATAGTGAGACTAAAGAGCCACATAGTGAGACTAAAGAGAGCCACATAGTGAGACTAACGAGCCACATAGTGAGACTAAAGAGCCACATAGTGAGACTAAAGAGCCACAAAGTGAGACTAAAGAGAGCCACATAGTGAGACTAAAGAGAGCCACATAGTGAGACTAAAGAGCCACATAGTGAGACTAAAGAGCCACATAGTGAGACTAAAGAGCCACATAGTGAGACTAAAGAGCCAAATAGTGAGACTAAAGAGCCACATAGTGAGACTAAAGAGCCACATGGTGAGACAAAAGAGCCACATAGTGAGACTAAAGAGCCACATAGTGAGACTAAAGAGCCACTAAAGAGCCACATAGTGAGACTAAAGAGCCACATAGTGAGACTAAAGAGCCACATAGTGAGACTAAAGATAGCCACATAGTGAGACTAAAGAGCCACTAAAGAGCCACATAGTGAGACTAAAGAGCCACATAGTGAGACTAAAGCGAGCCACATAGTGAGACTAAAGAGCCACTAAAGAGCCACATAGTGAGACTAAAGAGCCACATAGTGAGACTAAAGAGCCACATAGTGAGACTAAAGAGAGCCACATAGTGAGACTAAAGAGCCACATAGTGGGACTAAAGAGCCACATAGTGAGACTAAAGAGCCACATAGTGAGACTAAAGAGCCACATAGTGAGACTAAAGCGAGCCACATAGTGAGACTAAAGAGCCACTAAAGAGCCACATAGTGAGACTAAAGAGCCACATAGTGAGACTAAAGAGCCACATAGTGAGACTAAAGAGAGCCACATAGTGAGACTAAAGAGCCACTAAAGAGCCACATAGTGAGACTAAAGAGCCACATAGTGAGACTAAAGCGAGCCACATAGTGAGACTAAAGAGCCACTAAAGAGCCACATAGTGAGACTAAAGAGCCACATAGTGAGACTAAAGAGCCACATAGTGAGACTAAAGAGAGCCACATAGTGAGACTAAAGAGCCACATAGTGAGACTAAAGAGCCACATAGTGAGACTAAAGAGAGCCACATAGTGAGACTAAAGAGCCACATAGTGAGACTAAAGAGCCACATATTGAGACTAAAGAGAGCCACATAGTGAGACTAAAGAGCCACATAGTGAGACTAAAGAGCCACATAGTGAGATTAAAGAGCCACATAGTGAGACTAAAGAGAGCCACATAGTGAGACTAAAGAGCCACATAGTGAGACTAAAGAGTCACATAGTGAGACTAAAGAGCCACAGTGAGACTAAAGAGCCACATAGTGAGCCTAAAGAGCCACATAGTGAGACTAAAGAGCCACATAGTGAGACTAAAGAGCCACATATTGAGACTAAAGAGCCACATAGTGAGACTAAAGAGCCACAGTTAGACTAAAGAGCCACATAGTGAGCCTAAAGAGCCACATAGTGCGACTAAAGAGCCACAAAGTGAGACTAAAGAGCCACATAGTGAGACTAAAGAGCCACATAGTGAGACTAAAGAGCCACATAGTGAGACTAAAGAGCCACATAGTGAGACTAAAGAGCCACATAGTGAGACTAAAGAGAGCCACATAGTGAGACTAAAGAGCCACATAGTGAGACTAAAGAGCCACATAGTGAGACTAAAGAGCCACATAGTGAGACTAAAGAGCCACATAGTGAGCCTAAAGAGCCACATAGTGAGACTAAGGAGAGCCACATAGTGAGACTAAAGAGAGCCACATAGTGAGACTAAAGAGCCACATAGTGAGACTAAAGAGCCACATAGTGAGACTAAAGAGCCACATAGTGAGACTAAAGAGAGGCACATAGTGAGACTAAAGAGCCACATAGTGAGACTAAAGAGCCACATAGTGCGACTAAAGAGCCACAAAGTGAGACTAAAGAGCCACATAGTGAGACTAAAGAGCCACATAGTGAGACTAAAGAGCCACATAGTGAGACTAAAGAGCCACATAGTGAGACTAAAGAGAGCCACATAGTGAGACTAAAGAGCCACATAGTGAGACTAAAGAGCCACATAGTGAGACTAAAGAGCCACATAGTGAGACTAAAGAGCCACATAGTGAGACTAAAGAGCCACATAGTGAGACTAAAGAGCCACATAGTGAGACTAAAGAGCCACATAGTGAGACTAAAGAGCCACATAGTGAGACTAAAAAAACACATAGTGAGACTAAAGAGCCACAAAGTGAGACTAAAGAGCCACATAGTGAGACTAAAGAGCCACATAGTGAGACTAAAGAGCCACATAGTGAGACTAAAGAGCCAAATAGTGAGACTAAAGAGCCACATAGTGCGACTAAAGAGCCAAAAAGTGAGACTAAAGAGCCACATAGTGAGACTAAAGAGCCACATAGTGAGACTAAAGAGAGCCACATAGTGAGACTAACGAGCCACATAGTGAGACTAAAGAGCCACATAGTGAGACTAAAGAGCCACAAAGTGAGACTAAAGAGAGCCACATAGTGAGACTAAAGAGAGCCACATAGTGAGACTAAAGAGCCACATAGTGAGACTAAAGAGCCACATAGTGAGACTAAAGAGCCACATAGTGAGACTAAAGAGCCAAATAGTGAGACTAAAGAGCCACATAGTGAGACTAAAGAGCCACATGGTGAGACAAAAGAGCCACATAGTGAGACTAAAGAGCCACATAGTGAGACTAAAGAGCCACTAAAGAGCCACATAGTGAGACTAAAGAGCCACATAGTGAGACTAAAGAGCCACATAGTGAGACTAAAGAGAGCCACATAGTGAGACTAAAGAGCCACTAAAGAGCCACATAGTGAGACTAAAGAGCCACATAGTGAGACTAAAGCGAGCCACATAGTGAGACTAAAGAGCCACTAAAGAGCCACATAGTGAGACTAAAGAGCCACATAGTGAGACTAAAGAGCCACATAGTGAGACTAAAGAGAGCCACATAGTGAGACTAAAGAGCCACATAGTGGGACTAAAGAGCCACATAGTGAGACTAAAGAGCCACATAGTGAGACTAAAGAGCCACATAGTGAGACTAAAGCGAGCCACATAGTGAGACTAAAGAGCCACTAAAGAGCCACATAGTGAGACTAAAGAGCCACATAGTGAGACTAAAGAGCCACATAGTGAGACTAAAGAGAGCCACATAGTGAGACTAAAGAGCCACTAAAGAGCCACATAGTGAGACTAAAGAGCCACATAGTGAGACTAAAGCGAGCCACATAGTGAGACTAAAGAGCCACTAAAGAGCCACATAGTGAGACTAAAGAGCCACATAGTGAGACTAAAGAGCCACATAGTGAGACTAAAGAGAGCCACATAGTGAGACTAAAGAGCCACATAGTGAGACTAAAGAGCCACATAGTGAGACTAAAGAGAGCCACATAGTGAGACTAAAGAGCCACATAGTGAGACTAAAGAGCCACATATTGAGACTAAAGAGAGCCACATAGTGAGACTAAAGAGCCACATAGTGAGACTAAAGAGCCACATAGTGAGATTAAAGAGCCACATAGTGAGACTAAAGAGAGCCACATAGTGAGACTAAAGAGCCACATAATGAGACTAAAGAGTCACATAGTGAGACTAAAGAGCCACAGTGAGACTAAAGAGCCACATAGTGAGCCTAAAGAGCCACATAGTGAGACTAAAGAGCCACATAGTGAGACTAAAGAGCCACATATTGAGACTAAAGAGCCACATAGTGAGACTAAAGAGCCACAGTGAGACTAAAGAGCCACATAGTGAGCCTAAAGAGCCACATAGTGCGACTAAAGAGCCACAAAGTGAGACTAAAGAGCCACATAGTGAGACTAAAGAGCCACATAGTGAGACTAAAGAGCCACATAGTGAGACTAAAGAGCCACATAGTGAGACTAAAGAGCCACATAGTGAGACTAAAGAGCCACATAGTGAGACTAAAGAGCCACATAGTGAGACTAAAGAGCCACATAGTGAGACTAAAGAGCCACATAGTGAGACTAAAGAGCCACATAGTGAGACTAAAGAGCCACATAGTGCGACTAAAGAGCCACAAAGTGAGACTAAAGAGCCACATAGTGAGACTAAAGAGCCACATATTGAGACTAAAGAGCCACATAGTGAGACTAAAGAGCGACATAGTGAGACTAAAGAGCCACATAGTGCGACTAAAGAGCCACAAAGTGAGACTAAAGAGCCACATAGTGAGACTAAAGAGCCACATAGTGAGACTAAAGAGCCACATAGTGCGACTAAAGAGCCACAAAGTGAGACTAAAGAGCCACATAGTGAGACTAAAGAGAGCCACATAGTGAGACTAAAGAGCCACATAGTGAGACTAAAGAGCCACATAGTGAGACTAAAGAGAGCCACATAGTGAGACTAAAGAGCCACATAGTGAGACTAAAGAGCCACATAGTGAGACTAAAGAGCCACATAGTTAGACTAAAGAGCCACATATTGAGACTAAAGAGCCAAATAGTGAGACTAAAGAGCCACATAGTGAGACTAAAGAGCCAAATGGTGAGACAAAAGAGCCACATAGTGAGACTAAAGAGCCACACAGTGAGACTAAAGAGCCACTAAAGAGCCACATAGTGAGACTAAAGAGCCACATAGTGAGACTAAAGAGCCACATAGTGAGACTAAAGAGAGCCACATAGTGAGACTAAAGAGCCACTAAAGAGCCACATAGTGAGACTAAAGAGCCACATAGTGAGACTAAAGCGAGCCACATAGTGAGACTAAAGAGCCACTAAAGAGCCACATAGTGAGACTAAAGAGCCACATAGTGAGACTAAAGAGCCACATAGTGAGACTAAAGAGAGCCACATAGTGAGACTAAAGAGCCACATAGTGAGACTAAAGAGCCACATAGTGAGACTAAAGAGCCACATAGTGAGACTAAAGAGCCACATAGTGAGACTAAAGCGAGCCACATAGTGAGACTAAAGAGCCACTAAAGAGCCACATAGTGAGACTAAAGAGCCACATAGTGAGACTAAAGAGAGCCACATAGTGAGACTAAAGAGCCACTAAAGAGCCACATAGTGAGACTAAAGAGCCACATAGTGAGACTAAAGCGAGCCACATAGTGAGACTAAAGAGCCACTAAAGAGCCACATAGTGAGACTAAAGAGCCACATAGTGAGACTAAAGAGCCACATAGTGAGACTAAAGAGAGCCACATAGTGAGACTAAAGAGCCACATAGTGAGACTAAAGAGCCACATAGTGAGACTAAAGAGAGCCACATAGTGAGACTAAAGAGCCACATAGTGAGACTAAAGAGCCACATATTGAGACTAAAGAGAGCCACATAGTGAGACTAAAGAGCCACATAGTGAGACTAAAGAGCCACATAGTGAGACTAAAAAGAGCCACATAGTGAGACTAAAGAGCCACATAGTGCGACTAAAGAGCCAAAAAGTGAGACTAAAGAGCCACATAGTGAGACTAAAGAGCCACATAGTGAGACTAAAGAGAGCCACATAGTGAGACTAAAGAGCCACATAGTGAGACTAAAGAGCCACATAGTGAGACTAAAGAGCCACAAAGTGAGACTAAAGAGAGCCACATAGTGAGACTAAAGAGAGCCACATAGTGAGACTAAAGAGCCACATAGTGCGACTAAAGAGCCACATAGTGAGACTAAAGAGCCACATAGTGAGACTAAAGAGCCAAATAGTGAGACTAAAGAGCCACATAGTGAGACTAAAGAGCCACATGGTGAGACAAAAGAGCCACATAGTGAGACTAAAGAGCCACATAGTGAGACTAAAGAGCCACTAAAGAGCCACATAGTGAGACTAAAGAGCCACATAGTGAGACTAAAGAGCCACATAGTGAGACTAAAGAGAGCCACATAGTGAGACTAAAGAGCCACTAAAGAGCCACATAGTGAGACTAAAGAGCCACATAGTGAGACTAAAGCGAGCCACATAGTGAGACTAAAGAGCCACTAAAGAGCCACATAGTGAGACTAAAGAGCCACATAGTGAGACTAAAGAGCCACATAGTGAGACTAAAGAGAGCCACATAGTGAGACTAAAGAGCCACATAGTGAGACTAAAGAGCCACATAGTGAGACTAAAGAGCCACATAGTGAGACTAAAGAGCCACATAGTGAGACTAAAGCGAGCCACATAGTGAGACTAAAGAGCCACTAAAGAGCCACATAGTGAGACTAAAGAGCCACATAGTGAGACTAAAGAGCCACATAGTGAGACTAAAGAGAGCCACATAGTGAGACTAAAGAGCCACTAAAGAGCCACATAGTGAGACTAAAGAGCCACATAGTGAGACTAAAGCGAGCCACATAGTGAGACTAAAGAGCCACTAAAGAGCCACATAGTGAGACTAAAGAGCCACATAGTGAGACTAAAGAGCCACATAGTGAGACTAAAGAGAGCCACATAGTGAGACTAAAGAGCCACATAGTGAGACTAAAGAGCCACATAGTGAGACTAAAGAGAGCCACATAGTGAGACTAAAGAGCCACATAGTGAGACTAAAGAGCCACATATTGAGACTAAAGAGAGCCACATAGTGAGACTAAAGAGCCACATAGTGAGACTAAAGAGCCACATAGTGAGATTAAAGAGCCACATAGTGAGACTAAAGAGAGCCACATAGTGAGACTAAAGAGCCACATAGTGAGACTAAAGAGCCACATAGTGAGACTAAAGAGCCACAGTGAGACTAAAGAGCCACATAGTGAGCCTAAAGAGCCACATAGTGAGACTAAAGAGCCACATAGTGAGACTAAAGAGCCACATATTGAGACTAAAGAGCCACATAGTGAGACTAAAGAGCCACAGTGAGACTAAAGAGCCACATAGTGAGCCTAAAGAGCCACATAGTGCGACTAAAGAGCCACAAAGTGAGACTAAAGAGCCACATAGTGAGACTAAAGAGCCACATAGTGAGACTAAAGAGAGCCACATAGTGAGACTAAAGAGCCACATAGTGAGACTAAAGAGCCACATAGTGAGACTAAAGAGCCACATAGTGAGACTAAAGAGCCACAAAGTGAGACTAAAGAGCCACATAGTGAGACTAAAGAGCCACATAGTGAGACTAAAGAGCCACATAGTGAGACTAAAGAGAGCCACATAGTGAGACTAAAGAGCCACATAGTGAGACTAAAGAGCCACATAGTGAGACTAAAGAGCCACATAGTGAGACTAAAGAGCCACATAGTGAGACTAAAGAGCCACATAGTGCGACTAAAGAGCCACAAAGTGAGACTAAAGAGCCACATAGTGAGACTAAAGAGCCACATATTGAGACTAAAGAGCCACATAGTGAGACTAAAGAGCCACATAGTGAGACTAAAGAGCCACATAGTGCGACTAAAGAGCCACAAAGTGAGACTAAAGAGCCACATAGTGAGACTAAAGAGCCACATAGTGAGACTAAAGAGCCACATAGTGCGACTAAAGAGCCACAAAGTGAGACTAAAGAGCCACATAGTGAGACTAAAGAGAGCCACATAGTGAGACTAAAGAGCCACATAGTGAGACTAAAGAGCCACATAGTGAGACTAAAGAGAGCCACATAGTGAGACTAAAGAGCCACATAGTGAGACTAAAGAGCCACATAGTGAGACTAAAGAGCCACATAGTTAGACTAAAGAGCCACATATTGAGACTAAAGAGCCAAATAGTGAGACTAAAGAGCCACATAGTGAGACTAAAGAGCCAAATGGTGAGACAAAAGAGCCACATAGTGAGACTAAAGAGCCACATAGTGAGACTAAAGAGCCACTAAAGAGCCACATAGTGAGACTAAAGAGCCACATAGTGAGACTAAAGAGCCACATAGTGAGACTAAAGAGAGCCACATAGTGAGACTAAAGAGCCACTAAAGAGCCACATAGTGAGACTAAAGAGCCACATAGTGAGACTAAAGCGAGCCACATAGTGAGACTAAAGAGCCACTAAAGAGCCACATAGTGAGACTAAAGAGCCACATAGTGAGACTAAAGAGCCACATAGTGAGACTAAAGAGAGCCACATAGTGAGACTAAAGAGCCACATAGTGAGACTAAAGAGCCACATAGTGAGACTAAAGAGCCACATAGTGAGACTAAAGAGCCACATAGTGAGACTAAAGCGAGCCACATAGTGAGACTAAAGAGCCACTAAAGAGCCACATAGTGAGACTAAAGAGCCACATAGTGAGACTAAAGAGCCACATAGTGAGACTAAAGAGAGCCACATAGTGAGACTAAAGAGCCACTAAAGAGCCACATAGTGAGACTAAAGAGCCACATAGTGAGACTAAAGCGAGCCACATAGTGAGACTAAAGAGCCACTAAAGAGCCACATAGTGAGACTAAAGAGCCACATAGTGAGACTAAAGAGCCACATAGTGAGACTAAAGAGAGCCACATAGTGAGACTAAAGAGCCACATAGTGAGACTAAAGAGCCACATAGTGAGACTAAAGAGAGCCACATAGTGAGACTAAAGAGCCACATATTGAGACTAAAGAGAGCCACATAGTGAGACTAAAGAGCCACATAGTGAGACTAAAGAGCCACATAGTGAGATTAAAGAGCCACATAGTGAGACTAAAGAGAGCCACATAGTGAGACTAAAGAGCCACATAGTGAGACTAAAGAGCCACATAGTGAGACTAAAGAGCCACAGTGAGACTAAAGAGCCACATAGTGAGCCTAAAGAGCCACATAGTGAGACTAAAGAGAGCCACATAGTGAGACTAAAGAGCCACATAGTGAGACTAAAGAGCCACATATTGAGACTAAAGAGCCACATAGTGAGACTAAAGAGCCACAGTGAGACTAAAGAGCCACAAAGTGAGACTAAAGAGCCACATAGTGAGACTAAAGAGCCACATAGTGAGACTAAAGAGCCACATAGTGAGACTAAAGAGAGCCACATAGTGAGACTAAAGAGCCACATAGTGAGACTAAAGAGCCACATAGTGAGACTAAAGAGCCACATAGTGAGACTAAAGAGCCACATAGTGAGACTAAAGAGCCACATAGTGCGACTAAAGAGCCACAAAGTGAGACTAAAGAGCCACATAGTGAGACTAAAGAGCCACATATTGAGACTAAAGAGCCACATAGTGAGACTAAAGAGCCACATAGTGAGACTAAAGAGCCACATAGTGCGACTAAAGAGCCACAAAGTGAGACTAAAGAGCCACATAGTGAGACTAAAGAGCCACATAGTGAGACTAAAGAGCCACATAGTGCGACTAAAGAGCCACAAAGTGAGACTAAAGAGCCACATAGTGAGACTAAAGAGCCACATAGTGAGACTAAAGAGCCACATAGTGAGACTAAAGAGAGCCACATAGTGAGACTAAAGAGCCACATAGTGAGACTAAAGAGCCACATAGTGAGACTAAAGAGCCACATAGTGGGACTAAAGAGAGCCACATAGTGAGACTAAAGAGCCACATAGTGAAACTAAAGAGAGCCACATAGTGAGACTAAAGAGAGCCACATAGTGTAACTAAAGAGCCAAATAGTGAGACTAAAGAGCCACATAGTGAGACTAAAGAGCCACATAGTGAGACTAAAGAGCCACATAGTGAGACTAAAGAGCCACATAGTGAGACTAAAGAGCCACATAGTGAGACTAAAGAGCCACATAGTGGAACTAAAGAGCCACATAGTGGAACTAAAGAGCCACATAGTGAGACTAAAGAGCCACATAGTGAGACTAAAGAGCCACATAGTGAGACTAAAGAGAGCCACATAGTGAGACTAAAGAGCCACATAGTGAGACTAAAGAGAGCCACATAGTGAGACTAAAGAGAGCCACAAAGTGAGAATAAAGAGCCACTAAAGAGCCACATAGTGAGACTAAAGAGCCACATAGTGAGACTAAAGAGAGCCACATAGTGAGACTAAAGAGAGCCACAAAGTGAGAATAAAGAGCCACTAAAGAGCCACATAGTGAGACTAAAGAGCCACATAGTGAGACTAAAGAGAGCCACAAAGTGAGAATAAAGAGCCACTAAAGAGCCACATAGTGAGACTAAAGAGCCACATAGTGAGACTAAAGAGAGCCACAAAGTGAGAATAAAGAGCCACTAAAGAGCCACATAGTGAGACTAAAGAGCCACTTAGTGAGACTAAAGAGCCACATAGTGAGACTAAAGAGCCATATAGTGAGACTAAAGAGAGCCACATAGTGAGACTAAAGAGAGCCACATAGTGGAACAAAAGAGCCACATAGTGAGACTAAAGAGCCACATAGTGAGACTAAAGAGCCACATAGTGAGACTAAAGAGAGCCACATAGTGAGACTAAAGAGCCACATAGTGAGACTAAAGAGCCACATAGTGAGACTAAAGAGCCACATAGTGAGACTAAAGAGAGCCACATAGTGAGACTAAAGAGCCACATAGTGAGACTAAAGAGAGCCACATAGTGAGACTAAAGAGCCACATTGTGAGACTAAAGAGCCACATAGTGAGACTAAAGAGCCACATAGTTAGACTAAAGAGCCACATATTGAGACTAAAGAGCCACATAGTGGGACTAAAGAGAGCCACATAGTGAGACTAAAGAGCCACATAGTGAAACTAAAGAGCCAAATAGTGAGACTAAAGAGAGCCACATAGTGGAACTAAAGAGCCACATAGTGAGACTAAAGAGCCACATAGTGAGACTAAAGAGAGCCACATAGTGAGACTAAAGAGAGCCACATAGTGGAACTAAAGAGCCACATAGTGAGACTAAAGAGCCACATAGTGAGACTAAAGAGCCACATAGTGAGACTAAAGAGCCACATAGTGGGACTAAAGAGCCACATAGTGAGACTAAAGAGCCACATAGTGAAACTAAAGAGCGACATAGTGAGACTAAAGAGCCACATAGTGAGACTAAAGAGCCACATAGTGGAACTAAAGAGCCACATAGTGGAACTAAAGAGCCACATAGTGAGACTAAAGAGCCACATAGTGAGACTAAAGAGCCACATAGTGGACCTAAAGAGCCACATAGTGAGACTAAAGAGCCACATAGTGAGACTAAAGAGAGCCACATAGTGAGACTAAAGAGCCACATAGTGAGACTAAAGAGAGCCACATAGTGAGACTAAAGAGCCACATAGTGAGACTAAAGAGCCACATAGTGAGACTAAAGAGCCACATAGTGAGACTAAAGAGAGCCATATAGTGAGACTAAAGAGCCACATAGTGAGACTAAAGAGAGCCACCTAGTGAGACTAAAGAGCCACATAGTGAGACTAAAGAGCCACATAGTGAGACTAAAGAGCCAAATAGTGCGAATAAAGAGCCACAAAGTGAGACTAAAGAGCCACATAGTGAGACTAAAGAGCCACATAGTGAGACTAAAGAGCCACATAGTGAGACTAAAGAGAGCCACATAGTGAGACTAAAGAGCCACATAGTGAGACTAAAGAGCCACATAGTGAGACTAAAGAGCCAAATAGTGAGACTAAAGAGAGCCATATAGTGAGACTAAAGAGCCACATAGTGAGACTAAAGAGCCAAATAGTGAGACTAAAGAGAGCCACATAGTGAGACTAAAGAGCCACATAGTGAGACTAAAGAGAGCCACATAGTGAGACTAAAGAGAGCCACAAAGTGAGAATAAAGAGCCACTAAAGAGCCACATAGTGAGACTAAAGAGCCACATAGTGAGACTAAAGAGAGCCACATAGTGAGACTAAAGAGCCACTTAGTGAGACTAAAGAGCCACATAGTGAGACTAAAGAGCCACATAGTGAGACTAAAGAGAGCCACATAGTGAGACTAAAGAGCCACATAGTGAGACTAAAGAGCCACATAGTGAGACTAAAGAGCCACATAGTGAGACTAAAGAGCCAAATAGTGCGAATAAAGAGCCACAAAGTGAGACTAAAGAGCCACATAGTGAGACTAAAGAGCCACATAGTGAGACTAAAGAGCCACATAGTGAGACTAAAGAGAGCCACATAGTGAGACTAAAGAGCCACATAGTGAGACTAAAGAGCCACATAGTGAGACTAAAGAGCCAAATAGTGAGACTAAAGAGAGCCATATAGTGAGACTAAAGAGCCACATAGTGAGACTAAAGAGCCAAATAGTGAGACTAAAGAGAGCCACATAGTGAGACTAAAGAGCCACATAGTGAGACTAAAGAGAGCCACATAGTGAGACTAAAGAGAGCCACAAAGTGAGAATAAAGAGCCACTAAAGAGCCACATAGTGAGACTAAAGAGCCACATAGTGAGACTAAAGAGAGCCACATAGTGAGACTAAAGAGCCACTTAGTGAGACTAAAGAGCCACATAGTGAGACTAAAGAGCCACATAGTGAGACTAAAGAGAGCCACATAGTGAGACTAAAGAGCCACATAGTGAGACTAAAGAGCCACATAGTGAGAATAAAGAGCCACATAGTGAGACTAAAGAGCCACATAGTGAGACTAAAGAGCCACTAAAGAGCCACATAGTGAGACTAAAGAGCCACATAGTGAGACTAAAGAGCCACATAGTGAGACTAAAGAGAGCCACATAGTGGAACTAAAGAGCCACATAGTGAGACTAAAGAGAGCCACATAGTGAGACTAAAGAGCCACATAGTGGGACTAAAGAGAGCCACATAGTGAGACTAAAGAGCCACATAGTGGGACTAAAGAGAGCCACATAGTGAGACTAAAGAGACACATAGTGAGACTAAAGAGCCACATAGTGGGACTAAAGAGAGCCACATAGTGAGACTAAAGAGCCACATAGTGAGACTAAAGAGCCACATAGTGAGACTAAAGAGCCACATAGTTAGACTAAAGAGCCACATATTGAGACTAAAGAGCCACATAGTGGGACTAAAGAGAGCCACATAGTGAGACTAAAGAGCCACATAGTGAAACTAAAGAGAGCCACATAGTGAGACTAAAGAGAGCCACATAGTGGAACTAAAGAGCCAAATAGTGAGACTAAAGAGCCACATAGTGAGACTAAAGAGCCACATAGTGAGACTAAAGAGCCACATAGTGAGACTAAAGAGCCACATAGTGAGACTAAAGAGCCACATAGTGGAACTAAAGAGCCACATAGTGGAACTAAAGAGCCACATAGTGAGACTAAAGAGCCACATAGTGAGACTAAAGAGCCACATAGTGAGACTAAAGAGAGCCACATAGTGAGACTAAAGAGCCACATAGTGAGACTAAAGAGAGCCACATAGTGAGACTAAAGAGAGCCACAAAGTGAGAATAAAGAGCCACTAAAGAGCCACATAGTGAGACTAAAGAGCCACATAGTGAGACTAAAGAGAGCCACATAGTGAGACTAAAGAGAGCCACAAAGTGAGAATAAAGAGCCATTAAAGAGCCACATAGTGAGACTAAAGAGCCACATAGTGAGACTAAAGAGAGCCACAAAGTGAGAATAAAGAGCCACTAAAGAGCCACATAGTGAGACTAAAGAGCCACATAGTGAGACTAAAGAGAGCCACAAAGTGAGAATAAAGAGCCACTAAAGAGCCACATAGTGAGACTAAAGAGCCACTTAGTGAGACTAAAGAGCCACATAGTGAGACTAAAGAGCCATATAGTGAGACTAAAGAGAGCCACATAGTGAGACTAAAGAGAGCCACATAGTGGAACAAAAGAGCCACATAGTGAGACTAAAGAGCCACATAGTGAGACTAAAGAGCCACATAGTGAGACTAAAGAGAGCCACATAGTGAGACTAAAGAGCCACATAGTGAGACTAAAGAGCCACATAGTGAGACTAAAGAGCCACATAGTGAGACTAAAGAGAGCCACATAGTGAGACTAAAGAGCCACATAGTGAGACTAAAGAGAGCCACATAGTGAGACTAAAGAGCCACATTGTGAGACTAAAGAGCCACATAGTGAGACTAAAGAGCCACATAGTTAGACTAAAGAGCCACATATTGAGACTAAAGAGCCACATAGTGGGACTAAAGAGAGCCACATAGTGAGACTAAAGAGCCACATAGTGAAACTAAAGAGAGCCACATAGTGAGACTAAAGAGAGCCACATAGTGAGACTAAAGAGAGCCACATAGTGGAACTAAAGAGCCACATAGTGAGACTAAAGAGCCACATAGTGAGACTAAAGAGCCACATAGTGAGACTAAAGAGCCACATAGTGGGACTAAAGAGCCACATAGTGAGACTAAAGAGCCACATAGTGAAACTAAAGAGCGACATAGTGAGACTAAAGAGCCACATAGTGAGACTAAAGAGCCACATAGTGGAACTAAAGAGCCACATAGTGGAACTAAAGAGCCACATAGTGAGACTAAAGAGCCACATAGTGAGACTAAAGAGCCACATAGTGGACCTAAAGAGCCACATAGTGAGACTAAAGAGCCACATAGTGAGACTAAAGAGAGCCACATAGTGAGACTAAAGAGCCACATAGTGAGACTAAAGAGAGCCACATAGTGAGACTAAAGAGCCACATAGTGAGACTAAAGAGCCACATAGTGAGACTAAAGAGCCACATAGTGAGACTAAAGAGAGCCATATAGTGAGACTAAAGAGCCACATAGTGAGACTAAAGAGAGCCACATAGTGAGACTAAAGAGCCACATAGTGAGACTAAAGAGCCACATAGTGAGACTAAAGAGCCAAATAGTGCGAATAAAGAGCCACAAAGTGAGACTAAAGAGCCACATAGTGAGACTAAAGAGCCACATAGTGAGACTAAAGAGCCACATAGTGAGACTAAAGAGAGCCACATAGTGAGACTAAAGAGCCACATAGTGAGACTAAAGAGCCACATAGTGAGACTAAAGAGCCAAATAGTGAGACTAAAGAGAGCCATATAGTGAGACTAAAGAGCCACATAGTGAGACTAAAGAGCCAAATAGTGAGACTAAAGAGAGCCACATAGTGAGACTAAAGAGCCACATAGTGAGACTAAAGAGAGCCACATAGTGAGACTAAAGAGAGCCACAAAGTGAGAATAAAGAGCCACTAAAGAGCCACATAGTGAGACTAAAGAGCCACATAGTGAGACTAAAGAGAGCCACATAGTGAGACTAAAGAGCCACTTAGTGAGACTAAAGAGCCACATAGTGAGACTAAAGAGCCACATAGTGAGACTAAAGAGAGCCACATAGTGAGACTAAAGAGCCACATAGTGAGACTAAAGAGCCACATAGTGAGACTAAAGAGCCACATAGTGAGACTAAAGAGCCAAATAGTGCGAATAAAGAGCCACAAAGTGAGACTAAAGAGCCACATAGTGAGACTAAAGAGCCACATAGTGAGACTAAAGAGCCACATAGTGAGACTAAAGAGAGCCACATAGTGAGACTAAAGAGCCACATAGTGAGACTAAAGAGCCACATAGTGAGACTAAAGAGCCAAATAGTGAGACTAAAGAGAGCCATATAGTGAGACTAAAGAGCCACATAGTGAGACTAAAGAGCCAAATAGTGAGACTAAAGAGAGCCACATAGTGAGACTAAAGAGCCACATAGTGAGACTAAAGAGAGCCACATAGTGAGACTAAAGAGAGCCACAAAGTGAGAATAAAGAGCCACTAAAGAGCCACATAGTGAGACTAAAGAGCCACATAGTGAGACTAAAGAGAGCCACATAGTGAGACTAAAGAGCCACTTAGTGAGACTAAAGAGCCACATAGTGAGACTAAAGAGCCACATAGTGAGACTAAAGAGAGCCACATAGTGAGACTAAAGAGCCACATAGTGAGACTAAAGAGCCACATAGTGAGAATAAAGAGCCACATAGTGAGACTAAAGAGCCACATAGTGAGACTAAAGAGCCACTAAAGAGCCACATAGTGAGACTAAAGAGCCACATAGTGAGACTAAAGAGCCACATAGTGAGACTAAAGAGAGCCACATAGTGGAACTAAAGAGCCACATAGTGAGACTAAAGAGAGCCACATAGTGAGACTAAAGAGCCACATAGTGGGACTAAAGAGAGCCACATAGTGAGACTAAAGAGCCACATAGTGGGACTAAAGAGAGCCACATAGTGAGACTAAAGAGACACATAGTGAGACTAAAGAGCCACATAGTGGGACTAAAGAGAGCCACATAGTGAGACTAAAGAGCCACATAGTGGGACTAAAGAGAGCCACATAGTGAGACTAAAGAGCCACATAGTGAGACTAAAGAGCCACATAGTGAAACTAAAGAGAGCCACATAGTGAGACTAAAGAGCCACATAGTGAGACTAAAGAGAGCCACATAGTGAGACTAAAGAGCCACATAGTGAGACTAAAGAGCCACATAGTGAGACTTAAGAGCCACATAGTGAGACTAAAGAGCCACATAGTGAGACTAAAGAGCCACATAGTGAGACTAAAGAGCCACATAGTGGAACTAAAGAGCCACATAGTGGAACTAAAGAGCCACATAGTGGAACTAAAGAGCCACATAGTGAGACTAAAGAGCCACATAGTGAGCCTAAAGAGAGCCACATAGTGAGATTAAAGAGTCACATAGTGAGACTAAAGAGCCACATAGTGAGACAAAAGAGTCACATAGTGAGTCTAAAGAGCCACATAGTGAGACTAAAGAGCCACATAGTGCGACTAAAGAGCCACAAAGTGAGACTAAAGAGCCACATAGTGGAACTAAAGAGTCACATAGTGAGACTAAAGAGAGCCACATAGTGAGATTAAAGAGTCACATAGTGAGACTAAAGAGCCACATAGTGAGACTAAAGAGAGCCACATAGTGAGACTAAAGAGCCACATAGTGAGACTAAAGAGCCACATAGTGCGACTAAAGAGCCACAAAGTGAGACTAAAGAGCCACTAAAGAGCCACATAGTGAGACTAAAGAGAGCCACATAGTGAGACTAAAGAGCCACATAGTGAGACTTAAGAGCCACATAGTGAGACTAAAGAGCCACATATTCAGACTAAAGAGCCACATAGTGAGACTAAAGAGAGCCACATAGTGAGACTAAAGAGCCACATAGTGAGACTAAAGAGAGCCACATAGTGAGACTAAAGAGCCACATAGTGAGACTAAAGAGCCACATAGTGAGACTAAAGAGCCACATAGTGAGACTAAAGAGAGCCAGATAGTGGGACTAAAGAGCCACATAGTGAGACTAAAGAGCCACATAGTGAGACTAAAGAGCCACATAGTGAGACTAAAGAGAGCCACATAGTGAGACTAAAGAGCCACATAGTGAGACTAAAGAGAGCCACATAGTGAGACTAAAGAGCCACATTGTGAGACTAAAGAGCCACATAGTGAGACTAAAGAGCCACATAGTTAGACTAAAGAGCCACATATTGAGACTAAAGAGCCACATAGTGGGACTAAAGAGAGCCACATAGTGAGACTAAAGAGCCACATAGTGAAACTAAAGAGAGCCACATAGTGAGACTAAAGAGAGCCACATAGTGAGACTAAAGAGAGCCACATAGTGGAACTAAAGAGCCACATAGTGAGACTAAAGAGCCACATAGTGAGACTAAAGAGCCACATAGTGAGACTAAAGAGCCACATAGTGGGACTAAAGAGCCACATAGTGAGACTAAAGAGCCACATAGTGAAACTAAAGAGCGACATAGTGAGACTAAAGAGCCACATAGTGAGACTAAAGAGCCACATAGTGGAACTAAAGAGCCACATAGTGGAACTAAAGAGCCACATAGTGAGACTAAAGAGCCACATAGTGAGACTAAAGAGCCACATAGTGGACCTAAAGAGCCACATAGTGAGACTAAAGAGCCACATAGTGAGACTAAAGAGAGCCACATAGTGAGACTAAAGAGCCACATAGTGAGACTAAAGAGAGCCACATAGTGAGACTAAAGAGCCACATAGTGAGACTAAAGAGCCACATAGTGAGACTAAAGAGCCACATAGTGAGACTAAAGAGAGCCATATAGTGAGACTAAAGAGCCACATAGTGAGACTAAAGAGAGCCACATAGTGAGACTAAAGAGCCACATAGTGAGACTAAAGAGCCACATAGTGAGACTAAAGAGCCAAATAGTGCGAATAAAGAGCCACAAAGTGAGACTAAAGAGCCACATAGTGAGACTAAAGAGCCACATAGTGAGACTAAAGAGCCACATAGTGAGAATAAAGAGAGCCACATAGTGAGACTAAAGAGCCACATAGTGAGACTAAAGAGCCACATAGTGAGACTAAAGAGCCAAATAGTGAGACTAAAGAGAGCCATATAGTGAGACTAAAGAGCCACATAGTGAGACTAAAGAGCCAAATAGTGAGACTAAAGAGAGCCACATAGTGAGACTAAAGAGCCACATAGTGAGACTAAAGAGAGCCACATAGTGAGACTAAAGAGAGCCACAAAGTGAGAATAAAGAGCCACTAAAGAGCCACATAGTGAGACTAAAGAGCCACATAGTGAGACTAAAGAGAGCCACATAGTGAGACTAAAGAGCCACTTAGTGAGACTAAAGAGCCACATAGTGAGACTAAAGAGCCACATAGTGAGACTAAAGAGAGCCACATAGTGAGACTAAAGAGCCACATAGTGAGACTAAAGAGCCACATAGTGAGAATAAAGAGCCACATAGTGAGACTAAAGAGCCACATAGTGAGACTAAAGAGCCACTAAAGAGCCACATAGTGAGACTTAAGAGCCACATAGTGAGACTAAAGAGCCACATAGTGAGACTAAAGAGAGCCACATAGTGGAACTAAAGAGCCACATAGTGAGACTAAAGAGAGCCACATAGTGAGACTAAAGAGCCACATAGTGGGACTAAAGAGAGCCACATAGTGAGACTAAAGAGCCACATAGTGGGACTAAAGAGAGCCACATAGTGAGACTAAAGAGACACATAGTGAGACTAAAGAGCCACATAGTGGGACTAAAGAGAGCCACATAGTGAGACTAAAGAGCCACATAGTGGGACTAAAGAGAGCCACATAGTGAGACTAAAGAGCCACATAGTGAGACTAAAGAGCCACATAGTGAAACTAAAGAGAGCCACATAGTGAGACTAAAGAGCCACATAGTGAGACTAAAGAGAGCCACATAGTGAGACTAAAGAGCCACATAGTGAGACTAAAGAGCCACATAGTGAGACTTAAGAGCCACATAGTGAGACTAAAGAGCCACATAGTGAGACTAAAGAGCCACATAGTGAGACTAAAGAGCCACATAGTGGAACTAAAGAGCCACATAGTGGAACTAAAGAGCCACATAGTGGAACTAAAGAGCCACATAGTGAGACTAAAGAGCCACATAGTGAGCCTAAAGAGAGCCACATAGTGGGATTAAAGAGTCACATAGTGAGACTAAAGAGCCACATAGTGAGACAAAAGAGTCACATAGTGAGTCTAAAGAGCCACATAGTGAGACTAAAGAGCCACATAGTGAGACTAAAGAGAGCCACATAGTGAGACTAAAGAGCCACATAGTGAGACTAAAGAGCCACATAGTGCGACTAAAGAGCCACAAAGTGAGACTAAAGAGCCACATAGTGGAACTAAAGAGTCACATAGTGAGACTAAAGAGAGCCACATAGTGAGATTAAAGAGTCACATAGTGAGACTAAAGAGCCACATAGTGAGACTAAAGAGAGCCACATAGTGAGACTAAAGAGCCACATAGTGAGACTAAAGAGCCACATAGTGCGACTAAAGAGCCACAAAGTGAGACTAAAGAGCCACTAAAGAGCCACATAGTGAGACTAAAGAGAGCCACATAGTGAGACTAAAGAGCCACATAGTGAGACTTAAGAGCCACATAGTGAGACTAAAGAGCCACATATTCAGACTAAAGAGCCACATAGTGAGACTAAAGAGAGCCACATAGTGAGACTAAAGAGCCACATAGTGAGACTAAAGAGAGCCACATAGTGAGACTAAAGAGCCACATAGTGAGACTAAAGAGCCACATAGTGAGACTAAAGAGCCACATAGTGAGACTAAAGAGCCACATAGTGAGACTAAAGAGAGCCACATAGTGAGACTAAAGAGCCACATAGTGAGACTAAAGAGCCACATAGTGAGACTAAAGAGCCACATAGTGAGACAAAAGAGTCACATAGTGAGTCTAAAGAGCCACATAGTGAGACTAAAGAGCCACATAGTGAGACTAAAGAGCCACATAGTGAGACTAAAGAGCCACATAGTGAGAATAAAGAGTCACATAGTGAGACTAAAGAGCCACATAGTGAGACTAAAGAGAGCCACATAGTGAGACTAAAGAGCCACATAGTGAGACTAAAGAGCCACATAGTGAGACTAAAGAGCCACATAGTGAGACTAAAGAGCCACATAGTGAGCCTAAAGAGCCACATAGTGAGACTAAAGAGAGCCACATAGTGAGACTAAAGAGCCACATAGTGAGACTAAAGAGCCACATATTGAGACTAAAGAGCCACATAGTGAGACTAAAGAGCCACAGTGAGACTAAAGAGCCACATAGTGAGCCTAAAGAGCCACATAGTGCGACTAAAGAGCCGCAAAGTGAGACTAAAGAGCCACATAGTGAGACTAAAGAGCCACATAGTGAGACTAAAGAGCCACATAGTGAGACTAAAGAGAGCCACATAGTGAGACTAAAGAGCCACATAGTGAGACTAAAGAGCCACATAGTGAGACTAAAGAGCCACATAGTGAGACTAAAGAGCCACAAAGTGAGACTAAAGAGCCACATAGTGAGACTAAAGAGCCACATAGTGAGACTAAAGAGCCACATAGTGAGACTAAAGAGAGCCACATAGTGAGACTAAAGAGCCACATAGTGAGACTAAAGAGCCACATAGTGAGACTAAAGAGCCACATAGTGAGACTAAAGAGCCACATA
The DNA here is from genome assembly GCF_026437365.1 of Eucyclogobius newberryi. Classification (NCBI taxonomy): domain Eukaryota; kingdom Metazoa; phylum Chordata; class Actinopteri; order Gobiiformes; family Gobiidae; genus Eucyclogobius; species Eucyclogobius newberryi. The sequence goes on along the minus strand of NW_027316500.1, from coordinate 37,224,167 downwards.
GTGAGACTAAAGAGCCACATAGTGCGACTAAAGAGCCACAAAGTGAGACTAAAGAGCCACATAGTGAGACTAAAGAGCCACATATTGAGACTAAAGAGCCACATAGTGAGACTAAAGAGCCACATAGTGAGACTAAAGAGCCACATAGTGCGACTAAAGAGCCACAAAGTGAGACTAAAGAGCCACATAGTGAGACTAAAGAGCCACATAGTGAGACTAAAGAGCCACATAGTGCGACTAAAGAGCCACAAAGTGAGACTAAAGAGCCACATAGTGAGACTAAAGAGAGCCACATAGTGAGACTAAAGAGCCACATAGTGAGACTAAAGAGCCACATAGTGAGACTAAAGAGCCACATAGTTAGACTAAAGAGCCACATATTGAGACTAAAGAGCCACATAGTGGGACTAAAGAGAGCCACATAGTGAGACTAAAGAGCCACATAGTGAAACTAAAGAGAGCCACATAGTGAGACTAAAGAGAGCCACATAGTGGAACTAAAGAGCCAAATAGTGAGACTAAAGAGCCACATAGTGAGACTAAAGAGCCACATAGTGAGACTAAAGAGCCACATAGTGAGACTAAAGAGCCACATAGTGAGACTAAAGAGCCACATAGTGAGACTAAAGAGCCACATAGTGGAACTAAAGAGCCACATAGTGGAACTAAAGAGCCACATAGTGAGACTAAAGAGCCACATAGTGAGACTAAAGAGCCACATAGTGAGACTAAAGAGAGCCACATAGTGAGACTAAAGAGCCACATAGTGAGACTAAAGAGAGCCACATAGTGAGACTAAAGAGAGCCACAAAGTGAGAATAAAGAGCCACTAAAGAGCCACATAGTGAGACTAAAGAGCCACATAGTGAGACTAAAGAGAGCCACATAGTGAGACTAAAGAGAGCCACAAAGTGAGAATAAAGAGCCACTAAAGAGCCACATAGTGAGACTAAAGAGAGCCACAAAGTGAGAATAAAGAGCCACTAAAGAGCCACATAGTGAGACTAAAGAGCCACTTAGTGAGACTAAAGAGCCACATAGTGAGACTAAAGAGAGCCACAAAGTGAGAATAAAGAGCCACTAAAGAGCCACATAGTGAGACTAAAGAGCCACTTAGTGAGACTAAAGAGCCACATAGTGAGACTAAAGAGCCACATAGTGAAACTAAAGAGAGCCACATAGTGAGACTAAAGAGAGCCACATAGTGGAACAAAAGAGCCACATAGTGAGACTAAAGAGCCACATAGTGAGACTAAAGAGCCACATAGTGAGACTAAAGAGAGCCACATAGTGAGACTAAAGAGCCACATAGTGAGACTAAAGAGCCACATAGTGAGACTAAAGAGCCACATAGTGAGACTAAAGAGAGCCACATAGTGAGACTAAAGAGCCACATAGTGAGACTAAAGAGCCACATAGTGAGACTAAAGAGAGCCACATAGTGAGACTAAAGAGCCACATAGTGAAACTAAAGAGAGCCACATAGTGAGACTAAAGAGAGCCACATAGTGAGACTAAAGAGCCACATAGTGAGACTAAAGAGAGCCACATAGTGAGACTAAAGAGCCACATTGTGAGACTAAAGAGCCACATAGTGAGACTAAAGAGCCACATAGTTAGACTAAAGAGCCACATATTGAGACTAAAGAGCCACATAGTGGGACTAAAGAGAGCCACATAGTGAGACTAAAGAGCCACATAGTGAAACTAAAGAGAGCCACATAGTGAGACTAAAGAGAGCCACATAGTGAGACTAAAGAGAGCCACATAGTGGAACTAAAGAGCCACATAGTGAGACTAAAGAGCCACATAGTGAGACTAAAGAGCCACATAGTGAGACTAAAGAGCCACATAGTGAGACTAAAGAGCCACATAGTGGGACTAAAGAGCCACATAGTGAGACTAAAGAGCCACATAGTGAAACTAAAGAGCGACATAGTGAGACTAAAGAGCCACATAGTGAGACTAAAGAGCCACATAGTGGAACTAAAGAGCCACATAGTGGAACTAAAGAGCCACATAGTGAGACTAAAGAGCCACATAGTGAGACTAAAGAGCCACATAGTGGACCTAAAGAGCCACATAGTGAGACTAAAGAGCCACATAGTGAGACTAAAGAGAGCCACATAGTGAGCCTAAAGAGCCACATAGTGAGACTAAAGAGAGCCACATAGTGAGACTAAAGAGCCACATAGTGAGACTAAAGAGCCACATATTGAGACTAAAGAGCCACATAGTGAGACTAAAGAGCCACAGTGAGACTAAAGAGCCACATAGTGAGCCTAAAGAGCCACATAGTGCGACTAAAGAGCCACAAAGTGAGACTAAAGAGCCACATAGTGAGACTAAAGAGCCACATAGTGAGACTAAAGAGCCACATAGTGAGACTAAAGAGAGCCACATAGTGAGACTAAAGAGCCACATAGTGAGACTAAAGAGCCACATAGTGAGACTAAAGAGCCACATAGTGAGACTAAAGAGCCACAAAGTGAGACTAAAGAGCCACATAGTGAGACTAAAGAGCCACATAGTGAGACTAAAGAGCCACATAGTGAGACTAAAGAGAGCCACATAGTGAGACTAAAGAGCCACATAGTGAGACTAAAGAGCCACATAGTGAGACTAAAGAGCCACATAGTGAGACTAAAGAGCCACATAGTGAGACTAAAGAGCCACATAGTGAGACTAAAGAGAGCCACATAGTGAGACTAAAGAGAGCCACATAGTGAGACTAAAGAGCCACATAGTGAGACTAAAGAGCCACATAGTGAGACTAAAGAGAGCCACATAGTGAGACTAAAGAGCCACATAGTGAGACTAAAGAGCCACATAGTGAGACTAAAGAGCCACATAGTGAGACTAAAGAGTCACATAGTGAGACTAAAGAGCCACATAGTGAGACTAAAGAGCCACATAGTGAGACTAAAGAGCCACATAGTGCGACTAAAGAGCCACAAAGTGAGACTAAAGAGCCACATAGTGAGACTAAAGAGCCACATATTGAGACTAAAGAGCCACATAGTGAGACTAAAGAGCCACATAGTGAGACTAAAGAGCCACATAGTGCGACTAAAGAGCCACAAAGTGAGACTAAAGAGCCACATAGTGAGACTAAAGAGCCACATAGTGAGACTAAAGAGCCACATAGTGCGACTAAAGAGCCACAAAGTGAGACTAAAGAGCCACATAGTGAGACTAAAGAGAGCCACATAGTGAGACTAAAGAGCCACATAGTGAGACTAAAGAGCCACATAGTGAGACTAAAGAGAGCCACATAGTGAGACTAAAGAGCCACATAGTGAGACTAAAGAGCCACATAGTGAGACTAAAGAGCCACATAGTTAGACTAAAGAGCCACATATTGAGACTAAAGAGCCACATAGTGGGACTAAAGAGAGCCACATAGTGAGACTAAAGAGCCACATAGTGAAACTAAAGAGAGCCACATAGTGAGACTAAAGAGAGCCACATAGTGGAACTAAAGAGCCAAATAGTGAGACTAAAGAGCCACATAGTGAGACTAAAGAGCCACATAGTGAGACTAAAGAGCCACATAGTGAGACTAAAGAGCCACATAGTGAGACTAAAGAGCCACATAGTGAGACTAAAGAGCCACATAGTGGAACTAAAGAGCCACATAGTGGAACTAAAGAGCCACATAGTGAGACTAAAGAGCCACATAGTGAGACTAAAGAGCCACATAGTGAGACTAAAGAGAGCCACATAGTGAGACTAAAGAGCCACATAGTGAGACTAAAGAGAGCCACATAGTGAGACTAAAGAGAGCCACAAAGTGAGAATAAAGAGCCACTAAAGAGCCACATAGTGAGACTAAAGAGCCACATAGTGAGACTAAAGAGAGCCACATAGTGAGACTAAAGAGAGCCACAAAGTGAGAATAAAGAGCCACTAAAGAGCCACATAGTGAGACTAAAGAGCCACATAGTGAGACTAAAAAGAGCCACAAAGTGAGAATAAAGAGCCACTAAAGAGCCACATAGTGAGACTAAAGAGCCACATAGTGAGACTAAAGAGAGCCACAAAGTGAGAATAAAGAGCCACTAAAGAGCCACATAGTGAGACTAAAGAGCCACTTAGTGAGACTAAAGAGCCACATAGTGAGACTAAAGAGCCATATAGTGAGACTAAAGAGAGCCACATAGTGAGACTAAAGAGAGCCACATAGTGGAACAAAAGAGCCACATAGTGAGACTAAAGAGCCACATAGTGAGACTAAAGAGCCACATAGTGAGACTAAAGAGAGCCACATAGTGAGACTAAAGAGCCACATAGTGAGACTAAAGAGCCACATAGTGAGACTAAAGAGCCACATAGTGAGACTAAAGAGAGCCACATAGTGAGACTAAAGAGCCACATAGTGAGACTAAAGAGCCACATAGTGAGACTAAAGAGAGCCACATAGTGAGACTAAAGAGCCACATAGTGAAACTAAAGAGAGCCACATAGTGAGACTAAAGAGAGCCACATAGTGAGACTAAAGAGCCACATAGTGAGACTAAAGAGAGCCACATAGTGAGACTAAAGAGCCACATTGTGAGACTAAAGAGCCACATAGTGAGACTAAAGAGCCACATAGTGGAACTAAAGAGAGCCACATAGTTAGACTAAAGAGCCACATATTGAGACTAAAGAGCCACATAGTGGGACTAAAGAGAAACACATAGTGAGACTAAAGAGCCACATAGTGAAACTAAAGAGAGCCACATAGTGAGACTAAAGAGAGCCACATAGTGGAACTAAAGAGCCACATAGTGAGACTAAAGAGCCACATAGTGAGACTAAAGAGCCACATAGTGAGACTAAAGAGCCACATAGTGAGACTAAAGAGCCACATAGTGGGACTAAAGAGCCACATAGTGAGACTAAAGAGCCACATAGTGAAACTAAAGAGCGACATAGTGAGACTAAAGAGCCACATAGTGAGACTAAAGAGCCACATAGTGGAACTAAAGAGCCACATAGTGGAACTAAAGAGCCACATAGTGAGACTAAAGAGCCACATAGTGAGACTAAAGAGCCACATAGTGGACCTAAAGAGCCACATAGTGAGACTAAAGAGCCACATAGTGAGACTAAAGAGAGCCACATAGTGAGACTAAAGAGCCACATAGTGAGACTAAAGAGAGCCACATAGTGAGACTAAAGAGCCACATAGTGAGACTAAAGAGCCACATAGTGAGACTAAAGAGCCACATAGTGAGACTAAAGAGAGCCACATAGTGAGACTAAAGAGCCACATAGTGAGACTAAAGAGCCAAATAGTGCGAATAAAGAGCCACATAGTGCGACTAAAGAGCCACATAGTGAGACTAAAGAGCCACATAGTGAGACTAAAGAGCCAAATAGTGAGACTAAAGAGCCACATAGTGAGACTAAAGAGCCACATGGTGAGACAAAAGAGCCACATAGTGAGACTAAAGAGCCACATAGTGAGACTAAAGAGCCACTAAAGAGCCACATAGTGAGACTAAAGAGCCACATAGTGAGACTAAAGAGCCACATAGTGAGACTAAAGAGAGCCACATAGTGAGACTAAAGAGCCACTAAAGAGCCACATAGTGAGACTAAAGAGCCACATAGTGAGACTAAAGCGAGCCACATAGTGAGACTAAAGAGCCACTAAAGAGCCACATAGTGAGACTAAAGAGCCACATAGTGAGACTAAAGAGCCACATAGTGAGACTAAAGAGAGCCACATAGTGAGACTAAAGAGCCACATAGTGAGACTAAAGAGCCACATAGTGAGACTAAAGAGCCACATAGTGAGACTAAAGAGCCACATAGTGAGACTAAAGCGAGCCACATAGTGAGACTAAAGAGCCACTAAAGAGCCACATAGTGAGACTAAAGAGCCACATAGTGAGACTAAAGAGCCACATAGTGAGACTAAAGAGAGCCACATAGTGAGACTAAAGAGCCACTAAAGAGCCACATAGTGAGACTAAAGAGCCACATAGTGAGACTAAAGCGAGCCACATAGTGAGACTAAAGAGCCACTAAAGAGCCACATAGTGAGACTAAAGAGCCACATAGTGAGACTAAAGAGCCACATAGTGAGACTAAAGAGAGCCACATAGTGAGACTAAAGAGCCACATAGTGAGACTAAAGAGCCACATAGTGAGACTAAAGAGAGCCACATAGTGAGACTAAAGAGCCACATAGTGAGACTAAAGAGCCACATATTGAGACTAAAGAGAGCCACATAGTGAGACTAAAGAGCCACATAGTGAGACTAAAGAGCCACATAGTGAGATTAAAGAGCCACATAGTGAGACTAAAGAGAGCCACATAGTGAGACTAAAGAGCCACATAGTGAGACTAAAGAGCCACATAGTGAGACTAAAGAGCCACAGTGAGACTAAAGAGCCACATAGTGAGCCTAAAGAGCCACATAGTGAGACTAAAGAGCCACATAGTGAGACTAAAGAGCCACATATTGAGACTAAAGAGCCACATAGTGAGACTAAAGAGCCACAGTGAGACTAAAGAGCCACATAGTGAGCCTAAAGAGCCACATAGTGCGACTAAAGAGCCACAAAGTGAGACTAAAGAGCCACATAGTGAGACTAAAGAGCCACATAGTGAGACTAAAGAGCCACATAGTGAGACTAAAGAGAGCCACATAGTGAGACTAAAGAGCCACATAGTGAGACTAAAGAGCCACATAGTGAGACTAAAGAGCCACATAGTGAGACTAAAGAGCCACAAAGTGAGACTAAAGAGCCACATAGTGAGACTAAAGAGCCACATAGTGAGACTAAAGAGCCACATAGTGAGACTAAAGAGAGCCACATAGTGAGACTAAAGAGCCACATAGTGAGACTAAAGAGCCACATAGTGAGACTAAAGAGCCACATAGTGAGACTAAAGAGCCACATAGTGAGACTAAAGAGCCACATAGTGCGACTAAAGAGCCACAAAGTGAGACTAAAGAGCCACATAGTGAGACTAAAGAGCCACATATTGAGACTAAAGAGCCACATAGTGAGACTAAAGAGCCACATAGTGAGACTAAAGAGCCACATAGTGCGACTAAAGAGCCACAAAGTGAGACTAAAGAGCCACATAGTGAGACTAAAGAGCCACATAGTGAGACTAAAGAGCCACATAGTGCGACTAAAGAGCCACAAAGTGAGACTAAAGAGCCACATAGTGAGACTAAAGAGAGCCACATAGTGAGACTAAAGAGCCACATAGTGAGACTAAAGAGCCACATAGTGAGACTAAAGAGAGCCACATAGTGAGACTAAAGAGCCACATAGTGAGACTAAAGAGCCACATAGTGAGACTAAAGAGCCACATAGTTAGACTAAAGAGCCACATATTGAGACTAAAGAGCCAAATAGTGAGACTAAAGAGCCACATAGTGAGACTAAAGAGCCAAATGGTGAGACAAAAGAGCCACATAGTGAGACTAAAGAGCCACATAGTGAGACTAAAGAGCCACTAAAGAGCCACATAGTGAGACTAAAGAGCCACATAGTGAGACTAAAGAGCCACATAGTGAGACTAAAGAGAGCCACATAGTGAGACTAAAGAGCCACTAAAGAGCCACATAGTGAGACTAAAGAGCCACATAGTGAGACTAAAGCGAGCCACATAGTGAGACTAAAGAGCCACTAAAGAGCCACATAGTGAGACTAAAGAGCCACATAGTGAGACTAAAGAGCCACATAGTGAGACTAAAGAGAGCCACATAGTGAGACTAAAGAGCCACATAGTGAGACTAAAGAGCCACATAGTGAGACTAAAGAGCCACATAGTGAGACTAAAGAGCCACATAGTGAGACTAAAGCGAGCCACATAGTGAGACTAAAGAGCCACTAAAGAGCCACATAGTGAGACTAAAGAGCCACATAGTGAGACTAAAGAGCCACATAGTGAGACTAAAGAGAGCCACATAGTGAGACTAAAGAGCCACTAAAGAGCCACATAGTGAGACTAAAGAGCCACATAGTGAGACTAAAGCGAGCCACATAGTGAGACTAAAGAGCCACTAAAGAGCCACATAGTGAGACTAAAGAGCCACATAGTGAGACTAAAGAGCCACATAGTGAGACTAAAGAGAGCCACATAGTGAGACTAAAGAGCCACATAGTGAGACTAAAGAGCCACATAGTGAGACTAAAGAGAGCCACATAGTGAGACTAAAGAGCCACATAGTGAGACTAAAGAGCCACATATTGAGACTAAAGAGAGCCACATAGTGAGACTAAAGAGCCACATAGTGAGACTAAAGAGCCACATAGTGAGATTAAAGAGCCACATAGTGAGACTAAAGAGAGCCACATAGTGAGACTAAAGAGCCACATAGTGAGACTAAAGAGCCACATAGTGAGACTAAAGAGAGCCACATAGTGAGACTAAAGAGCCACATAGTGAGACTAAAGAGCCACATATTGAGACTAAAGAGAGCCACATAGTGAGACTAAAGAGCCACATAGTGAGACTAAAGAGCCACATAGTGAGATTAAAGAGCCACATAGTGAGACTAAAGAGAGCCACATAGTGAGACTAAAGAGCCACATATTGAGACTAAAGAGCCACATAGTGAGACTAAAGAGCCACAGTGAGACTAAAGAGCCACAAAGTGAGACTAAAGAGCCACATAGTGAGACTAAAGAGCCACATAGTGAGACTAAAGAGCCACATAGTGAGACTAAAGAGAGCCACATAGTGAGACTAAAGAGCCACATAGTGAGACTAAAGAGCCACATAGTGAGACTAAAGAGCCACATAGTGAGACTAAAGAGCCACATAGTGCGACTAAAGAGCCACAAAGTGAGACTAAAGAGCCACATAGTGAGACTAAAGAGCCACATAGTGAGACTAAAGAGCCACATAGTGAGACTAAAGAGAGCCACATAGTGAGACTAAAGAGCCACATAGTGAGACTAAAGAGAGCCACATAGTGAGACTAAAGAGAGCCACAAAGTGAGAATAAAGAGCCACTAAAGAGCCACATAGTGAGACTAAAGAGCCACATAGTGAGACTAAAGAGAGCCACATAGTGAGACTAAAGAGAGCCACAAAGTGAGAATAAAGAGCCACTAAAGAGCCACATAGTGAGACTAAAGAGAGCCACAAAGTGAGAATAAAGAGCCACTAAAGAGCCACATAGTGAGACTAAAGAGCCACTTAGTGAGACTAAAGAGCCACATAGTGAGACTAAAGAGAGCCACAAAGTGAGAATAAAGAGCCACTAAAGAGCCACATAGTGAGACTAAAGAGCCACTTAGTGAGACTAAAGAGCCACATAGTGAGACTAAAGAGCCACATAGTGAAACTAAAGAGAGCCACATAGTGAGACTAAAGAGAGCCACATAGTGGAACAAAAGAGCCACATAGTGAGACTAAAGAGCCACATAGTGAGACTAAAGAGCCACATAGTGAGACTAAAGAGAGCCACATAGTGAGACTAAAGAGCCACATAGTGAGACTAAAGAGCCACATAGTGAGACTAAAGAGCCACATAGTGAGACTAAAGAGAGCCACATAGTGAGACTAAAGAGCCACATAGTGAGACTAAAGAGCCACATAGTGAGACTAAAGAGAGCCACATAGTGAGACTAAAGAGCCACATAGTGAAACTAAAGAGAGCCACATAGTGAGACTAAAGAGAGCCACATAGTGAGACTAAAGAGCCACATAGTGAGACTAAAGAGAGCCACATAGTGAGACTAAAGAGCCACATTGTGAGACTAAAGAGCCACATAGTGAGACTAAAGAGCCACATAGTTAGACTAAAGAGCCACATATTGAGACTAAAGAGCCACATAGTGGGACTAAAGAGAGCCACATAGTGAGACTAAAGAGCCACATAGTGAAACTAAAGAGAGCCACATAGTGAGACTAAAGCGAGCCACATAGTGAGACTAAAGAGCCACTAAAGAGCCACATAGTGAGACTAAAGAGCCACATAGTGAGACTAAAGAGCCACATAGTGAGACTAAAGAGAGCCACATAGTGAGACTAAAGAGCCACTAAAGAGCCACATAGTGAGACTAAAGAGCCACATAGTGAGACTAAAGCGAGCCACATAGTGAGACTAAAGAGCCACTAAAGAGCCACATAGTGAGACTAAAGAGCCACATAGTGAGACTAAAGAGCCACATAGTGAGACTAAAGAGAGCCACATAGTGAGACTAAAGAGCCACATAGTGAGACTAAAGAGCCACATAGTGAGACTAAAGAGAGCCACATAGTGAGACTAAAGAGCCACATAGTGAGACTAAAGAGCCACATATTGAGACTAAAGAGAGCCACATAGTGAGACTAAAGAGCCACATAGTGAGACTAAAGAGCCACATAGTGAGATTAAAGAGCCACATAGTGAGACTAAAGAGAGCCACATAGTGAGACTAAAGAGCCACATAGTGAGACTAAAGAGCCACATAGTGAGACTAAAGAGCCACAGTGAGACTAAAGAGCCACATAGTGAGCCTAAAGAGCCACATAGTGAGACTAAAGAGCCACATAGTGAGACTAAAGAGCCACATATTGAGACTAAAGAGCCACATAGTGAGACTAAAGAGCCACAGTGAGACTAAAGAGCCACATAGTGAGCCTAAAGAGCCACATAGTGCGACTAAAGAGCCACAAAGTGAGACTAAAGAGCCACATAGTGAGACTAAAGAGCCACATAGTGAGACTAAAGAGCCACATAGTGAGACTAAAGAGAGCCACATAGTGAGACTAAAGAGCCACATAGTGAGACTAAAGAGCCACATAGTGAGACTAAAGAGCCACATAGTGAGACTAAAGAGCCACAAAGTGAGACTAAAGAGCCACATAGTGAGACTAAAGAGCCACATAGTGAGACTAAAGAGCCACATAGTGAGACTAAAGAGCCACATAGTGAGACTAAAGAGCCACATAGTGAGACTAAAGAGCCACATAGTGAGACTAAAGAGCCACATAGTGAGACTAAAGAGCCACATAGTGCGACTAAAGAGCCACAAAGTGAGACTAAAGAGCCACATAGTGAGACTAAAGAGCCACATATTGAGACTAAAGAGCCACATAGTGAGACTAAAGAGCCACATAGTGAGACTAAAGAGCCACATAGTGCGACTAAAGAGCCACAAAGTGAGACTAAAGAGCCACATAGTGAGACTAAAGAGCCACATAGTGAGACTAAAGAGCCACATAGTGCGACTAAAGAGCCACAAAGTGAGACTAAAGAGCCACATAGTGAGACTAAAGAGAGCCACATAGTGAGACTAAAGAGCCACATAGTGAGACTAAAGAGCCACATAGTGAGACTAAAGAGAGCCACATAGTGAGACTAAAGAGCCACATAGTGAGACTAAAGAGCCACATAGTGAGACTAAAGAGCCACATAGTTAGACTAAAGAGCCACATATTGAGACTAAAGAGCCAAATAGTGAGACTAAAGAGCCACATAGTGAGACTAAAGAGCCAAATGGTGAGACAAAAGAGCCACATAGTGAGACTAAAGAGCCACATAGTGAGACTAAAGAGCCACTAAAGAGCCACATAGTGAGACTAAAGAGCCACATAGTGAGACTAAAGAGCCACATAGTGAGACTAAAGAGAGCCACATAGTGAGACTAAAGAGCCACTAAAGAGCCACATAGTGAGACTAAAGAGCCACATAGTGAGACTAAAGCGAGCCACATAGTGAGACTAAAGAGCCACTAAAGAGCCACATAGTGAGACTAAAGAGCCACATAGTGAGACTAAAGAGCCACATAGTGAGACTAAAGAGAGCCACATAGTGAGACTAAAGAGCCACATAGTGAGACTAAAGAGCCACATAGTGAGACTAAAGAGCCACATAGTGAGACTAAAGAGCCACATAGTGAGACTAAAGCGAGCCACATAGTGAGACTAAAGAGCCACTAAAGAGCCACATAGTGAGACTAAAGAGCCACATAGTGAGACTAAAGAGCCACATAGTGAGACTAAAGAGAGCCACATAGTGAGACTAAAGAGCCACTAAAGAGCCACATAGTGAGACTAAAGAGCCACATAGTGAGACTAAAGCGAGCCACATAGTGAGACTAAAGAGCCACTAAAGAGCCACATAGTGAGACTAAAGAGCCACATAGTGAGACTAAAGAGCCACATAGTGAGACTAAAGAGAGCCACATAGTGAGACTAAAGAGCCACATAGTGAGACTAAAGAGCCACATAGTGAGACTAAAGAGAGCCACATAGTGAGACTAAAGAGCCACATAGTGAGACTAAAGAGCCACATATTGAGACTAAAGAGAGCCACATAGTGAGACTAAAGAGCCACATAGTGAGACTAAAGAGCCACATAGTGAGATTAAAGAGCCACATAGTGAGACTAAAGAGAGCCACATAGTGAGACTAAAGAGCCACATAGTGAGACTAAAGAGCCACATAGTGAGACTAAAGAGAGCCACATAGTGAGACTAAAGAGCCACATAGTGAGACTAAAGAGCCACATATTGAGACTAAAGAGAGCCACATAGTGAGACTAAAGAGCCACATAGTGAGACTAAAGAGCCACATAGTGAGATTAAAGAGCCACATAGTGAGACTAAAGAGAGCCACATAGTGAGACTAAAGAGCCACATATTGAGACTAAAGAGCCACATAGTGAGACTAAAGAGCCACAGTGAGACTAAAGAGCCACAAAGTGAGACTAAAGAGCCACATAGTGAGACTAAAGAGCCACATAGTGAGACTAAAGAGCCACATAGTGAGACTAAAGAGAGCCACATAGTGAGACTAAAGAGCCACATAGTGAGACTAAAGAGCCACATAGTGAGACTAAAGAGCCACATAGTGAGACTAAAGAGCCACATAGTGCGACTAAAGAGCCACAAAGTGAGACTAAAGAGCCACATAGTGAGACTAAAGAGCCACATAGTGAGACTAAAGAGCCACATAGTGAGACTAAAGAGAGCCACATAGTGAGACTAAAGAGCCACATAGTGAGACTAAAGAGAGCCACATAGTGAGACTAAAGAGAGCCACAAAGTGAGAATAAAGAGCCACTAAAGAGCCACATAGTGAGACTAAAGAGCCACATAGTGAGACTAAAGAGAGCCACATAGTGAGACTAAAGAGAGCCACAAAGTGAGAATAAAGAGCCACTAAAGAGCCACATAGTGAGACTAAAGAGAGCCACAAAGTGAGAATAAAGAGCCACTAAAGAGCCACATAGTGAGACTAAAGAGCCACTTAGTGAGACTAAAGAGCCACATAGTGAGACTAAAGAGAGCCACAAAGTGAGAATAAAGAGCCACTAAAGAGCCACATAGTGAGACTAAAGAGCCACTTAGTGAGACTAAAGAGCCACATAGTGAGACTAAAGAGCCACATAGTGAAACTAAAGAGAGCCACATAGTGAGACTAAAGAGAGCCACATAGTGGAACAAAAGAGCCACATAGTGAGACTAAAGAGCCACATAGTGAGACTAAAGAGCCACATAGTGAGACTAAAGAGAGCCACATAGTGAGACTAAAGAGCCACATAGTGAGACTAAAGAGCCACATAGTGAGACTAAAGAGCCACATAGTGAGACTAAAGAGAGCCACATAGTGAGACTAAAGAGCCACATAGTGAGACTAAAGAGCCACATAGTGAGACTAAAGAGAGCCACATAGTGAGACTAAAGAGCCACATAGTGAAACTAAAGAGAGCCACATAGTGAGACTAAAGAGAGCCACATAGTGAGACTAAAGAGCCACATAGTGAGACTAAAGAGAGCCACATAGTGAGACTAAAGAGCCACATTGTGAGACTAAAGAGCCACATAGTGAGACTAAAGAGCCACATAGTTAGACTAAAGAGCCACATATTGAGACTAAAGAGCCACATAGTGGGACTAAAGAGAGCCACATAGTGAGACTAAAGAGCCACATAGTGAAACTAAAGAGAGCCACATAGTGAGACTAAAGAGAGCCACATAGTGAGACTAAAGAGAGCCACATAGTGGAACTAAAGAGCCACATAGTGAGACTAAAGAGCCACATAGTGAGACTAAAGAGCCACATAGTGAGACTAAAGAGCCACATAGTGAGACTAAAGAGCCACATAGTGGGACTAAAGAGCCACATAGTGAGACTAAAGAGCCACATAGTGAAACTAAAGAGCGACATAGTGAGACTAAAGAGCCACATAGTGAGACTAAAGAGCCACATAGTGGAACTAAAGAGCCACATAGTGGAACTAAAGAGCCACATAGTGAGACTAAAGAGCCACATAGTGAGACTAAAGAGCCACATAGTGGACCTAAAGAGCCACATAGTGAGACTAAAGAGCCACATAGTGAGACTAAAGAGAGCCACATAGTGAGCCTAAAGAGCCACATAGTGAGACTAAAGAGAGCCACATAGTGAGACTAAAGAGCCACATAGTGAGACTAAAGAGCCACATATTGAGACTAAAGAGCCACATAGTGAGACTAAAGAGCCACAGTGAGACTAAAGAGCCACATAGTGAGCCTAAAGAGCCACATAGTGCGACTAAAGAGCCACAAAGTGAGACTAAAGAGCCACATAGTGAGACTAAAGAGCCACATAGTGAGACTAAAGAGCCACATAGTGAGACTAAAGAGAGCCACATAGTGAGACTAAAGAGCCACATAGTGAGACTAAAGAGCCACATAGTGAGACTAAAGAGCCACATAGTGAGACTAAAGAGCCACAAAGTGAGACTAAAGAGCCACATAGTGAGACTAAAGAGCCACATAGTGAGACTAAAGAGCCACATAGTGAGACTAAAGAGAGCCACATAGTGAGACTAAAGAGCCACATAGTGAGACTAAAGAGCCACATAGTGAGACTAAAGAGCCACATAGTGAGACTAAAGAGCCACATAGTGAGACTAAAGAGCCACATAGTGAGACTAAAGAGAGCCACATAGTGAGACTAAAGAGAGCCACATAGTGAGACTAAAGAGCCACATAGTGAGACTAAAGAGCCACATAGTGAGACTAAAGAGAGCCACATAGTGAGACTAAAGAGCCACATAGTGAGACTAAAGAGCCACATAGTGAGACTAAAGAGCCACATAGTGAGACTAAAGAGTCACATAGTGAGACTAAAGAGCCACATAGTGAGACTAAAGAGCCACATAGTGAGACTAAAGAGCCACATAGTGCGACTAAAGAGCCACAAAGTGAGACTAAAGAGCCACATAGTGAGACTAAAGAGCCACATATTGAGACTAAAGAGCCACATAGTGAGACTAAAGAGCCACATAGTGAGACTAAAGAGCCACATAGTGCGACTAAAGAGCCACAAAGTGAGACTAAAGAGCCACATAGTGAGACTAAAGAGCCACATAGTGAGACTAAAGAGCCACATAGTGCGACTAAAGAGCCACAAAGTGAGACTAAAGAGCCACATAGTGAGACTAAAGAGAGCCACATAGTGAGACTAAAGAGCCACATAGTGAGACTAAAGAGCCACATAGTGAGACTAAAGAGAGCCACATAGTGAGACTAAAGAGCCACATAGTGAGACTAAAGAGCCACATAGTGAGACTAAAGAGCCACATAGTTAGACTAAAGAGCCACATATTGAGACTAAAGAGCCACATAGTGGGACTAAAGAGAGCCACATAGTGAGACTAAAGAGCCACATAGTGAAACTAAAGAGAGCCACATAGTGAGACTAAAGAGAGCCACATAGTGGAACTAAAGAGCCAAATAGTGAGACTAAAGAGCCACATAGTGAGACTAAAGAGCCACATAGTGAGACTAAAGAGCCACATAGTGAGACTAAAGAGCCACATAGTGAGACTAAAGAGCCACATAGTGAGACTAAAGAGCCACATAGTGGAACTAAAGAGCCACATAGTGGAACTAAAGAGCCACATAGTGAGACTAAAGAGCCACATAGTGAGACTAAAGAGCCACATAGTGAGACTAAAGAGAGCCACATAGTGAGACTAAAGAGCCACATAGTGAGACTAAAGAGAGCCACATAGTGAGACTAAAGAGAGCCACAAAGTGAGAATAAAGAGCCACTAAAGAGCCACATAGTGAGACTAAAGAGCCACATAGTGAGACTAAAGAGAGCCACATAGTGAGACTAAAGAGAGCCACAAAGTGAGAATAAAGAGCCACTAAAGAGCCACATAGTGAGACTAAAGAGCCACATAGTGAGACTAAAGAGAGCCACAAAGTGAGAATAAAGAGCCACTAAAGAGCCACATAGTGAGACTAAAGAGCCACATAGTGAGACTAAAGAGAGCCACAAAGTGAGAATAAAGAGCCACTAAAGAGCCACATAGTGAGACTAAAGAGCCACTTAGTGAGACTAAAGAGCCACATAGTGAGACTAAAGAGCCATATAGTGAGACTAAAGAGAGCCACATAGTGAGACTAAAGAGAGCCACATAGTGGAACAAAAGAGCCACATAGTGAGACTAAAGAGCCACATAGTGAGACTAAAGAGCCACATAGTGAGACTAAAGAGAGCCACATAGTGAGACTAAAGAGCCACATAGTGAGACTAAAGAGCCACATAGTGAGACTAAAGAGCCACATAGTGAGACTAAAGAGAGCCACATAGTGAGACTAAAGAGCCACATAGTGAGACTAAAGAGCCACATAGTGAGACTAAAGAGAGCCACATAGTGAGACTAAAGAGCCACATAGTGAAACTAAAGAGAGCCACATAGTGAGACTAAAGAGAGCCACATAGTGAGACTAAAGAGCCACATAGTGAGACTAAAGAGAGCCACATAGTGAGACTAAAGAGCCACATTGTGAGACTAAAGAGCCACATAGTGAGACTAAAGAGCCACATAGTGGAACTAAAGAGAGCCACATAGTTAGACTAAAGAGCCACATATTGAGACTAAAGAGCCACATAGTGGGACTAAAGAGAAACACATAGTGAGACTAAAGAGCCACATAGTGAAACTAAAGAGAGCCACATAGTGAGACTAAAGAGAGCCACATAGTGGAACTAAAGAGCCACATAGTGAGACTAAAGAGCCACATAGTGAGACTAAAGAGCCACATAGTGAGACTAAAGAGCCACATAGTGAGACTAAAGAGCCACATAGTGGGACTAAAGAGCCACATAGTGAGACTAAAGAGCCACATAGTGAAACTAAAGAGCGACATAGTGAGACTAAAGAGCCACATAGTGAGACTAAAGAGCCACATAGTGGAACTAAAGAGCCACATAGTGGAACTAAAGAGCCACATAGTGAGACTAAAGAGCCACATAGTGAGACTAAAGAGCCACATAGTGGACCTAAAGAGCCACATAGTGAGACTAAAGAGCCACATAGTGAGACTAAAGAGAGCCACATAGTGAGACTAAAGAGCCACATAGTGAGACTAAAGAGAGCCACATAGTGAGACTAAAGAGCCACATAGTGAGACTAAAGAGCCACATAGTGAGACTAAAGAGCCACATAGTGAGACTAAAGAGAGCCACATAGTGAGACTAAAGAGCCACATAGTGAGACTAAAGAGCCAAATAGTGCGAATAAAGAGCCACATAGTGCGACTAAAGAGCCACATAGTGAGACTAAAGAGCCACATAGTGAGACTAAAGAGCCAAATAGTGAGACTAAAGAGCCACATAGTGAGACTAAAGAGCCACATGGTGAGACAAAAGAGCCACATAGTGAGACTAAAGAGCCACATAGTGAGACTAAAGAGCCACTAAAGAGCCACATAGTGAGACTAAAGAGCCACATAGTGAGACTAAAGAGCCACATAGTGAGACTAAAGAGAGCCACATAGTGAGACTAAAGAGCCACTAAAGAGCCACATAGTGAGACTAAAGAGCCACATAGTGAGACTAAAGCGAGCCACATAGTGAGACTAAAGAGCCACTAAAGAGCCACATAGTGAGACTAAAGAGCCACATAGTGAGACTAAAGAGCCACATAGTGAGACTAAAGAGAGCCACATAGTGAGACTAAAGAGCCACATAGTGAGACTAAAGAGCCACATAGTGAGACTAAAGAGCCACATAGTGAGACTAAAGAGCCACATAGTGAGACTAAAGCGAGCCACATAGTGAGACTAAAGAGCCACTAAAGAGCCACATAGTGAGACTAAAGAGCCACATAGTGAGACTAAAGAGCCACATAGTGAGACTAAAGAGAGCCACATAGTGAGACTAAAGAGCCACTAAAGAGCCACATAGTGAGACTAAAGAGCCACATAGTGAGACTAAAGCGAGCCACATAGTGAGACTAAAGAGCCACTAAAGAGCCACATAGTGAGACTAAAGAGCCACATAGTGAGACTAAAGAGCCACATAGTGAGACTAAAGAGAGCCACATAGTGAGACTAAAGAGCCACATAGTGAGACTAAAGAGCCACATAGTGAGACTAAAGAGAGCCACATAGTGAGACTAAAGAGCCACATAGTGAGACTAAAGAGCCACATATTGAGACTAAAGAGAGCCACATAGTGAGACTAAAGAGCCACATAGTGAGACTAAAGAGCCACATAGTGAGATTAAAGAGCCACATAGTGAGACTAAAGAGAGCCACATAGTGAGACTAAAGAGCCACATAGTGAGACTAAAGAGCCACATAGTGAGACTAAAGAGCCACAGTGAGACTAAAGAGCCACATAGTGAGCCTAAAGAGCCACATAGTGAGACTAAAGAGCCACATAGTGAGACTAAAGAGCCACATATTGAGACTAAAGAGCCACATAGTGAGACTAAAGAGCCACAGTGAGACTAAAGAGCCACATAGTGAGCCTAAAGAGCCACATAGTGCGACTAAAGAGCCACAAAGTGAGACTAAAGAGCCACATAGTGAGACTAAAGAGCCACATAGTGAGACTAAAGAGCCACATAGTGAGACTAAAGAGAGCCACATAGTGAGACTAAAGAGCCACATAGTGAGACTAAAGAGCCACATAGTGAGACTAAAGAGCCACATAGTGAGACTAAAGAGCCACAAAGTGAGACTAAAGAGCCACATAGTGAGACTAAAGAGCCACATAGTGAGACTAAAGAGCCACATAGTGAGACTAAAGAGAGCCACATAGTGAGACTAAAGAGCCACATAGTGAGACTAAAGAGCCACATAGTGAGACTAAAGAGCCACATAGTGAGACTAAAGAGCCACATAGTGAGACTAAAGAGCCACATAGTGCGACTAAAGAGCCACAAAGTGAGACTAAAGAGCCACATAGTGAGACTAAAGAGCCACATATTGAGACTAAAGAGCCACATAGTGAGACTAAAGAGCCACATAGTGAGACTAAAGAGCCACATAGTGCGACTAAAGAGCCACAAAGTGAGACTAAAGAGCCACATAGTGAGACTAAAGAGCCACATAGTGAGACTAAAGAGCCACATAGTGCGACTAAAGAGCCACAAAGTGAGACTAAAGAGCCACATAGTGAGACTAAAGAGAGCCACATAGTGAGACTAAAGAGCCACATAGTGAGACTAAAGAGCCACATAGTGAGACTAAAGAGAGCCACATAGTGAGACTAAAGAGCCACATAGTGAGACTAAAGAGCCACATAGTGAGACTAAAGAGCCACATAGTTAGACTAAAGAGCCACATATTGAGACTAAAGAGCCAAATAGTGAGACTAAAGAGCCACATAGTGAGACTAAAGAGCCAAATGGTGAGACAAAAGAGCCACATAGTGAGACTAAAGAGCCACATAGTGAGACTAAAGAGCCACTAAAGAGCCACATAGTGAGACTAAAGAGCCACATAGTGAGACTAAAGAGCCACATAGTGAGACTAAAGAGAGCCACATAGTGAGACTAAAGAGCCACTAAAGAGCCACATAGTGAGACTAAAGAGCCACATAGTGAGACTAAAGCGAGCCACATAGTGAGACTAAAGAGCCACTAAAGAGCCACATAGTGAGACTAAAGAGCCACATAGTGAGACTAAAGAGCCACATAGTGAGACTAAAGAGAGCCACATAGTGAGACTAAAGAGCCACATAGTGAGACTAAAGAGCCACATAGTGAGACTAAAGAGCCACATAGTGAGACTAAAGAGCCACATAGTGAGACTAAAGCGAGCCACATAGTGAGACTAAAGAGCCACTAAAGAGCCACATAGTGAGACTAAAGAGCCACATAGTGAGACTAAAGAGCCACATAGTGAGACTAAAGAGAGCCACATAGTGAGACTAAAGAGCCACTAAAGAGCCACATAGTGAGACTAAAGAGCCACATAGTGAGACTAAAGCGAGCCACATAGTGAGACTAAAGAGCCACTAAAGAGCCACATAGTGAGACTAAAGAGCCACATAGTGAGACTAAAGAGCCACATAGTGAGACTAAAGAGAGCCACATAGTGAGACTAAAGAGCCACATAGTGAGACTAAAGAGCCACATAGTGAGACTAAAGAGAGCCACATAGTGAGACTAAAGAGCCACATAGTGAGACTAAAGAGCCACATATTGAGACTAAAGAGAGCCACATAGTGAGACTAAAGAGCCACATAGTGAGACTAAAGAGCCACATAGTGAGATTAAAGAGCCACATAGTGAGACTAAAGAGAGCCACATAGTGAGACTAAAGAGCCACATAGTGAGACTAAAGAGCCACATAGTGAGACTAAAGAGAGCCACATAGTGAGACTAAAGAGCCACATAGTGAGACTAAAGAGCCACATATTGAGACTAAAGAGAGCCACATAGTGAGACTAAAGAGCCACATAGTGAGACTAAAGAGCCACATAGTGAGATTAAAGAGCCACATAGTGAGACTAAAGAGAGCCACATAGTGAGACTAAAGAGCCACATATTGAGACTAAAGAGCCACATAGTGAGACTAAAGAGCCACAGTGAGACTAAAGAGCCACAAAGTGAGACTAAAGAGCCACATAGTGAGACTAAAGAGCCACATAGTGAGACTAAAGAGCCACATAGTGAGACTAAAGAGAGCCACATAGTGAGACTAAAGAGCCACATAGTGAGACTAAAGAGCCACATAGTGAGACTAAAGAGCCACATAGTGAGACTAAAGAGCCACATAGTGCGACTAAAGAGCCACAAAGTGAGACTAAAGAGCCACATAGTGAGACTAAAGAGCCACATATTGAGACTAAAGAGCCACATAGTGAGACTAAAGAGCCACATAGTGAGACTAAAGAGCCACATAGTGCGACTATAGAGCCACAAAGTGAGACTAAAGAGCCACATAGTGAGACTAAAGAGCCACATAGTGAGACTAAAGAGCCACATAGTGCGACTAAAGAGCCACAAAGTGAGACTAAAGAGCCACATAGTGAGACTAAAGAGCCACATAGTGAGACTAAAGAGCCACATAGTGAGACTAAAGAGAGCCACATAGTGAGACTAAAGAGCCACATAGTGAGACTAAAGAGCCACATAGTGAGACTAAAGAGCCACATAGTGAGACTAAAGAGAGCCACATAGTGAGACTAAAGAGCCACATAGTGAGACTAAAGAGCCACATAGTGAGACTAAAGAGCCACATAGTGAGACTAAAGAGCCACATAGTGAGACTAAAGCGAGCCACATAGTGAGACTAAAGAGCCACTAAAGAGCCACATAGTGAGACTAAAGAGCCACATAGTGAGACTAAAGAGCCACATAGTGAGACTAAAGAGAGCCACATAGTGAGACTAAAGAGCCACATAGTGAGACTAAAGAGCCACATAGTGAGACTAAAGAGAGCCACATAGTGAGACTAAAGAGCCACATAGTGAGACTAAAGAGCCACATATTGAGACTAAAGAGAGCCACATAGTGAGACTAAAGAGCCACATAGTGAGACTAAAGAGCCACATAGTGAGATTAAAGAGCCACATAGTGAGACTAAAGAGAGCCACATAGTGAGACTAAAGAGCCACATAGTGAGACTAAAGAGCCACATAGTGAGACTAAAGAGAGCCACATAGTGAGACTAAAGAGCCACATAGTGAGACTAAAGAGCCACATATTGAGACTAAAGAGAGCCACATAGTGAGACTAAAGAGCCACATAGTGAGACTAAAGAGCCACATAGTGAGATTAAAGAGCCACATAGTGAGACTAAAGAGAGCCACATAGTGAGACTAAAGAGCCACATAGTGAGACTAAAGAGAGCCACATAGTGAGACTAAAGAGCCACATAGTGAGACTAAAGAGCCACATAGTGAGACTAAAGAGCCACATAGTGAGACTAAAGAGCCACATAGTGAGACTAAAGCGAGCCACATAGTGAGACTAAAGAGCCACTAAAGAGCCACATAGTGAGACTAAAGAGCCACATAGTGAGACTAAAGAGCCACATAGTGAGACTAAAGAGAGCCACATAGTGAGACTAAAGAGCCACATAGTGAGACTAAAGAGCCACATAGTGAGACTAAAGAGAGCCACATAGTGAGACTAAAGAGCCACATAGTGAGACTAAAGAGAGCCACATAGTGAGACTAAAGAGACACATAGTGAGACTAAAGAGCCACATAGTGGGACTAAAGAGAGCCACATAGTGAGACTAAAGAGCCACATAGTGAGACTAAAGAGCCACATAGTGAGACTAAAGAGAGCCACATAGTGAGACTAAAGAGCCACATAGTGAGACTAAAGAGAGCCACATAGTGAGACTAAAGAGCCACATTGTGAGACTAAAGAGCCACATAGTGAGACTAAAGAGCCACATAGTTAGACTAAAGAGCCACATATTGAGACTAAAGAGCCACATAGTGGGACTAAAGAGAGCCACATAGTGAGACTAAAGAGCCACATAGTGAAACTAAAGAGAGCCACATAGTGAGACTAAAGAGAGCCACATAGTGAGACTAAAGAGAGCCACATAGTGGAACTAAAGAGCCACATAGTGAGACTAAAGAGCCACATAGTGAGACTAAAGAGCCACATAGTGAGACTAAAGAGCCACATAGTGGGACTAAAGAGCCACATAGTGAGACTAAAGAGCCACATAGTGAAACTAAAGAGCCACATAGTGGAACTAAAGAGCCACATAGTGAGACTAAAGAGCCACATAGTGAGACTAAAGAGCCACATAGTGGACCTAAAGAGCCACATAGTGAGACTAAAGAGCCACATAGTGAGACTAAAGAGAGCCACATAGTGAGACTAAAGAGCCACATAGTGAGACTAAAGAGAGCCACATAGTGAGACTAAAGAGCCACATAGTGAGACTAAAGAGCCACATAGTGAGACTAAAGAGCCACATAGTGAGACTAAAGAGAGCCATATAGTGAGACTAAAGAGCCACATAGTGAGACTAAAGAGAGCCACATAGTGAGACTAAAGAGCCACATAGTGAGACTAAAGAGCCACATAGTGAGACTAAAGAGCCAAATAGTGCGAATAAAGAGCCACAAAGTGAGACTAAAGAGCCACATAGTGAGACTAAAGAGCCACATAGTGAGACTAAAGAGCCACATAGTGAGACTAAAGAGAGCCACATAGTGAGACTAAAGAGCCACATAGTGAGACTAAAGAGCCACATAGTGAGACTAAAGAGCCAAATAGTGAGACTAAAGAGAGCCATATAGTGAGACTAAAGAGCCACATAGTGAGACTAAAGAGCCAAATAGTGAGACTAAAGAGAGCCACATAGTGAGACTAAAGAGCCACATAGTGAGACTAAAGAGAGCCACATAGTGAGACTAAAGAGAGCCACAAAGTGAGAATAAAGAGCCACTAAAGAGCCACATAGTGAGACTAAAGAGCCACATAGTGAGACTAAAGAGAGCCACATAGTGAGACTAAAGAGCCACTTAGTGAGACTAAAGAGCCACATAGTGAGACTAAAGAGCCACATAGTGAGACTAAAGAGAGCCACATAGTGAGACTAAAGAGCCACATAGTGAGACTAAAGAGCCACATAGTGAGAATAAAGAGCCACATAGTGAGACTAAAGAGCCATATAGTGAGACTAAAGAGCCACTAAAGAGCCACATAGTGAGACTAAAGAGCCACATAGTGAGACTAAAGAGCCACATAGTGAGACTAAAGAGAGCCACATAGTGGAACTAAAGAGCCACATAGTGAGACTAAAGAGAGCCACATAGTGAGACTAAAGAGCCACATAGTGGGACTAAAGAGAGCCACATAGTGAGACTAAAGAGCCACATAGTGGGACTAAAGAGAGCCACATAGTGAGACTAAAGAGACACATAGTGAGACTAAAGAGCCACATAGTGGGACTAAAGAGAGCCACATAGTGAGACTAAAGAGCCACATAGTGGGACTAAAGAGAGCCACATAGTGAGACTAAAGAGCCACATAGTGAGACTAAAGAGCCACATAGTGAAACTAAAGAGAGCCACATAGTGAGACTAAAGAGCCACATAGTGAGACTAAAGAGAGCCACATAGTGAGACTAAAGAGCCACATAGTGAGACTAAAGAGCCACATAGTGAGACTTAAGAGCCACATAGTGAGACTAAAGAGCCACATAGTGAGACTAAAGAGCCACATAGTGAGACTAAAGAGCCACATAGTGGAACTAAAGAGCCACATAGTGGAACTAAAGAGCCACATAGTGGAACTAAAGAGCCACATAGTGAGACTAAAGAGCCACATAGTGAGCCTAAAGAGAGCCACATAGTGAGATTAAAGAGTCACATAGTGAGACTAAAGAGCCACATAGTGAGTCTAAAGAGCCACATAGTGAGACTAAAGAGCCACATAGTGAGACTAAAGAGAGCCACATAGTGAGACTAAAGAGCCACATAGTGAGACTAAAGAGCCACATAGTGCGACTAAAGAGCCACAAAGTGAGACTAAAGAGCCACATAGTGGAACTAAAGAGTCACATAGTGAGACTAAAGAGAGCCACATAGTGAGATTAAAGAGTCACATAGTGAGACTAAAGAGCCACATAGTGAGACTAAAGAGAGCCACATAGTGAGACTAAAGAGCCACATAGTGAGACTAAAGAGCCACATAGTGCGACTAAAGAGCCACAAAGTGAGACTAAAGAGCCACTAAAGAGCCACATAGTGAGACTAAAGAGAGCCACATAGTGAGACTAAAGAGCCACATAGTGAGACTTAAGAGCCACATAGTGAGACTAAAGAGCCACATATTCAGACTAAAGAGCCACATAGTGAGACTAAAGAGAGCCACATAGTGAGACTAAAGAGCCACATAGTGAGACTAAAGAGAGCCACATAGTGAGACTAAAGAGCCACATAGTGAGACTAAAGAGCCACATAGTGAGACTAAAGAGCCACATAGTGAGACTAAAGAGCCACATAGTGAGACTAAAGAGAGCCACATAGTGAGACTAAAGAGCCACATAGTGAGACTAAAGAGCCACATAGTGAGACTAAAGAGCCACATAGTGAGACAAAAGAGTCACATAGTGAGTCTAAAGAGCCACATAGTGAGACTAAAGAGCCACATAGTGAGACTAAAGAGCCACATAGTGAGACTAAAGAGCCACATAGTGAGAATAAAGAGTCACATAGTGAGACTAAAGAGCCACATAGTGAGACTAAAGAGAGCCACATAGTGAGACTAAAGAGCCACATAGTGAGACTAAAGAGCCACATAGTGAGACTAAAGAGCCACATAGTGAGACTAAAGAGCCACATAGTGAGCCTAAAGAGCCACATAGTGAGACTAAAGAGAGCCACATAGTGAGACTAAAGAGCCACATAGTGAGACTAAAGAGCCACATATTGAGACTAAAGAGCCACATAGTGATACTAAAGAGCCACAGTGAGACTAAAGAGCCACATAGTGAGCCTAAAGAGCCACATAGTGCGACTAAAGAGCCACAAAGTGAGACTAAAGAGCCACATAGAGAGACTAAAGAGCCACATAGTGAGACTAAAGAGCCACATAGTGAGACTAAAGAGAGCCACATAGTGAGACTAAAGAGCCACATAGTGAGACTAAAGAGCCACATAGTGAGACTAAAGAGCCACATAGTGAGACTAAAGAGCCACAAAGTGAAACTAAAGAGCCACATAGTGAGACTAAAGAGCCACATAGTGAGACTAAAGAGCCACATAGTGAGACTAAAGAGAGCCACATAGTGAGACTAAAGAGCCACATAGTGAGACTAAAGAGCCACATAGTGAGACTAAAGAGCCACATAGTGAGACTAAAGAGCCACATAGTGAGACTAAAGAGCCACATAGTGCGACTAAAGAGCCACAAAGTGAGACTAAAGAGCCACATAGTGAGACTAAAGAGCCACATATTGAGACTAAAGAGCCACATAGTGAGACTAAAGAGCCACATAGTGAGACTAAAGAGCCACATAGTGCGACTAAAGAGCCACAAAGTGAGACTAAAGAGCCACATAGTGAGACTAAAGAGCCACATAGTGAGACTAAAGAGCCACATAGTGCGACTAAAGAGCCACAAAGTGAGACTAAAGAGCCACATAGTGAGACTAAAGAGAGCCACATAGTGAGACTAAAGAGCCACATAGTGAGACTAAAGAGCCACATAGTGAGACTAAAGAGAGCCACATAGTGAGACTAAAGAGCCACATAGTGAGACTAAAGAGCCACATAGTGAGACTAAAGAGCCACATAGTTAGACTAAAGAGCCACATATTGAGACTAAAGAGCCACATAGTGGGACTAAAGAGAGCCACATAGTGAGACTAAAGAGCCACATAGTGAAACTAAAGAGAGCCACATAGTGAGACTAAAGAGAGCCACATAGTGGAACTAAAGAGCCAAATAGTGAGACTAAAGAGCCACATAGTGAGACTAAAGAGCCACATAGTGAGACTAAAGAGCCACATAGTGAGACTAAAGAGCCACATAGTGAGACTAAAGAGCCACATAGTGAGACTAAAGAGCCACATAGTGGAACTAAAGAGCCACATAGTGGAACTAAAGAGCCACATAGTGAGACTAAAGAGCCACATAGTGAGACTAAAGAGCCACATAGTGAGACTAAAGAGAGCCACATAGTGAGACTAAAGAGCCACATAGTGAGACTAAAGAGAGCCACATAGTGAGACTAAAGAGAGCCACAAAGTGAGAATAAAGAGCCACTAAAGAGCCACATAGTGAGACTAAAGAGCCACATAGTGAGACTAAAGAGAGCCACATAGTGAGACTAAAGAGAGCCACAAAGTGAGAATAAAGAGCCACTAAAGAGCCACATAGTGAGACTAAAGAGCCACATAGTGAGACTAAAGAGAGCCACAAAGTGAGAATAAAGAGCCACTAAAGAGCCACATAGTGAGACTAAAGAGCCACATAGTGAGACTAAAGAGAGCCACAAAGTGAGAATAAAGAGCCACTAAAGAGCCACATAGTGAGACTAAAGAGCCACTTAGTGAGACTAAAGAGCCACATAGTGAGACTAAAGAGCCACATAGTGAAACTAAAGAGAGCCACATAGTGAGACTAAAGAGAGCCACATAGTGGAACAAAAGAGCCACATAGTGAGACTAAAGAGCCACATAGTGAGACTAAAGAGCCACATAGTGAGACTAAAGAGAGCCACATAGTGAGACTAAAGAGCCACATAGTGAGACTAAAGAGCCACATAGTGAGACTAAAGAGCCACATAGTGGAACTAAAGAGCCAAATAGTGAGACTAAAGAGCCACATAGTGAGACTAAAGAGCCACATAGTGAGACTAAAGAGCCACATAGTGAGACTAAAGAGCCACATAGTGAGACTAAAGAGCCACATAGTGAGACTAAAGAGCCACATAGTGAGACTAAAGAGCCACATAGTGAGACTAAAGAGCCACAAAGTGAGACTAAAGAGCCACATAGTGAGACTAAAGAGCCACATAGTGAGACTAAAGAGCCACATAGTGAGACTAAAGAGAGCCACATAGTGAGACTAAAGAGCCACATAGTGAGACTAAAGAGCCACATAGTGAGACTAAAGAGCCACATAGTGAGACTAAAGAGCCACATAGTGAGACTAAAGAGCCACATAGTGCGACTAAAGAGCCACAAAGTGAGACTAAAGAGCCACATAGTGAGACTAAAGAGCCACATATTGAGACTAAAGAGCCACATAGTGAGACTAAAGAGCCACATAGTGAGACTAAAGAGCCACATAGTGAGACTTAAGAGCCACATAGTGAGACTAAAGAGCCACATATTCAGACTAAAGAGCCACATAGTGAGACTAAAGAGAGCCACATAGTGAGACTAAAGAGCCACATAGTGAGACTAAAGAGAGCCACATAGTGAGACTAAAGAGCCACATAGTGAGACTAAAGAGCCACATAGTGAGACTAAAGAGCCACATAGTGAGACTAAAGAGCCACATAGTGAGACTAAAGAGAGCCACATAGTGAGACTAAAGAGCCACATAGTGAGACTAAAGAGCCACATAGTGAGACTAAAGAGCCACATAGTGAGACAAAAGAGTCACATAGTGAGTCTAAAGAGCCACATAGTGAGACTAAAGAGCCACATAGTGAGACTAAAGAGCCACATAGTGAGACTAAAGAGCCACATAGTGAGAATAAAGAGTCACATAGTGAGACTAAAGAGCCACATAGTGAGACTAAAGAGAGCCACATAGTGAGACTAAAGAGCCACATAGTGAGACTAAAGAGCCACATAGTGAGACTAAAGAGCCACATAGTGAGACTAAAGAGCCACATAGTGAGCCTAAAGAGCCACATAGTGAGACTAAAGAGAGCCACATAGTGAGACTAAAGAGCCACATAGTGAGACTAAAGAGCCACATATTGAGACTAAAGAGCCACATAGTGATACTAAAGAGCCACAGTGAGACTAAAGAGCCACATAGTGAGCCTAAAGAGCCACATAGTGCGACTAAAGAGCCACAAAGTGAGACTAAAGAGCCACATAGTGAGACTAAAGAGCCACATAGTGAGACTAAAGAGCCACATAGTGAGACTAAAGAGAGCCACATAGTGAGACTAAAGAGCCACATAGTGAGACTAAAGAGCCACATAGTGAGACTAAAGAGCCACATAGTGAGACTAAAGAGAGCCACATAGTGAGACTAAAGAGCCACATAGTGAGACTAAAGAGCCAAATAGTGCGAATAAAGAGCCACAAAGTGAGACTAAAGAGCCACATAGTGAGACTAAAGAGCCACATAGTGAGACTAAAGAGCCACATAGTGAGACTAAAGAGAGCCACATAGTGAGACTAAAGAGCCACATAGTGAGACTAAAGAGCCACATAGTGAGACTAAAGAGCCAAATAGTGAGACTAAAGAGAGCATTATAGTGAGACTAAAGAGCCACATAGTGAGACTAAAGAGAGCCACATAGTGAGACTAAAGAGCCACATAGTGAGACTAAAGAGCCACATAGTGAGACTAAAGAGCCACATAGTGAGACTAAAGAGAGCCACATAGTGAGACTAAAGAGCCACATAGTGAGACTAAAGAGCCACAGTGAGACTAAAGAGCCACATAGTGAGCCTAAAGAGCCACATAGTGAGACTAAAGAGAGCCACATAGTGAGACTAAAGAGCCACATAGTGAGACTAAAGAGCCACATATTGAGACTAAAGAGCCACATAGTGAGACTAAAGAGCCACAGTGAGACTAAAGAGCCACAAAGTGAGACTAAAGAGCCACATAGTGAGACTAAAGAGCCACATAGTGAGACTAAAGAGCCACATAGTGAGACTAAAGAGAGCCACATAGTGAGACTAAAGAGCCACATAGTGAGACTAAAGAGCCACATAGTGAGACTAAAGAGCCACATAGTGAGACTAAAGAGAGCCACATAGTGAGACTAAAGAGCCACATAGTGAGACTAAAGAGCCACATAGTGAGACTAAAGAGCCAAATAGTGAGACTAAAGAGAGCCATATAGTGAGACTAAAGAGCCACATAGTGAGACTAAAGAGAGCCACATAGTGAGACTAAAGAGCCACATAGTGAGACTAAAGAGCCACATATTGAGACTAAAGAGCCACATAGTGAGACTAAAGAGAGCCACATAGTGAGACTAAAGAGCCACATAGTGAGACTAAAGAGCCACAGTGAGACTAAAGAGCCACATAGTGAGCCTAAAGAGCCACATAGTGAGACTAAAGAGAGCCACATAGTGAGACTAAAGAGCCACATAGTGAGACTAAAGAGCCACATATTGAGACTAAAGAGCCACATAGTGAGACTAAAGAGCCACAGTGAGACTAAAGAGCCACAAAGTGAGACTAAAGAGCCACATAGTGAGACTAAAGAGCCACATAGTGAGACTAAAGAGCCACATAGTGAGACTAAAGAGAGCCACATAGTGAGACTAAAGAGCCACATAGTGAGACTAAAGAGCCACATAGTGAGACTAAAGAGCCACATAGTGAGACTAAAGAGCCACATAGTGAGACTAAAGAGCCACATAGTGCGACTAAAGAGCCACAAAGTGAGACTAAAGAGCCACATAGTGAGACTAAAGAGCCACATATTGAGACTAAAGAGCCACATAGTGAGACTAAAGAGCCACATAGTGAGACTAAAGAGCCACATAGTGCGACTAAAGAGCCACAAAGTGAGACTAAAGAGCCACATAGTGAGACTAAAGAGCCACATAGTGAGACTAAAGAGCCACATAGTGCGACTAAAGAGCCACAAAGTGAGACTAAAGAGCCACATAGTGAGACTAAAGAGCCACATAGTGAGACTAAAGAGCCACATAGTGAGACTAAAGAGAGCCACATAGTGAGACTAAAGAGCCACATAGTGAGACTAAAGAGCCACATAGTGAGACTAAAGAGCCACATAGTTAGACTAAAGAGCCACATATTGAGACTAAAGAGCCACATAGTGAGACTAAAGAGCCACATAGTGAAACTAAAGAGAGCCACATAGTGAGACTAAAGAGAGCCACATAGTGGAACTAAAGAGCCAAATAGTGAGACTAAAGAGCCACATAGTGAGACTAAAGAGCCACATAGTGAGACTAAAGAGCCACATAGTGAGACTAAAGAGCCACATAGTGAGACTAAAGAGCCACATAGTGGAACTAAAGAGCCACATAGTGGAACTAAAGAGCCACATAGTGAGACTAAAGAGCCACATAGTGAGACTAAAGAGCCACATAGTGAGACTAAAGAGAGCCACATAGTGAGACTAAAGAGCCACATAGTGAGACTAAAGAGAGCCACATAGTGAGACTAAAGAGAGCCACAAAGTGAGAATAAAGAGCCACTAAAGAGCCACATAGTGAGACTAAAGAGCCACATAGTGAGACTAAAGAGAGCCACATAGTGAGACTAAAGAGTGCCACAAAGTGAGAATAAAGAGCCACTAAAGAGCCACATAGTGAGACTAAAGAGCCACATAGTGAGACTAAAGAGAGCCACAAAGTGAGAATAAAGAGCCACTAAAGAGCCACATAGTGAGACTAAAGAGCCACATAGTGAGACTAAAGAGAGCCACAAAGTGAGAATAAAGAGCCACTAAAGAGCCACATAGTGAGACTAAAGAGCCACTTAGTGAGACTAAAGAGCCACATAGTGAGACTAAAGAGCCATATAGTGAGACTAAAGAGAGCCACATAGTGAGACTAAAGAGAGCCACATAGTGGAACAAAAGAGCCACATAGTGAGACTAAAGAGCCACATAGTGAGACTAAAGAGAGCCACATAGTGAGACTAAAGAGCCACATAGTGAGACTAAAGAGCCACATAGTGAGACTAAAGAGCCACATAGTGAGACTAAAGAGAGCCACATAGTGAGACTAAAGAGCCACATAGTGAGACTAAAGAGCCACATAGTGAGACTAAAGAGAGCCACATAGTGAGACTAAAGAGCCACATAGTGAGACTAAAGAGAGCCACATAGTGAGACTAAAGAGCCACATTGTGAGACTAAAGAGCCACATAGTGAGACTAAAGAGCCACATAGTTAGACTAAAGAGCCACATATTGAGACTAAAGAGCCACATAGTGGGACTAAAGAGAGCCACATAGTGAGACTAAAGAGCCACATAGTGAAACTAAAGAGAGCCACATAGTGAGACTAAAGAGAGCCACATAGTGAGACTAAAGAGAGCCACATAGTGGAACTAAAGAGCCACATAGTGAGACTAAAGAGCCACATAGTGAGACTAAAGAGCCACATAGTGAGACTAAAGAGCCACATAGTGGGACTAAAGAGCCACATAGTGAGACTAAAGAGCCACATAGTGAAACTAAAGAGCGACATAGTGAGACTAAAGAGCCACATAGTGAGACTAAAGAGCCACATAGTGGAACTAAAGAGCCACATAGTGGAACTAAAGAGCCACATAGTGAGACTAAAGAGCCACATAGTGAGACTAAAGAGCCACATAGTGGACCTAAAGAGCCACATAGTGAGACTAAAGAGCCACATAGTGAGACTAAAGAGAGCCACATAGTGAGACTAAAGAGCCACATAGTGAGACTAAAGAGAGCCACATAGTGAGACTAAAGAGCCACATAGTGAGACTAAAGAGCCACATAGTGAGACTAAAGAGCCACATAGTGAGACTAAAGAGAGCCATATAGTGAGACTAAAGAGCCACATAGTGAGACTAAAGAGAGCCACATAGTGAGACTAAAGAGCCACATAGTGAGACTAAAGAGCCACATAGTGAGACTAAAGAGCCAAATAGTGCGAATAAAGAGCCACAAAGTGAGACTAAAGAGCCACATAGTGAGACTAAAGAGCCACATAGTGAGACTAAAGAGCCACATAGTGAGACTAAAGAGAGCCACATAGTGAGACTAAAGAGCCACATAGTGAGACTAAAGAGCCACATAGTGAGACTAAAGAGCCAAATAGTGAGACTAAAGAGAGCCATATAGTGAGACTAAAGAGCCACATAGTGAGACTAAAGAGCCAAATAGTGAGACTAAAGAGAGCCACATAGTGAGACTAAAGAGCCACATAGTGAGACTAAAGAGAGCCACATAGTGAGACTAAAGAGAGCCACAAAGTGAGAATAAAGAGCCACTAAAGAGCCACATAGTGAGACTAAAGAGCCACATAGTGAGACTAAAGAGAGCCACATAGTGAGACTAAAGAGCCACTTAGTGAGACTAAAGAGCCACATAGTGAGACTAAAGAGCCACATAGTGAGACTAAAGAGAGCCACATAGTGAGACTAAAGAGCCACATAGTGAGACTAAAGAGCCACATAGTGAGAATAAAGAGCCACATAGTGAGACTAAAGAGCCACATAGTGAGACTAAAGAGCCACTAAAGAGCCACATAGTGAGACTAAAGAGCCACATAGTGAGACTAAAGAGCCACATAGTGAGACTAAAGAGAGCCACATAGTGGAACTAAAGAGCCACATAGTGAGACTAAAGAGAGCCACATAGTGAGACTAAAGAGCCACATAGTGGGACTAAAGAGAGCCACATAGTGAGACTAAAGAGCCACATAGTGGGACTAAAGAGAGCCACATAGTGAGACTAAAGAGCCACATAGTGAGACTAAAGAGACACATAGTGAGACTAAAGAGCCACATAGTGGGACTAAAGAGAGCCACATAGTGAGACTAAAGAGCCACATAGTGGGACTAAAGAGAGCCACATAGTGAGACTAAAGAGCCACATAGTGAGACTAAAGAGCCACATAGTGAAACTAAAGAGAGCCACATAGTGAGACTAAAGAGCCACATAGTGAGACTAAAGAGAGCCACATAGTGAGACTAAAGAGCCACATAGTGAGACTAAAGAGCCACATAGTGAGACTTAAGAGCCACATAGTGAGACTAAAGAGCCACATAGTGAGACTAAAGAGCCACATAGTGAGACTAAAGAGCCACATAGTGGAACTAAAGAGCCACATAGTGGAACTAAAGAGCCACATAGTGGAACTAAAGAGCCACATAGTGAGACTAAAGAGCCACATAGTGAGCCTAAAGAGAGCCACATAGTGAGATTAAAGAGTCACATAGTGAGACTAAAGAGCCACATAGTGAGACAAAAGAGTCACATAGTGAGTCTAAAGAGCCACATAGTGAGACTAAAGAGCCACATAGTGAGACTAAAGAGAGCCACATAGTGAGACTAAAGAGCCACATAGTGAGACTAAAGAGCCACATAGTGCGACTAAAGAGCCACAAAGTGAGACTAAAGAGCCACATAGTGGAACTAAAGAGTCACATAGTGAGACTAAAGAGAGCCACATAGTGAGACTAAAGAGCCACATAGTGAGACTAAAGAGAGCCACATAGTGAGACTAAAGAGCCACATAGTGAGACTAAAGAGCCACATAGTGCGACTAAAGAGCCACAAAGTGAGACTAAAGAGCCACTAAAGAGCCACATAGTGAGACTAAAGAGAGCCACATAGTGAGACTAAAGAGCCACATAGTGAGACTTAAGAGCCACATAGTGAGACTAAAGAGCCACATATTCAGACTAAAGAGCCACATAGTGAGACTAAAGAGAGCCACATAGTGAGACTAAAGAGCCACATAGTGAGACTAAAGAGAGCCACATAGTGAGACTAAAGAGCCACATAGTGAGACTAAAGAGCCACATAGTGAGACTAAAGAGCCACATAGTGAGCCTAAAGAGAGCCACATAGTGAGACTAAAGAGAGCCACAAAGTGAGACTAAAGAGCCACATAGTGAGACTAAAGAGCCACATAGTGAGACTAAAGAGCCACATAGTGGAACTAAAGAGCCACATAGTGGAACTAAAGAGCCACATAGTGGAACTAAAGAGCCACATAGTGAGACTAAAGAGCCACATAGTGAGCCTAAAGAGAGCCACATAGTGAGATTAAAGAGTCACATAGTGAGACTAAAGAGCCACATAGTGAGACAAAAGAGTCACATAGTGAGTCTAAAGAGCCACATAGTGAGACTAAAGAGCCACATAGTGAGACTAAAGAGAGCCACATAGTGAGACTAAAGAGCCACATAGTGAGACTAAAGAGCCACATAGTGCGACTAAAGAGCCACAAAGTGAGACTAAAGAGCCACATAGTGGAACTAAAGAGTCACATAGTGAGACTAAAGAGAGCCACATAGTGAGACTAAAGAGCCACATAGTGAGACTAAAGAGAGCCACATAGTGAGACTAAAGAGCCACATAGTGAGACTAAAGAGCCACATAGTGCGACTAAAGAGCCACAAAGTGAGACTAAAGAGCCACTAAAGAGCCACATAGTGAGACTAAAGAGAGCCACATAGTGAGACTAAAGAGCCACATAGTGAGACTTAAGAGCCACATAGTGAGACTAAAGAGCCACATATTCAGACTAAAGAGCCACATAGTGAGACTAAAGAGAGCCACATAGTGAGACTAAAGAGCCACATAGTGAGACTAAAGAGAGCCACATAGTGAGACTAAAGAGCCACATAGTGAGACTAAAGAGCCACATAGTGAGACTAAAGAGCCACATAGTGAGCCTAAAGAGAGCCACATAGTGAGACTAAAGAGAGCCACAAAGTGAGACTAAAGAGCCACATAGTGAGACTAAAGAGCCAAATAGTGAGACTAAAGAGCCACATAGTGAGACTAAAGAGCCACATAGTGCGACTAAAGAGCCACAAAGTGAGACTAAAGAGCCACATAGTGAGACTAAAGAGCCACATAGTGAGACTAAAGAGCCACATAGTGAGACTAAAGAGCCACATAGTGAGACTAAAGAGAGCCACATAGTGAGACTAAAGAGCCACATAGTGAGACTAAAGAGAGCCACATAGTGAGACTAAAGAGAGCCACATAGTGAGACTAAAGAGCCACATAGTGAGACTAAAGAGCCACATAGTGAGACTAAAGAGCCACATAGTGAGCCTAAAGAGCCACATAGTGAGACTAAAGAGAGCCACATAGTGAGACTAAAGAGAGCCACATAGTGAGACTAAAGAGCCACATAGTGAGACTAAAGAGCCACATAGTGAGACTAAAGAGCCACATAGTGAGACTAAAGAGAGGCACATAGTGAGACTAAAGAGCCACATAGTGAGACTAAAGAGCCACATAGTGCGACTAAAGAGCCACAAAGTGAGACTAAAGAGCCACATAGTGAGACTAAAGAGCCACATAGTGAGACTAAAGAGCCACATAGTGAGACTAAAGAGCCACATAGTGAGACTAAAGAGAGCCACATAGTGAGACTAAAGAGCCACATAGTGAGACTAAAGAGCCACATAGTGAGACTAAAGAGCCACATAGTGAGACTAAAGAGCCACATAGTGAGACTAAAGAGCCACATAGTGAGACTAAAGAGCCACATAGTGAGACTAAAGAGCCAGTGACGACTGAAAGAGCCAGCATAGTGAGTACTAAAAGATCACATAGTGAGACTAAAGAAGCCACATAGTGAGACTAAAAACCACATAGTGAGGACTAAAGAGCCACATAGTGAGACTAAAGAAGCCACATAGTGAGACTAAAGAGCCACATAGTGAGACTAAAGAGCCACATAGTGAGACTAAAGAGCCACATAGTGAGACTAAAGAGCCACATAGTGAGACTAAAAGAGCCACATAGTGAGACTAAAGAGCCACATAGTGAGACTAAAGAGCCACAAGTGAGACTAAAGAGCCACATAGTGAGACTAAAGAGCACATAGTGAGACTAAAGAGCCACATAGTGAGACTAAAGAGCCACATAGTGAGACTAAAGAGCCACATAGTGAGACTAAGAGAGCCACATAGTGAGACTAAAGAGCCACATAGTGAGACTAAAGGAGCCACATAGTGAGACTAAAGAGCCACATAGTGAGACTAAAGAGCCACATAGTGAGGACTAAAGAAGCCACATAGTGAGACTAAAGAGCCACATAGGTGAGACTAAAGAGCCACATAGTGAGACTAAAGAGCCACATAGTGAGACTAAAGAGCCACTAAAGAGCCACATAGTGAGACTAAAGAGCCCACATAGTGAGACTAAAGAGCCACATAGTGAGACTAAAGAGAGCCACATAGTGAGACTAAAGAGCCACTAAAGAGCCACATAGTGAGACTAAAGAGCCACATAGTGAGACTAAAGCGAGCCACATAGTGAGACTAAAGAGCCACTAAAGAGCCACATAGTGAGACTAAAGAGCCACATAGTGAGACTAAAGAGCCACATAGTGAGACTAAAGAGAGCCACATAGTGAGACTAAAGAGCCACATAGTGAGACTAAAGAGCCACATAGTGAGACTAAAGAGCCACATAGTGAGACTAAAGAGCCACATAGTGAGACTAAAGCGAGCCACATAGTGAGACTAAGAGCACTAAAGAGCCACATAGTGAGACTAAAGAGCCACATAGTGAGACTAAAGAGCCACATAGTGAGACTAAAGAGAGCCACATAGTGAGACTTAAAGAGCACTAAAGAGCCACATAGTGAGACTAAAGAGCCACATAGTGAGACTAAAGCGAGCCACATAGTGAGACTAAAGAGCCACTAAAGAGCCACATAGTGAGACTAAAGAGCCACATAGTGAGACTAAGAGCCACATAGTGAGACTAAAGAGAGCCACATAGTGAGACTAAAGAGCCACATAGTGAGACTAAAGAGCCACATAGTGAGACTAAAGAGAGCCACATAGTGAGACTAAAGAGCCACATAGTGAGACTAAAGAGCCACATATTGAGACTAAAGAGAGCCACATAGTGAGACTAAAGAGCCACATAGTGAGACTAAAGAGCCACATAGTGAGATTAAAGAGCCACATAGTGAGACTAAAGAGAGCCACATAGTGAGACTAAAGAGCCACATAGTGAGCCACAGTGAGACTAAAGAGCCACATAGTGAGCCTAAAGAGCCACATAGTGAGACTAAAGAGCCACATAGTGAGACTAAAGAGCCACATATTGAGACTAAAGAGCCACATAGTGAGACTAAAGAGCCACAGTGAGACTAAAGAGCCACATAGTGAGCCTAAAGAGCCACATAGTGCGACTAAAGAGCCACAAAGTGAGACTAAAGAGCCACATAGTGAGACTAAAGAGCCACATAGTGAGACTAAAGAGCCACATAGTGAGACTAAAGAGAGCCACATAGTGAGACTAAAGAGCCACATAGTGAGACTAAAGAGCCACATAGTGAGACTAAAGAGCCACATAGTGAGACTAAAGAGCCACAAAGTGAGACTAAAGAGCCACATAGTGAGACTAAAGAGCCACATAGTGAGACTAAAGAGCCACATAGTGAGACTAAAGAGAGCCACATAGTGAGACTAAAGAGCCACATAGTGAGACTAAAGAGCCACATAGTGAGACTAAAGAGCCACATAGTGAGACTAAAGAGCCACATAGTGAGACTAAAGAGCCACATAGTGCGACTAAAGAGCCACAAAGTGAGACTAAAGACCCACATAGTGAGACTAAAGAGCCACATATTGAGACTAAAGAGCCACATAGTGAGACTAAAGAGCCACATAGTGAGACTAAAGAGCCACAGAGTGCGACTAAAGAGCCACAAAGTGAGACTAAAGAGCCACATAGTGAGACTAAAGAGCCACATAGTGAGACTAAAGAGCCACATAGTGCGACTAAAGAGCCACAAAGTGAGACTAAAGAGCCACATAGTGAGACTAAAGAGAGCCACATAGTGAGACTAAAGAGCCACATAGTGAGACTAAAGAGCCACATAGTGAGACTAAAGAGAGCCACATAGTGAGACTAAAGAGCCACATAGTGAGACTAAAGAGCCACATAGTGAGACTAAAGAGCCACATAGTTAGACTAAAGAGCCACATATTGAGACTAAAGAGCCAAATAGTGAGACTAAAGAGCCACATAGTGAGACTAAAGAGCCAAATGGTGAGACAAAAGAGCCACATAGTGAGACTAAAGAGCCACATAGTGAGACTAAAGAGCCACTAAAGAGCCACATAGTGAGACTAAAGAGCCACATAGTGAGACTAAAGAGCCACATAGTGAGACTAAAGAGAGCCACATAGTGAGACTAAAGAGCCACTAAAGAGCCACATAGTGAGACTAAAGAGCCACATAGTGAGACTAAAGCGAGCCACATAGTGAGACTAAAGAGCCACTAAAGAGCCACATAGTGAGACTAAAGAGCCACATAGTGAGACTAAAGAGCCACATAGTGAGACTAAAGAGAGCCACATAGTGAGACTAAAGAGCCACATAGTGAGACTAAAGAGCCACATAGTGAGACCTAAAGAGCCACATAGTGAGACTAAAGAGCCACATAGTGAGACTAAAGCGAGCCACATAGTGAGACTAAAGAGCCACTAAAGAGCCACATAGTGAGACTAAAGAGCCACATAGTGAGACTAAAGAGCCACATAGTGAGACTAAAGAGAGCCACATAGTGAGACTAAAGAGCCACTAAAGAGCCACATAGTGAGACTAAAGAGCCACATAGTGAGACTAAAGCGAGCCACATAGTGAGACTAAAGAGCCACTAAAGAGCCACATAGTGAGACTAAAAGAGCCACATAGTGAGACTAAAGAGCCACATAGTGAGACTAAAGAGAGCCACATAGTGAGACTAAAGAGCCACATAGTGAGACTAAAGAGCCACATAGTGAGACTAAAGAGAGCCACATAGTGAGACTAAAGAGCCACATAGTGAGACTAAAAGAGCCACATATTGAGACTAAAGAGAGCCACATAGTGAGACTAAAGAGCCACATAGTGAGACTAAAGAGCCACATAGTGAGATTAAAGAGCCACATAGTGAGACTAAAGAGAGCCACATAGTGAGACTAAAGAGCCACATAGTGAGACTAAAGAGCCACATAGTGAGACTAAAGAGCCACAGTGAGACTAAAGAGCCACATAGTGAGCCTAAAGAGCCACATAGTGAGACTAAAGAGAGCCACATAGTGAGACTAAAGAGCCACATAGTGAGACTAAAGAGCCACATATTGAGACTAAAGAGCCACATAGTGAGACTAAAGAGCCACAGTGAGACTAAAGAGCCACAAAGTGAGACTAAAGAGCCCACATAGTGAGACTAAAGAGCCACATAGTGAGACTAAAGAGCCACATAGTGAGACTAAAGAGAGCCACATAGTGAGACTAAAGAGCCACATAGTGAGACTAAAGAGCCACATAGTGAGACTAAAGAGCCACATAGTGAGACTAAAGAGCCACATAGTGAGACTAAAGAGCCACATAGTGCGACTAAA
Organism: Eucyclogobius newberryi; assembly: GCF_026437365.1. Lineage (NCBI taxonomy): Eukaryota > Metazoa > Chordata > Actinopteri > Gobiiformes > Gobiidae > Eucyclogobius > Eucyclogobius newberryi. Next base: position 37,184,244 of record NW_027316500.1, on the reverse strand, counting down.
GAGCCACAAAGTGAGACTAAAGAGCCACATAGTGAGACTAGAGAGCCACATATTGAGACTAAAGAGCCACATAGTGAGACTAAAGAGCCACATAGTGAGACTAAAGAGCCACATAGTGCGACTAAAGAGCCACAAAGTGAGACTAAAGAGCCACATAGTGAGACTAAAGAGCCACATAGTGAGACTAAAGAGCCACAAAGTGAGACTAAAGAGCCACATAGTGAGACTAAAGAGCCACATAGTGAGACTAAAGAGCCACATAGTGAGACTAAAGAGAGCCACATAGTGAGACTAAAGAGCCACATAGTGAGACTAAAGAGCCACATAGTGAGACTAAAGAGCCACATAGTGAGACTAAAGAGCCACATAGTGAGACTAAAGAGCCACATAGTGCGACTAAAGAGCCACAAAGTGAGACTAAAGAGCCACATAGTGAGACTAGAGAGCCACATATTGAGACTAAAGAGCCACATAGTGAGACTAAAGAGCCACATAGTGAGACTAAAGAGCCACATAGTGCGACTAAAGAGCCACAAAGTGAGACTAAAGAGCCACATAGTGAGACTAAAGAGCCACATAGTGAGACTAAAGAGCCACATAGTGCGACTAAAGAGCCACAAAGTGAGACTAAAGAGCCACATAGTGAGACTAAAGAGCCACATAGTGAGACTAAAGAGCCACATAGTGAGACTAAAGAGAGCCACATAGTGAGACTAAAGAGCCACATAGTGAGACTAAAGAGCCACATAGTGAGACTAAAGAGCCACATAGTTAGACTAAAGAGCCACATATTGAGACTAAAGAGCCACATAGTGGGACTAAAGAGAGCCACATAGTGAGACTAAAGAGCCACATAGTGAAACTAAAGAGAGCCACATAGTGAGACTAAAGAGCCACATAGTGAGCCTAAAGAGCCACATAGTGAGACTAAAGAGAGCCACATAGTGAGACTAAAGAGCCACAGTGAGACTAAAGAGCCACATAGTGAGCCTAAAGAGCCACATAGTGAGACTAAAGAGAGCCACATAGTGAGACTAAAGAGCCACATAGTGAGACTAAAGAGCCACATATTGAGACTAAAGAGCCACATAGTGAGACTAAAGAGCCACAGTGAGACTAAAGAGCCACAAAGTGAGACTAAAGAGCCACATAGTGAGACTAAAGAGCCACATAGTGAGACTAAAGAGCCACATAGTGAGACTAAAGAGAGCCACATAGTGAGACTAAAGAGCCACATAGTGAGACTAAAGAGCCACATAGTGAGACTAAAGAGCCACATAGTGAGACTAAAGAGCCACATAGTGAGACTAAAGAGCCACATAGTGCGACTAAAGAGCCACAAAGTGAGACTAAAGAGCCACATAGTGAGACTAGAGAGCCACATATTGAGACTAAAGAGCCACATAGTGAGACTAAAGAGCCACATAGTGAGACTAAAGAGCCACATAGTGCGACTAAAGAGCCACAAAGTGAGACTAAAGAGCCACATAGTGAGACTAAAGAGCCACATAGTGAGACTAAAGAGCCACATAGTGCGACTAAAGAGCCACAAAGTGAGACTAAAGAGCCACATAGTGAGACTAAAGAGCCACATAGTGAGACTAAAGAGCCACATAGTGAGACTAAAGAGAGCCACATAGTGAGACTAAAGAGCCACATAGTGAGACTAAAGAGCCACATAGTGAGACTAAAGAGCCACATAGTTAGACTAAAGAGCCACATATTGAGACTAAAGAGCCACATAGTGGGACTAAAGAGAGCCACATAGTGAGACTAAAGAGCCACATAGTGAAACTAAAGAGAGCCACATAGTGAGACTAAAGAGAGCCACATAGTGGAACTAAAGAGCCAAATAGTGAGACTAAAGAGCCACATAGTGAGACTAAAGAGCCACATAGTGAGACTAAAGAGCCACATAGTGAGACTAAAGAGCCACATAGTGAGACTAAAGAGCCACATAGTGAGACTAAAGAGCCACATAGTGGAACTAAAGAGCCACATAGTGGAACTAAAGAGCCACATAGTGAGACTAAAGAGCCACATAGTGAGACTAAAGAGCCACATAGTGAGACTAAAGAGAGCCACATAGTGAGACTAAAGAGCCACATAGTGAGACTAAAGAGAGCCACATAGTGAGACTAAAGAGAGCCACAAAGTGAGAATAAAGAGCCACTAAAGAGCCACATAGTGAGACTAAAGAGCCACATAGTGAGACTAAAGAGAGCCACATAGTGAGACTAAAGAGAGCCACAAAGTGAGAATAAAGAGCCACTAAAGAGCCACATAGTGAGACTAAAGAGCCACATAGTGAGACTAAAGAGAGCCACAAAGTGAGAATAAAGAGCCACTAAAGAGCCACATAGTGAGACTAAAGAGCCACATAGTGAGACTAAAGAGAGCCACAAAGTGAGAATAAAGAGCCACTAAAGAGCCACATAGTGAGACTAAAGAGCCACTTAGTGAGACTAAAGAGCCACATAGTGAGACTAAAGAGCCATATAGTGAGACTAAAGAGAGCCACATAGTGAGACTAAAGAGAGCCACATAGTGGAACAAAAGAGCCACATAGTGAGACTAAAGAGCCACATAGTGAGACTAAAGAGCCACATAGTGAGACTAAAGAGAGCCACATAGTGAGACTAAAGAGCCACATAGTGAGACTAAAGAGCCACATAGTGAGACTAAAGAGCCACATAGTGAGACTAAAGAGAGCCACATAGTGAGACTAAAGAGCCACATAGTGAGACTAAAGAGAGCCACATAGTGAGACTAAAGAGCCACATAGTGAGACTAAAGAGAGCCACATAGTGAGACTAAAGAGCCACATTGTGAGACTAAAGAGCCACATAGTGAGACTAAAGAGCCACATAGTTAGACTAAAGAGCCACATATTGAGACTAAAGAGCCACATAGTGGGACTAAAGAGAGCCACATAGTGAGACTAAAGAGCCACATAGTGAAACTAAAGAGAGCCACATAGTGAGACTAAAGAGAGCCACATAGTGAGACTAAAGAGAGCCACATAGTGGAACTAAAGAGCCACATAGTGAGACTAAAGAGCCACATAGTGAGACTAAAGAGCCACATAGTGAGACTAAAGAGCCACATAGTGGGACTAAAGAGCCACATAGTGAGACTAAAGAGCCACATAGTGAAACTAAAGAGCGACATAGTGAGACTAAAGAGCCACATAGTGAGACTAAAGAGCCACATAGTGGAACTAAAGAGCCACATAGTGGAACTAAAGAGCGACATAGTGAGACTAAAGAGCCACATAGTGAGACTAATGAGCCACATAGTGGAACTAAAGAGCCACATAGTGGAACTAAAGAGCCACATAGTGAGACTAAAGAGCCACATAGTGAGACTAAAGAGCCACATAGTGGACCTAAAGAGCCACATAGTGAGACTAAAGAGCCACATAGTGAGACTAAAGAGAGCCACATAGTGAGACTAAAGAGCCACATAGTGAGACTAAAGAGAGCCACATAGTGAGACTAAAGAGCCACATAGTGAGACCATAGTGAGACTAAAGAGCCACATAGTGAGACTAAAGAGAGCCATATAGTGAGACTAAAGAGCCACATAGTGAGACTAAAGAGAGCCACATAGTGAGACTAAAGAGCCACATAGTGAGACTAAAGAGCCACATAGTGAGACTAAAGAGCAAATAGTGCGAATAAAGAGCCACAAAGTGAGACTAAAGAGCCACATAGTGAGACTAAAGAGCCACATAGTGAGACTAAAGAGCCACATAGTGAGACTAAAGAGAGCCACATAGTGAGACTAAAGAGCCACATAGTGAGACTAAAGAGCCACATAGTGAGACTAAAGAGACTAAAGAGCCAAATAGTGAGACTAAAGAGCCACATAGTGAGACTAAAGAGCCAAATAGTGAGACTAAAGAGAGCCACATAGTGAGACTAAAGAGCCACATAGTGAGACTAAAGAGAGCCACATAGTGAGACTAAAGAGAGCCACAAAGTGAGAATAAAGAGCCACTAAAGAGCCACATAGTGAGACTAAAGAGCCACATAGTGAGACTAAAGAGAGCCACATAGTGAGACTAAAGAGCCACATAGTGAGACTAAAGAGCCACATAGTGAGACTAAAGAGAGCCACATAGTGAGACTAAAGAGCCACATAGTGAGACTAAAGAGCCACATAGTGAGAATAAAGAGCCACATAGTGAGACTAAAGAGCCACATAGTGAGACTAAAGAGCCACTAAAGAGCCACATAGTGAGACTAAAGAGCCACATAGTGAGACTAAAGAGCCACATAGTGAGACTAAAGAGAGCCACATAGTGGAACTAAAGAGCCACATAGTGAGACTAAAGAGAGCCACATAGTGAGACTAAAGAGCCACATAGTGGGACTAAAGAGAGCCACATAGTGAGACTAAAGAGCCACATAGTGGGACTAAAGAGAGCCACATAGTGAGACTAAAGAGACACATAGTGAGACTAAAGAGCCACATAGTGGGACTAAAGAGAGCCACATAGTGAGACTAAAGAGCCACATAGTGAGACTAAAGAGCCACATAGTGAAACTAAAGAGAGCCACATAGTGAGACTAAAGAGCCACATAGTGAGACTAAAGAGAGCCACATAGTGAGACTAAAGAGCCACATAGTGAGACTAAAGAGCCACATAGTGAGACTTAAGAGCCACATAGTGAGACTAAAGAGCCACATAGTGAGACTAAAGAGCCACATAGTGAGACTAAAGAGCCACATAGTGGAACTAAAGAGCCACATAGTGGAACTAAAGAGCCACATAGTGGAACTAAAGAGCCACATAGTGAGACTAAAGAGCCACATAGTGAGCCTAAAGAGAGCCACATAGTGAGATTAAAGAGTCACATAGTGAGACTAAAGAGCCACATAGTGAGACAAAAGAGTCACATAGTGAGTCTAAAGAGCCACATAGTGAGACTAAAGAGCCACATAGTGAGACTAAAGAGAGCCACATAGTGAGACTAAAGAGCCACATAGTGAGACTAAAGAGCCACATAGTGCGACTAAAGAGCCACAAAGTGAGACTAAAGAGCCACATAGTGGAACTAAAGAGCCACATAGTGAGACTAAAGAGCCACATAGTGAGACTAAAGAGAGCCACATAGTGAGACTAAAGAGCCACATAGTGAGACTAAAGAGCCACATAGTGCGACTAAAGAGCCACAAAGTGAGACTAAAGAGCCACTAAAGAGCCACATAGTGAGACTAAAGAGAGCCACATAGTGAGACTAAAGAGCCACATAGTGAGACTTAAGAGCCACATAGTGAGACTAAAGAGCCACATATTCAGACTAAAGAGCCACATAGTGAGACTAAAGAGAGCCACATAGTGAGACTAAAGAGCCACATAGTGAGACTAAAGAGAGCCACATAGTGAGACTAAAGAGCCACATAGTGAGACTAAAGAGCCACATAGTGAGACTAAAGAGCCACATAGTGAGACTAAAGAGCCACATAGTGAGACTAAAGAGCCACATAGTGAGACAAAAGAGTCACATAGTGAGTCTAAAGAGCCACATAGTGAGACTAAAGAGCCACATAGTGAGACTAAAGAGCCACATAGTGAGACTAAAGAGCCACATAGTGAGAATAAAGAGTCACATAGTGAGACTAAAGAGCCACATAGTGGAACTAAAGAGCCACATAGTGAGACTAAAGAGAGCCACATAGTGAGACTAAAGAGCCACATAGTGAGACTAAAGAGCCACATAGTGAGACTAAAGAGCCACATAGTGAGACTAAAGAGCCACATAGTGAGCCTAAAGAGCCACATAGTGAGACTAAAGAGAGCCACATAGTGAGACTAAAGAGCCACATAGTGAGACTAAAGAGCCACATATTGAGACTAAAGAGCCACATAGTGAGACTAAAGAGCCACAGTGAGACTAAAGAGCCACATAGTGAGCCTAAAGAGCCACATAGTGCGACTAAAGAGCCACAAAGTGAGACTAAAGAGCCACATAGTGAGACTAAAGAGCCACATAGTGAGACTAAAGAGCCACATAGTGAGACTAAAGAGAGCCACATAGTGAGACTAAAGAGCCACATAGTGAGACTAAAGAGCCACATAGTGAGACTAAAGAGCCACATAGTGAGACTAAAGAGCCACAAAGTGAGACTAAAGAGCCACATAGTGAGACTAAAGAGCCACATAGTGAGACTAAAGAGCCACATAGTGAGACTAAAGAGAGCCACATAGTGAGACTAAAGAGCCACATAGTGAGACTAAAGAGCCACATAGTGAGACTAAAGAGCCACATAGTGAGACTAAAGAGCCACATAGTGAGACTAAAGAGCCACATAGTGCGACTAAAGAGCCACAAAGTGAGACTAAAGAGCCACATAGTGAGACTAAAGAGCCACATATTGAGACTAAAGAGCCACATAGTGAGACTAAAGAGCCACATAGTGAGACTAAAGAGCCACATAGTGCGACTAAAGAGCCACAAAGTGAGACTAAAGAGCCACATAGTGAGACTAAAGAGCCACATAGTGAGACTAAAGAGCCACATAGTGCGACTAAAGAGCCACAAAGTGAGACTAAAGAGCCACATAGTGAGACTAAAGAGAGCCACATAGTGAGACTAAAGAGCCACATAGTGAGACTAAAGAGCCACATAGTGAGACTAAAGAGCCACATAGTTAGACTAAAGAGCCACATATTGAGACTAAAGAGCCACATAGTGGGACTAAAGAGAGCCACATAGTGAGACTAAAGAGCCACATAGTGAAACTAAAGAGAGCCACATAGTGAGACTAAAGAGAGCCACATAGTGGAACTAAAGAGCCAAATAGTGAGACTAAAGAGCCACATAGTGAGACTAAAGAGCCACATAGTGAGACTAAAGAGCCACATAGTGAGACTAAAGAGCCACATAGTGAGACTAAAGAGCCACATAGTGAGACTAAAGAGCCACATAGTGAGACTAAAGAGAGCCACATAGTGAGACTAAAGAGCCACATAGTGAGACTAAAGAGAGCCACATAGTGAGACTAAAGAGAGCCACAAAGTGAGAATAAAGAGCCACTAAAGAGCCACATAGTGAGACTAAAGAGCCACATAGTGAGACTAAAGAGAGCCACATAGTGAGACTAAAGAGAGCCACAAAGTGAGAATAAAGAGCCACTAAAGAGCCACATAGTGAGACTAAAGAGCCACATAGTGAGACTAAAGAGAGCCACAAAGTGAGAATAAAGAGCCACTAAAGAGCCACATAGTGAGACTAAAGAGCCACATAGTGAGACTAAAGAGAGCCACAAAGTGAGAATAAAGAGCCACTAAAGAGCCACATAGTGAGACTAAAGAGCCACTTAGTGAGACTAAAGAGCCACATAGTGAGACTAAAGAGCCACATAGTGAAACTAAAGAGAGCCACATAGTGAGACTAAAGAGAGCCACATAGTGGAACAAAAGAGCCACATAGTGAGACTAAAGAGCCACATAGTGAGACTAAAGAGCCACATAGTGAGACTAAAGAGAGCCACATAGTGAGACTAAAGAGCCACATAGTGAGACTAAAGAGCCACATAGTGAGACTAAAGAGAGCCACATAGTGAGACTAAAGAGAGCCACATAGTGAGACTAAAGAGCCACATAGTGAGACTAAAGAGAGCCACATAGTGAGACTAAAGAGCCACATAGTGAGACCATAGTGAGACTAAAGAGCCACATAGTGGAACTAAAGAGCCACATAGTGAGACTAAAGAGCCACATAGTGAGACTAAAGAGAGCCACATAGTGAGACTAAAGAGCCACATAGTGAGACTAAAGAGCCACATAGTGCGACTAAAGAGCCACAAAGTGAGACTAAAGAGCCACTAAAGAGCCACATAGTGAGACTAAAGAGAGCCACATAGTGAGACTAAAGAGCCACATAGTGAGACTTAAGAGCCACATAGTGAGACTAAAGAGCCACATATTCAGACTAAAGAGCCACATAGTGAGACTAAAGAGAGCCACATAGTGAGACTAAAGAGCCACATAGTGAGACTAAAGAGAGCCACATAGTGAGACTAAAGAGCCACATAGTGAGACTAAAGAGCCACATAGTGAGACTAAAGAGCCACATAGTGAGACTAAAGAGCCACATAGTGAGACTAAAGAGCCACATAGTGAGACAAAATAGTCACATAGTGAGTCTAAAGAGCCACATAGTGAGACTAAAGAGCCACATAGTGAGACTAAAGAGCCACATAGTGAGACTAAAGAGCCACATAGTGAGAATAAAGAGTCACATAGTGAGACTAAAGAGCCACATAGTGGAACTAAAGAGCCACATAGTGAGACTAAAGAGAGCCACATAGTGAGACTAAAGAGCCACATAGTGAGACTAAAGAGCCACATAGTGAGACTAAAGAGCCACATAGTGAGACTAAAGAGCCACATAGTGAGCCTAAAGAGCCACATAGTGAGACTAAAGAGAGCCACATAGTGAGACTAAAGAGCCACATAGTGAGACTAAAGAGCCACATATTGAGACTAAAGAGCCACATAGTGAGACTAAAGAGCCACAGTGAGACTAAAGAGCCACATAGTGAGCCTAAAGAGCCACATAGTGCGACTAAAGAGCCACAAAGTGAGACTAAAGAGCCACATAGTGAGACTAAAGAGCCACATAGTGAGACTAAAGAGCCACATAGTGAGACTAAAGAGAGCCACATAGTGAGACTAAAGAGCCACATAGTGAGACTAAAGAGCCACATAGTGAGACTAAAGAGCCACATAGTGAGACTAAAGAGCCACAAAGTGAGACTAAAGAGCCACATAGTGAGACTAAAGAGCCACATAGTGAGACTAAAGAGCCACATAGTGAGACTAAAGAGAGCCACATAGTGAGACTAAAGAGCCACATAGTGAGACTAAAGAGCCACATAGTGAGACTAAAGAGCCACATAGTGAGACTAAAGAGCCACATAGTGAGACTAAAGAGCCACATAGTGCGACTAAAGAGCCACAAAGTGAGACTAAAGAGCCACATAGTGAGACTAAAGAGCCACATATTGAGACTAAAGAGCCACATAGTGAGACTAAAGAGCCACATAGTGAGACTAAAGAGCCACATAGTGCGACTAAAGAGCCACAAAGTGAGACTAAAGAGCCACATAGTGAGACTAAAGAGCCACATAGTGAGACTAAAGAGCCACATAGTGCGACTAAAGAGCCACAAAGTGAGACTAAAGAGCCACATAGTGAGACTAAAGAGAGCCACATAGTGAGACTAAAGAGCCACATAGTGAGACTAAAGAGCCACATAGTGAGACTAAAGAGAGCCACATAGTGAGACTAAAGAGCCACATAGTGAGACTAAAGAGCCACATAGTGAGACTAAAGAGCCACATAGTTAGACTAAAGAGCCACATATTGAGACTAAAGAGCCACATAGTGGGACTAAAGAGAGCCACATAGTGAGACTAAAGAGCCACATAGTGAAACTAAAGAGAGCCACATAGTGAGACTAAAGAGAGCCACATAGTGGAACTAAAGAGCCAAATAGTGAGACTAAAGAGCCACATAGTGAGACTAAAGAGCCACATAGTGAGACTAAAGAGCCACATAGTGAGACTAAAGAGCCACATAGTGAGACTAAAGAGCCACATAGTGAGACTAAAGAGCCACATAGTGAGACTAAAGAGAGCCACATAGTGAGACTAAAGAGCCACATAGTGAGACTAAAGAGAGCCACATAGTGAGACTAAAGAGAGCCACAAAGTGAGAATAAAGAGCCACTAAAGAGCCACATAGTGAGACTAAAGAGCCACATAGTGAGACTAAAGAGAGCCACATAGTGAGACTAAAGAGAGCCACAAAGTGAGAATAAAGAGCCACTAAAGAGCCACATAGTGAGACTAAAGAGCCACATAGTGAGACTAAAGAGAGCCACAAAGTGAGAATAAAGAGCCACTAAAGAGCCACATAGTGAGACTAAAGAGCCACATAGTGAGACTAAAGAGAGCCACAAAGTGAGAATAAAGAGCCACTAAAGAGCCACATAGTGAGACTAAAGAGCCACTTAGTGAGACTAAAGAGCCACATAGTGAGACTAAAGAGCCACATAGTGAAACTAAAGAGAGCCACATAGTGAGACTAAAGAGAGCCACATAGTGGAACAAAAGAGCCACATAGTGAGACTAAAGAGCCACATAGTGAGACTAAAGAGCCACATAGTGAGACTAAAGAGAGCCACATAGTGAGACTAAAGAGCCACATAGTGAGACTAAAGAGCCACATAGTGAGACTAAAGAGCCACATAGTGAGACTAAAGAGAGCCACATAGTGAGACTAAAGAGAGCCACATAGTGAGACTAAAGAGCCACATAGTGAGACTAAAGAGAGCCACATAGTGAGACTAAAGAGCCACATAGTGAGACCATAGTGAGACTAAAGAGCCACATAGTGAGACTAAAGAGAGCCACATAGTGAGACTAAAGAGCCACATAGTGAGACTAAAGAGCCACATAGTGAGACTAAAGAGCCAAATAGTGCGAATAAAGAGCCACAAAGTGAGACTAAAGAGCCACATAGTGAGACTAAAGAGCCACATAGTGAGACTAAAGAGCCACATAGTGAGACTAAAGAGAGCCACATAGTGAGACTAAAGAGCCACATAGTGAGACTAAAGAGCCACATAGTGAGACTAAAGAGCCAAATAGTGAGACTAAAGAGAGCCATATAGTGAGACTAAAGAGCCACATAGTGAGACTAAAGAGCCAAATAGTGAGACTAAAGAGAGCCACATAGTGAGACTAAAGAGCCACATAGTGAGACTAAAGAGAGCCACATAGTGAGACTAAAGAGAGCCACAAAGTGAGAATAAAGAGCCACTAAAGAGCCACATAGTGAGACTAAAGAGCCACATAGTGAGACTAAAGAGAGCCACATAGTGAGACTAAAGAGCCACTTAGTGAGACTAAAGAGCCACATAGTGAGACTAAAGAGCCACATAGTGAGACTAAAGAGAGCCACATAGTGAGACTAAAGAGCCACATAGTGAGACTAAAGAGCCACATAGTGAGAATAAAGAGCCACATAGTGAGACTAAAGAGCCACATAGTGAGACTAAAGAGCCACTAAAGAGCCACATAGTGAGACTAAAGAGCCACATAGTGAGACTAAAGAGCCACATAGTGAGACTAAAGAGAGCCACATAGTGGAACTAAAGAGCCACATAGTGAGACTAAAGAGAGCCACATAGTGAGACTAAAGAGCCACATAGTGGGACTAAAGAGAGCCACATAGTGAGACTAAAGAGCCACATAGTGGGACTAAAGAGAGCCACATAGTGAGACTAAAGAGACACATAGTGAGACTAAAGAGCCACATAGTGGGACTAAAGAGAGCCACATAGTGAGACTAAAGAGCCACATAGTGGGACTAAAGAGAGCCACATAGTGAGACTAAAGAGCCACATAGTGAGACTAAAGAGCCACATAGTGAGACTAAAGAGAGCCACATAGTGAGACTAAAGAGCCACATAGTGAGACTAAAGAGCCACATAGTGAGACTTAAGAGCCACATAGTGAGACTAAAGAGCCACATAGTGAGACTAAAGAGCCACATAGTGAGACTAAAGAGCCACATAGTGGAACTAAAGAGCCACATAGTGGAACTAAAGAGCCACATAGTGAGACTAAAGAGCCACATAGTGAGACTAAAGAGCCACATAGTGAGACTAAAGAGAGCCACATAGTGGAACTAAAGAGCCACATAGTGAGACTAAAGAGAGCCACATAGTGAGACTAAAGAGCCACATAGTGGGACTAAAGAGAGCCACATAGTGAGACTAAAGAGCCACATAGTGGGACTAAAGAGAGCCACATAGTGAGACTAAAGAGACACATAGTGAGACTAAAGAGCCACATAGTGAGACTAAAGAGAGCCACATAGTGAGACTAAAGAGCCACATAGTGGGACTAAAGAGAGCCACATAGTGAGACTAAAGAGCCACATAGTGAGACTAAAGAGCCACATAGTGAAACTAAAGAGAGCCACATAGTGAGACTAAAGAGCCACATAGTGAGACTAAAGAGAGCCACATAGTGAGACTAAAGAGCCACATAGTGAGACTAAAGAGCCACATAGTGAGACTTAAGAGCCACATAGTGAGACTAAAGAGCCACATAGTGAGACTAAAGAGCCACATAGTGAGACTAAAGAGCCACATAGTGGAACTAAAGAGCCACATAGTGGAACTAAAGAGCCACATAGTGGAACTAAAGAGCCACATAGTGAGACTAAAGAGCCACATAGTGAGCCTAAAGAGAGCCACATAGTGAGATTAAAGAGTCACATAGTGAGACTAAAGAGCCACATAGTGAGACAAAAGAGTCACATAGTGAGTCTAAAGAGCCACATAGTGAGACTAAAGAGCCACATAGTGAGACTAAAGAGAGCCACATAGTGAGACTAAAGAGCCACATAGTGAGACTAAAGAGCCACATAGTGCGACTAAAGAGCCACAAAGTGAGACTAAAGAGCCACATAGTGGAACTAAAGAGCCACATAGTGAGACTAAAGAGCCACATAGTGAGACTAAAGAGAGCCACATAGTGAGACTAAAGAGCCACATAGTGAGACTAAAGAGCCACATAGTGCGACTAAAGAGCCACAAAGTGAGACTAAAGAGCCACTAAAGAGCCACATAGTGAGACTAAAGAGAGCCACATAGTGAGACTAAAGAGCCACATAGTGAGACTTAAGAGCCACATAGTGAGACTAAAGAGCCACATATTCAGACTAAAGAGCCACATAGTGAGACTAAAGAGAGCCACATAGTGAGACTAAAGAGCCACATAGTGAGACTAAAGAGAGCCACATAGTGAGACTAAAGAGCCACATAGTGAGACTAAAGAGCCACATAGTGAGACTAAAGAGCCACATAGTGAGACTAAAGAGCCACATAGTGAGACTAAAGAGCCACATAGTGAGACAAAAGAGTCACATAGTGAGTCTAAAGAGCCACATAGTGAGACTAAAGAGCCACATAGTGAGACTAAAGAGCCACATAGTGAGACTAAAGAGCCACATAGTGAGAATAAAGAGTCACATAGTGAGACTAAAGAGCCACATAGTGGAACTAAAGAGCCACATAGTGAGACTAAAGAGAGCCACATAGTGAGACTAAAGAGCCACATAGTGAGACTAAAGAGCCACATAGTGAGACTAAAGAGCCACATAGTGAGACTAAAGAGCCACATAGTGAGCCTAAAGAGCCACATAGTGAGACTAAAGAGAGCCACATAGTGAGACTAAAGAGCCACATAGTGAGACTAAAGAGCCACATATTGAGACTAAAGAGCCACATAGTGAGACTAAAGAGCCACAGTGAGACTAAAGAGCCACATAGTGAGCCTAAAGAGCCACATAGTGCGACTAAAGAGCCACAAAGTGAGACTAAAGAGCCACATAGTGAGACTAAAGAGCCACATAGTGAGACTAAAGAGCCACATAGTGAGACTAAAGAGAGCCACATAGTGAGACTAAAGAGCCACATAGTGAGACTAAAGAGCCACATAGTGAGACTAAAGAGCCACATAGTGAGACTAAAGAGCCACAAAGTGAGACTAAAGAGCCACATAGTGAGACTAAAGAGCCACATAGTGAGACTAAAGAGCCACATAGTGAGACTAAAGAGAGCCACATAGTGAGACTAAAGAGCCACATAGTGAGACTAAAGAGCCACATAGTGAGACTAAAGAGCCACATAGTGAGACTAAAGAGCCACATAGTGAGACTAAAGAGCCACATAGTGCGACTAAAGAGCCACAAAGTGAGACTAAAGAGCCACATAGTGAGACTAAAGAGCCACATATTGAGACTAAAGAGCCACATAGTGAGACTAAAGAGCCACATAGTGAGACTAAAGAGCCACATAGTGCGACTAAAGAGCCACAAAGTGAGACTAAAGAGCCACATAGTGAGACTAAAGAGCCACATAGTGAGACTAAAGAGCCACATAGTGCGACTAAAGAGCCACAAAGTGAGACTAAAGAGCCACATAGTGAGACTAAAGAGAGCCACATAGTGAGACTAAAGAGCCACATAGTGAGACTAAAGAGCCACATAGTGAGACTAAAGAGAGCCACATAGTGAGACTAAAGAGCCACATAGTGAGACTAAAGAGCCACATAGTGAGACTAAAGAGCCACATAGTTAGACTAAAGAGCCACATATTGAGACTAAAGAGCCACATAGTGGGACTAAAGAGAGCCACATAGTGAGACTAAAGAGCCACATAGTGAAACTAAAGAGAGCCACATAGTGAGACTAAAGAGAGCCACATAGTGGAACTAAAGAGCCAAATAGTGAGACTAAAGAGCCACATAGTGAGACTAAAGAGCCACATAGTGAGACTAAAGAGCCACATAGTGAGACTAAAGAGCCACATAGTGAGACTAAAGAGCCACATAGTGAGACTAAAGAGCCACATAGTGGAACTAAAGAGCCACATAGTGGAACTAAAGAGCCACATAGTGAGACTAAAGAGCCACATAGTGAGACTAAAGAGAGCCACATAGTGAGACTAAAGAGCCACATAGTGAGACTAAAGAGAGCCACATAGTGAGACTAAAGAGAGCCACATAGTGAGACTAAAGAGCCACATAGTGAGACTAAAGAGAGCCACATAGTGAGACTAAAGAGCCACATAGTGAGACTAAAGAGCCACATAGTGAGACTTAAGAGCCACATAGTGAGACTAAAGAGCCACATAGTGAGACTAAAGAGCCACATAGTGAGACTAAAGAGCCACATAGTGGAACTAAAGAGCCACATAGTGGAACTAAAGAGCCACATAGTGGAACTAAAGAGCCACATAGTGAGACTAAAGAGCCACATAGTGAGCCTAAAGAGAGCCACATAGTGAGATTAAAGAGTCACATAGTGAGACTAAAGAGCCACATAGTGAGACAAAAGAGTCACATAGTGAGTCTAAAGAGCCACATAGTGAGACTAAAGAGCCACATAGTGAGACTAAAGAGAGCCACATAGTGAGACTAAAGAGCCACATAGTGAGACTAAAGAGCCACATAGTGCGACTAAAGAGCCACAAAGTGAGACTAAAGAGCCACATAGTGGAACTAAAGAGCCACATAGTGAGACTAAAGAGCCACATAGTGAGACTAAAGAGAGCCACATAGTGAGACTAAAGAGCCACATAGTGAGACTAAAGAGCCACATAGTGCGACTAAAGAGCCACAAAGTGAGACTAAAGAGCCACTAAAGAGCCACATAGTGAGACTAAAGAGAGCCACATAGTGAGACTAAAGAGCCACATAGTGAGACTTAAGAGCCACATAGTGAGACTAAAGAGCCACATATTCAGACTAAAGAGCCACATAGTGAGACTAAAGAGAGCCACATAGTGAGACTAAAGAGCCACATAGTGAGACTAAAGAGAGCCACATAGTGAGACTAAAGAGCCACATAGTGAGACTAAAGAGCCACATAGTGAGACTAAAGAGCCACATAGTGAGACTAAAGAGCCACATAGTGAGACTAAAGAGCCACATAGTGAGACTAAAGAGCCACATAGTGAGACAAAAGAGTCACATAGTGAGTCTAAAGAGCCACATAGTGAGACTAAAGAGCCACATAGTGAGACTAAAGAGCCACATAGTGAGACTAAAGAGCCACATAGTGAGAATAAAGAGTCACATAGTGAGACTAAAGAGCCACATAGTGGAACTAAAGAGCCACATAGTGAGACTAAAGAGAGCCACATAGTGAGACTAAAGAGCCACATAGTGAGACTAAAGAGCCACATAGTGAGACTAAAGAGCCACATAGTGAGACTAAAGAGCCACATAGTGAGCCTAAAGAGCCACATAGTGAGACTAAAGAGAGCCACATAGTGAGACTAAAGAGCCACATAGTGAGACTAAAGAGCCACATATTGAGACTAAAGAGCCACATAGTGAGACTAAAGAGCCACAGTGAGACTAAAGAGCCACATAGTGAGCCTAAAGAGCCACATAGTGCGACTAAAGAGCCACAAAGTGAGACTAAAGAGCCACATAGTGAGACTAAAGAGCCACATAGTGAGACTAAAGAGCCACATAGTGAGACTAAAGAGAGCCACATAGTGAGACTAAAGAGCCACATAGTGAGACTAAAGAGCCACATAGTGAGACTAAAGAGCCACATAGTGAGACTAAAGAGCCACAAAGTGAGACTAAAGAGCCACATAGTGAGACTAAAGAGCCACATAGTGAGACTAAAGAGCCACATAGTGAGACTAAAGAGAGCCACATAGTGAGACTAAAGAGCCACATAGTGAGACTAAAGAGCCACATAGTGAGACTAAAGAGCCACATAGTGAGACTAAAGAGCCACATAGTGAGACTAAAGAGCCACATAGTGCGACTAAAGAGCCACAAAGTGAGACTAAAGAGCCACATAGTGAGACTAAAGAGCCACATATTGAGACTAAAGAGCCACATAGTGAGACTAAAGAGCCACATAGTGAGACTAAAGAGCCACATAGTGCGACTAAAGAGCCACAAAGTGAGACTAAAGAGCCACATAGTGAGACTAAAGAGCCACATAGTGAGACTAAAGAGCCACATAGTGCGACTAAAGAGCCACAAAGTGAGACTAAAGAGCCACATAGTGAGACTAAAGAGAGCCACATAGTGAGACTAAAGAGCCACATAGTGAGACTAAAGAGCCACATAGTGAGACTAAAGAGAGCCACATAGTGAGACTAAAGAGCCACATAGTGAGACTAAAGAGCCACATAGTGAGACTAAAGAGCCACATAGTTAGACTAAAGAGCCACATATTGAGACTAAAGAGCCATATAGTGGGACTAAAGAGAGCCACATAGTGAGACTAAAGAGCCACATAGTGAAACTAAAGAGAGCCACATAGTGAGACTAAAGAGAGCCACATAGTGGAACTAAAGAGCCAAATAGTGAGACTAAAGAGCCACATAGTGAGACTAAAGAGCCACATAGTGAGACTAAAGAGCCACATAGTGAGACTAAAGAGCCACATAGTGAGACTAAAGAGCCACATAGTGAGACTAAAGAGCCACATAGTGCGACTAAAGAGCCACAAAGTGAGACTAAAGAGCCACTAAAGAGCCACATAGTGAGACTAAAGAGAGCCACATAGTGAGACTAAAGAGCCACATAGTGAGACTTAAGAGCCACATAGTGAGACTAAAGAGCCACATATTCAGACTAAAGAGCCACATAGTGAGACTAAAGAGAGCCACATAGTGAGACTAAAGAGCCACATAGTGAGACTAAAGAGAGCCACATAGTGAGACTAAAGAGCCACATAGTGAGACTAAAGAGCCACATAGTGAGACTAAAGAGCCACATAGTGAGACTAAAGAGCCACATAGTGAGACTAAAGAGCCACATAGTGAGACTAAAGAGCCACATAGTGAGACAAAAGAGTCACATAGTGAGTCTAAAGAGCCACATAGTGAGACTAAAGAGCCACATAGTGAGACTAAAGAGCCACATAGTGAGACTAAAGAGCCACATAGTGAGAATAAAGAGTCACATAGTGAGACTAAAGAGCCACATAGTGGAACTAAAGAGCCACATAGTGAGACTAAAGAGAGCCACATAGTGAGACTAAAGAGCCACATAGTGAGACTAAAGAGCCACATAGTGAGACTAAAGAGCCACATAGTGAGACTAAAGAGCCACATAGTGAGCCTAAAGAGCCACATAGTGAGACTAAAGAGAGCCACATAGTGAGACTAAAGAGCCACATAGTGAGACTAAAGAGCCACATATTGAGACTAAAGAGCCACATAGTGAGACTAAAGAGCCACAGTGAGACTAAAGAGCCACATAGTGAGCCTAAAGAGCCACATAGTGCGACTAAAGAGCCACAAAGTGAGACTAAAGAGCCACATAGTGAGACTAAAGAGCCACATAGTGAGACTAAAGAGCCACATAGTGAGACTAAAGAGAGCCACATAGTGAGACTAAAGAGCCACATAGTGAGACTAAAGAGCCACATAGTGAGACTAAAGAGCCACATAGTGAGACTAAAGAGCCACAAAGTGAGACTAAAGAGCCACATAGTGAGACTAAAGAGCCACATAGTGAGACTAAAGAGCCACATAGTGAGACTAAAGAGAGCCACATAGTGAGACTAAAGAGCCACATAGTGAGACTAAAGAGCCACATAGTGAGACTAAAGAGCCACATAGTGAGACTAAAGAGCCACATAGTGAGACTAAAGAGCCACATAGTGCGACTAAAGAGCCACAAAGTGAGACTAAAGAGCCACATAGTGAGACTAAAGAGCCACATATTGAGACTAAAGAGCCACATAGTGAGACTAAAGAGCCACATAGTGAGACTAAAGAGCCACATAGTGCGACTAAAGAGCCACAAAGTGAGACTAAAGAGCCACATAGTGAGACTAAAGAGCCACATAGTGAGACTAAAGAGCCACATAGTGCGACTAAAGAGCCACAAAGTGAGACTAAAGAGCCACATAGTGAGACTAAAGAGAGCCACATAGTGAGACTAAAGAGCCACATAGTGAGACTAAAGAGCCACATAGTGAGACTAAAGAGAGCCACATAGTGAGACTAAAGAGCCACATAGTGAGACTAAAGAGCCACATAGTGAGACTAAAGAGCCACATAGTTAGACTAAAGAGCCACATATTGAGACTAAAGAGCCATATAGTGGGACTAAAGAGAGCCACATAGTGAGACTAAAGAGCCACATAGTGAAACTAAAGAGAGCCACATAGTGAGACTAAAGAGAGCCACATAGTGGAACTAAAGAGCCAAATAGTGAGACTAAAGAGCCACATAGTGAGACTAAAGAGCCACATAGTGAGACTAAAGAGCCACATAGTGAGACTAAAGAGCCACATAGTGAGACTAAAGAGCCACATAGTGAGACTAAAGAGCCACATAGTGGAACTAAAGAGCCACATAGTGGAACTAAAGAGCCACATAGTGAGACTAAAGAGCCACATAGTGAGACTAAAGAGCCACATAGTGAGACTAAAGAGAGCCACATAGTGAGACTAAAGAGCCACATAGTGAGACTAAAGAGAGCCACATAGTGAGACTAAAGAGAGCCACAAAGTGAGAATAAAGAGCCACTAAAGAGCCACATAGTGAGACTAAAGAGCCACATAGTGAGACTAAAGAGAGCCACATAGTGAGACTAAAGAGAGCCACAAAGTGAGAATAAAGAGCCACTAAAGAGCCACATAGTGAGACTAAAGAGCCACATAGTGAGACTAAAGAGAGCCACATAGTGAGACTAAAGAGCCACATAGTGAGACTAAAGAGAGCCACATAGTGAGACTAAAGAGCCACATAGTGAGACCATAGTGAGACTAAAGAGCCACATAGTGGAACTAAAGAGCCACATAGTGAGACTAAAGAGCCACATAGTGAGACTAAAGAGAGCCACATAGTGAGACTAAAGAGCCACATAGTGAGACTAAAGAGCCACATAGTGCGACTAAAGAGCCACAAAGTGAGACTAAAGAGCCACTAAAGAGCCACATAGTGAGACTAAAGAGAGCCACATAGTGAGACTAAAGAGCCACATAGTGAGACTTAAGAGCCACATAGTGAGACTAAAGAGCCACATATTCAGACTAAAGAGCCACATAGTGAGACTAAAGAGAGCCACATAGTGAGACTAAAGAGCCACATAGTGAGACTAAAGAGAGCCACATAGTGAGACTAAAGAGCCACATAGTGAGACTAAAGAGCCACATAGTGAGACTAAAGAGCCACATAGTGAGACTAAAGAGCCACATAGTGAGACTAAAGAGCCACATAGTGAGACAAAAGAGTCACATAGTGAGTCTAAAGAGCCACATAGTGAGACTAAAGAGCCACATAGTGAGACTAAAGAGCCACATAGTGAGACTAAAGAGCCACATAGTGAGCCTAAAGAGCCACATAGTGAGACTAAAGAGAGCCACATAGTGAGACTAAAGAGCCACATAGTGAGACTAAAGAGCCACATATTGAGACTAAAGAGCCACATAGTGAGACTAAAGAGCCACAGTGAGACTAAAGAGCCACATAGTGAGCCTAAAGAGCCACATAGTGCGACTAAAGAGCCACAAAGTGAGACTAAAGAGCCACATAGTGAGACTAAAGAGCCACATAGTGAGACTAAAGAGCCACATAGTGAGACTAAAGAGAGCCACATAGTGAGACTAAAGAGCCACATAGTGAGACTAAAGAGCCACATAGTGAGACTAAAGAGCCACATAGTGAGACTAAAGAGCCACAAAGTGAGACTAAAGAGCCACATAGTGAGACTAAAGAGCCACATAGTGAGACTAAAGAGCCACATAGTGAGACTAAAGAGAGCCACATAGTGAGACTAAAGAGCCACATAGTGAGACTAAAGAGCCACATAGTGAGACTAAAGAGCCACATAGTGAGACTAAAGAGCCACATAGTGAGACTAAAGAGCCACATAGTGCGACTAAAGAGCCACAAAGTGAGACTAAAGAGCCACATAGTGAGACTAAAGAGCCACATATTGAGACTAAAGAGCCACATAGTGAGACTAAAGAGCCACATAGTGAGACTAAAGAGCCACATAGTGCGACTAAAGAGCCACAAAGTGAGACTAAAGAGCCACATAGTGAGACTAAAGAGCCACATAGTGAGACTAAAGAGCCACATAGTGCGACTAAAGAGCCACAAAGTGAGACTAAAGAGCCACATAGTGAGACTAAAGAGAGCCACATAGTGAGACTAAAGAGCCACATAGTGAGACTAAAGAGCCACATAGTGAGACTAAAGAGAGCCACATAGTGAGACTAAAGAGCCACATAGTGAGACTAAAGAGCCACATAGTGAGACTAAAGAGCCACATAGTTAGACTAAAGAGCCACATATTGAGACTAAAGAGCCATATAGTGGGACTAAAGAGAGCCACATAGTGAGACTAAAGAGCCACATAGTGAAACTAAAGAGAGCCACATAGTGAGACTAAAGAGAGCCACATAGTGGAACTAAAGAGCCAAATAGTGAGACTAAAGAGCCACATAGTGAGACTAAAGAGCCACATAGTGAGACTAAAGAGCCACATAGTGAGACTAAAGAGCCACATAGTGAGACTAAAGAGCCACATAGTGAGACTAAAGAGCCACATAGTGCGACTAAAGAGCCACAAAGTGAGACTAAAGAGCCACTAAAGAGCCACATAGTGAGACTAAAGAGAGCCACATAGTGAGACTAAAGAGCCACATAGTGAGACTTAAGAGCCACATAGTGAGACTAAAGAGCCACATATTCAGACTAAAGAGCCACATAGTGAGACTAAAGAGAGCCACATAGTGAGACTAAAGAGCCACATAGTGAGACTAAAGAGAGCCACATAGTGAGACTAAAGAGCCACATAGTGAGACTAAAGAGCCACATAGTGAGACTAAAGAGCCACATAGTGAGACTAAAGAGCCACATAGTGAGACTAAAGAGCCACATAGTGAGACTAAAGAGCCACATAGTGAGACAAAAGAGTCACATAGTGAGTCTAAAGAGCCACATAGTGAGACTAAAGAGCCACATAGTGAGACTAAAGAGCCACATAGTGAGACTAAAGAGCCACATAGTGAGAATAAAGAGTCACATAGTGAGACTAAAGAGCCACATAGTGGAACTAAAGAGCCACATAGTGAGACTAAAGAGAGCCACATAGTGAGACTAAAGAGCCACATAGTGAGACTAAAGAGCCACATAGTGAGACTAAAGAGCCACATAGTGAGACTAAAGAGCCACATAGTGAGCCTAAAGAGCCACATAGTGAGACTAAAGAGAGCCACATAGTGAGACTAAAGAGCCACATAGTGAGACTAAAGAGCCACATATTGAGACTAAAGAGCCACATAGTGAGACTAAAGAGCCACAGTGAGACTAAAGAGCCACATAGTGAGCCTAAAGAGCCACATAGTGCGACTAAAGAGCCACAAAGTGAGACTAAAGAGCCACATAGTGAGACTAAAGAGCCACATAGTGAGACTAAAGAGCCACATAGTGAGACTAAAGAGAGCCACATAGTGAGACTAAAGAGCCACATAGTGAGACTAAAGAGCCACATAGTGAGACTAAAGAGCCACATAGTGAGACTAAAGAGCCACAAAGTGAGACTAAAGAGCCACATAGTGAGACTAAAGAGCCACATAGTGAGACTAAAGAGCCACATAGTGAGACTAAAGAGAGCCACATAGTGAGACTAAAGAGCCACATAGTGAGACTAAAGAGCCACATAGTGAGACTAAAGAGCCACATAGTGAGACTAAAGAGCCACATAGTGAGACTAAAGAGCCACATAGTGCGACTAAAGAGCCACAAAGTGAGACTAAAGAGCCACATAGTGAGACTAAAGAGCCACATATTGAGACTAAAGAGCCACATAGTGAGACTAAAGAGCCACATAGTGAGACTAAAGAGCCACATAGTGCGACTAAAGAGCCACAAAGTGAGACTAAAGAGCCACATAGTGAGACTAAAGAGCCACATAGTGAGACTAAAGAGCCACATAGTGCGACTAAAGAGCCACAAAGTGAGACTAAAGAGCCACATAGTGAGACTAAAGAGAGCCACATAGTGAGACTAAAGAGCCACATAGTGAGACTAAAGAGCCACATAGTGAGACTAAAGAGAGCCACATAGTGAGACTAAAGAGCCACATAGTGAGACTAAAGAGCCACATAGTGAGACTAAAGAGCCACATAGTTAGACTAAAGAGCCACATATTGAGACTAAAGAGCCATATAGTGGGACTAAAGAGAGCCACATAGTGAGACTAAAGAGCCACATAGTGAAACTAAAGAGAGCCACATAGTGAGACTAAAGAGAGCCACATAGTGGAACTAAAGAGCCAAATAGTGAGACTAAAGAGCCACATAGTGAGACTAAAGAGCCACATAGTGAGACTAAAGAGCCACATAGTGAGACTAAAGAGCCACATAGTGAGACTAAAGAGCCACATAGTGAGACTAAAGAGCCACATAGTGGAACTAAAGAGCCACATAGTGGAACTAAAGAGCCACATAGTGAGACTAAAGAGCCACATAGTGAGACTAAAGAGCCACATAGTGAGACTAAAGAGAGCCACATAGTGAGACTAAAGAGCCACATAGTGAGACTAAAGAGAGCCACATAGTGAGACTAAAGAGAGCCACAAAGTGAGAATAAAGAGCCACTAAAGAGCCACATAGTGAGACTAAAGAGCCACATAGTGAGACTAAAGAGAGCCACATAGTGAGACTAAAGAGAGCCACAAAGTGAGAATAAAGAGCCACTAAAGAGCCACATAGTGAGACTAAAGAGCCACATAGTGAGACTAAAGAGAGCCACATAGTGAGACTAAAGAGCCACATAGTGAGACTAAAGAGAGCCACATAGTGAGACTAAAGAGCCACATAGTGAGACCATAGTGAGACTAAAGAGCCACATAGTGGAACTAAAGAGCCACATAGTGAGACTAAAGAGCCACATAGTGAGACTAAAGAGAGCCACATAGTGAGACTAAAGAGCCACATAGTGAGACTAAAGAGCCACATAGTGCGACTAAAGAGCCACAAAGTGAGACTAAAGAGCCACTAAAGAGCCACATAGTGAGACTAAAGAGAGCCACATAGTGAGACTAAAGAGCCACATAGTGAGACTTAAGAGCCACATAGTGAGACTAAAGAGCCACATATTCAGACTAAAGAGCCACATAGTGAGACTAAAGAGAGCCACATAGTGAGACTAAAGAGCCACATAGTGAGACTAAAGAGAGCCACATAGTGAGACTAAAGAGCCACATAGTGAGACTAAAGAGCCACATAGTGAGACTAAAGAGCCACATAGTGAGACTAAAGAGCCACATAGTGAGACTAAAGAGCCACATAGTGAGACAAAAGAGTCACATAGTGAGTCTAAAGAGCCACATAGTGAGACTAAAGAGCCACATAGTGAGACTAAAGAGCCACATAGTGAGACTAAAGAGCCACATAGTGAGAATAAAGAGTCACATAGTGAGACTAAAGAGCCACATAGTGGAACTAAAGAGCCACATAGTGAGACTAAAGAGAGCCACATAGTGAGACTAAAGAGCCACATAGTGAGACTAAAGAGCCACATAGTGAGACTAAAGAGCCACATAGTGAGACTAAAGAGCCACATAGTGAGCCTAAAGAGCCACATAGTGAGACTAAAGAGAGCCACATAGTGAGACTAAAGAGCCACATAGTGAGACTAAAGAGCCACATATTGAGACTAAAGAGCCACATAGTGAGACTAAAGAGCCACAGTGAGACTAAAGAGCCACATAGTGAGCCTAAAGAGCCACATAGTGCGACTAAAGAGCCACAAAGTGAGACTAAAGAGCCACATAGTGAGACTAAAGAGCCACATAGTGAGACTAAAGAGCCACATAGTGAGACTAAAGAGAGCCACATAGTGAGACTAAAGAGCCACATAGTGAGACTAAAGAGCCACATAGTGAGACTAAAGAGCCACATAGTGAGACTAAAGAGCCACAAAGTGAGACTAAAGAGCCACATAGTGAGACTAAAGAGCCACATAGTGAGACTAAAGAGCCACATAGTGAGACTAAAGAGAGCCACATAGTGAGACTAAAGAGCCACATAGTGAGACTAAAGAGCCACATAGTGAGACTAAAGAGCCACATAGTGAGACTAAAGAGCCACATAGTGCGACTAAAGAGCCACAAAGTGAGACTAAAGAGCCACATAGTGAGACTAAAGAGCCACATATTGAGACTAAAGAGCCACATAGTGAGACTAAAGAGCCACATAGTGAGACTAAAGAGCCACATAGTGCGACTAAAGAGCCACAAAGTGAGACTAAAGAGCCACATAGTGAGACTAAAGAGCCACATAGTGAGACTAAAGAGCCACATAGTGCGACTAAAGAGCCACAAAGTGAGACTAAAGAGCCACATAGTGAGACTAAAGAGAGCCACATAGTGAGACTAAAGAGCCACATAGTGAGACTAAAGAGCCACATAGTGAGACTAAAGAGAGCCACATAGTGAGACTAAAGAGCCACATAGTGAGACTAAAGAGCCACATAGTGAGACTAAAGAGCCACATAGTTAGACTAAAGAGCCACATATTGAGACTAAAGAGCCACATAGTGGGACTAAAGAGAGCCACATAGTGAGACTAAAGAGCCACATAGTGAAACTAAAGAGAGCCACATAGTGAGACTAAAGAGAGCCACATAGTGGAACTAAAGAGCCAAATAGTGAGACTAAAGAGCCACATAGTGAGACTAAAGAGCCACATAGTGAGACTAAAGAGCCACATAGTGAGACTAAAGAGCCACATAGTGAGACTAAAGAGCCACATAGTGAGACTAAAGAGCCACATAGTGAGACTAAAGAGAGCCACATAGTGAGACTAAAGAGCCACATAGTGAGACTAAAGAGAGCCACATAGTGAGACTAAAGAGAGCCACAAAGTGAGAATAAAGAGCCACTAAAGAGCCACATAGTGAGACTAAAGAGCCACATAGTGAGACTAAAGAGAGCCACATAGTGAGACTAAAGAGAGCCACAAAGTGAGAATAAAGAGCCACTAAAGAGCCACATAGTGAGACTAAAGAGCCACATAGTGAGACTAAAGAGAGCCACAAAGTGAGAATAAAGAGCCACTAAAGAGCCACATAGTGAGACTAAAGAGCCACATAGTGAGACTAAAGAGAGCCACAAAGTGAGAATAAAGAGCCACTAAAGAGCCACATAGTGAGACTAAAGAGCCACTTAGTGAGACTAAAGAGCCACATAGTGAGACTAAAGAGCCACATAGTGAAACTAAAGAGAGCCACATAGTGAGACTAAAGAGAGCCACATAGTGGAACAAAAGAGCCACATAGTGAGACTAAAGAGCCACATAGTGAGACTAAAGAGCCACATAGTGAGACTAAAGAGAGCCACATAGTGAGACTAAAGAGCCACATAGTGAGACTAAAGAGCCACATAGTGAGACTAAAGAGCCACATAGTGAGACTAAAGAGAGCCACATAGTGAGACTAAAGAGAGCCACATAGTGAGACTAAAGAGCCACATAGTGAGACTAAAGAGAGCCACATAGTGAGACTAAAGAGCCACATAGTGAGACCATAGTGAGACTAAAGAGCCACATAGTGAGACTAAAGAGAGCCACATAGTGAGACTAAAGAGCCACATAGTGAGACTAAAGAGCCACATAGTGAGACTAAAGAGCCAAATAGTGCGAATAAAGAGCCACAAAGTGAGACTAAAGAGCCACATAGTGAGACTAAAGAGCCACATAGTGAGACTAAAGAGCCACATAGTGAGACTAAAGAGAGCCACATAGTGAGACTAAAGAGCCACATAGTGAGACTAAAGAGCCACATAGTGAGACTAAAGAGCCAAATAGTGAGACTAAAGAGAGCCATATAGTGAGACTAAAGAGCCACATAGTGAGACTAAAGAGCCAAATAGTGAGACTAAAGAGAGCCACATAGTGAGACTAAAGAGCCACATAGTGAGACTAAAGAGAGCCACATAGTGAGACTAAAGAGAGCCACAAAGTGAGAATAAAGAGCCACTAAAGAGCCACATAGTGAGACTAAAGAGCCACATAGTGAGACTAAAGAGAGCCACATAGTGAGACTAAAGAGCCACTTAGTGAGACTAAAGAGCCACATAGTGAGACTAAAGAGCCACATAGTGAGACTAAAGAGAGCCACATAGTGAGACTAAAGAGCCACATAGTGAGACTAAAGAGCCACATAGTGAGAATAAAGAGCCACATAGTGAGACTAAAGAGCCACATAGTGAGACTAAAGAGCCACTAAAGAGCCACATAGTGAGACTAAAGAGCCACATAGTGAGACTAAAGAGCCACATAGTGAGACTAAAGAGAGCCACATAGTGGAACTAAAGAGCCACATAGTGAGACTAAAGAGAGCCACATAGTGAGACTAAAGAGCCACATAGTGGGACTAAAGAGAGCCACATAGTGAGACTAAAGAGCCACATAGTGGGACTAAAGAGAGCCACATAGTGAGACTAAAGAGACACATAGTGAGACTAAAGAGCCACATAGTGGGACTAAAGAGAGCCACATAGTGAGACTAAAGAGCCACATAGTGGGACTAAAGAGAGCCACATAGTGAGACTAAAGAGCCACATAGTGAGACTAAAGAGCCACATAGTGAGACTAAAGAGAGCCACATAGTGAGACTAAAGAGCCACATAGTGAGACTAAAGAGCCACATAGTGAGACTTAAGAGCCACATAGTGAGACTAAAGAGCCACATAGTGAGACTAAAGAGCCACATAGTGAGACTAAAGAGCCACATAGTGGAACTAAAGAGCCACATAGTGGAACTAAAGAGCCACATAGTGAGACTAAAGAGCCACATAGTGAGACTAAAGAGCCACATAGTGAGACTAAAGAGAGCCACATAGTGGAACTAAAGAGCCACATAGTGAGACTAAAGAGAGCCACATAGTGAGACTAAAGAGCCACATAGTGGGACTAAAGAGAGCCACATAGTGAGACTAAAGAGCCACATAGTGGGACTAAAGAGAGCCACATAGTGAGACTAAAGAGACACATAGTGAGACTAAAGAGCCACATAGTGGGACTAAAGAGAGCCACATAGTGAGACTAAAGAGCCACATAGTGGGACTAAAGAGAGCCACATAGTGAGACTAAAGAGCCACATAGTGAGACTAAAGAGCCACATAGTGAAACTAAAGAGAGCCACATAGTGAGACTAAAGAGCCACATAGTGAGACTAAAGAGAGCCACATAGTGAGACTAAAGAGCCACATAGTGAGACTAAAGAGCCACATAGTGAGACTTAAGAGCCACATAGTGAGACTAAAGAGCCACATAGTGAGACTAAAGAGCCACATAGTGAGACTAAAGAGCCACATAGTGGAACTAAAGAGCCACATAGTGGAACTAAAGAGCCACATAGTGGAACTAAAGAGCCACATAGTGAGACTAAAGAGCCACATAGTGAGCCTAAAGAGAGCCACATAGTGAGATTAAAGAGTCACATAGTGAGACTAAAGAGCCACATAGTGAGACAAAAGAGTCACATAGTGAGTCTAAAGAGCCACATAGTGAGACTAAAGAGCCACATAGTGAGACTAAAGAGAGCCACATAGTGAGACTAAAGAGCCACATAGTGAGACTAAAGAGCCACATAGTGCGACTAAAGAGCCACAAAGTGAGACTAAAGAGCCACATAGTGGAACTAAAGAGCCACATAGTGAGACTAAAGAGCCACATAGTGAGACTAAAGAGAGCCACATAGTGAGACTAAAGAGCCACATAGTGAGACTAAAGAGCCACATAGTGCGACTAAAGAGCCACAAAGTGAGACTAAAGAGCCACTAAAGAGCCACATAGTGAGACTAAAGAGAGCCACATAGTGAGACTAAAGAGCCACATAGTGAGACTTAAGAGCCACATAGTGAGACTAAAGAGCCACATATTCAGACTAAAGAGCCACATAGTGAGACTAAAGAGAGCCACATAGTGAGACTAAAGAGCCACATAGTGAGACTAAAGAGAGCCACATAGTGAGACTAAAGAGCCACATAGTGAGACTAAAGAGCCACATAGTGAGACTAAAGAGCCACATAGTGAGACTAAAGAGCCACATAGTGAGACTAAAGAGCCACATAGTGAGACAAAAGAGTCACATAGTGAGTCTAAAGAGCCACATAGTGAGACTAAAGAGCCACATAGTGAGACTAAAGAGCCACATAGTGAGACTAAAGAGCCACATAGTGAGAATAAAGAGTCACATAGTGAGACTAAAGAGCCACATAGTGGAACTAAAGAGCCACATAGTGAGACTAAAGAGAGCCACATAGTGAGACTAAAGAGCCACATAGTGAGACTAAAGAGCCACATAGTGAGACTAAAGAGCCACATAGTGAGACTAAAGAGCCACATAGTGAGCCTAAAGAGCCACATAGTGAGACTAAAGAGAGCCACATAGTGAGACTAAAGAGCCACATAGTGAGACTAAAGAGCCACATATTGAGACTAAAGAGCCACATAGTGAGACTAAAGAGCCACAGTGAGACTAAAGAGCCACATAGTGAGCCTAAAGAGCCACATAGTGCGACTAAAGAGCCACAAAGTGAGACTAAAGAGCCACATAGTGAGACTAAAGAGCCACATAGTGAGACTAAAGAGCCACATAGTGAGACTAAAGAGAGCCACATAGTGAGACTAAAGAGCCACATAGTGAGACTAAAGAGCCACATAGTGAGACTAAAGAGCCACATAGTGAGACTAAAGAGCCACAAAGTGAGACTAAAGAGCCACATAGTGAGACTAAAGAGCCACATAGTGAGACTAAAGAGCCACATAGTGAGACTAAAGAGAGCCACATAGTGAGACTAAAGAGCCACATAGTGAGACTAAAGAGCCACATAGTGAGACTAAAGAGCCACATAGTGAGACTAAAGAGCCACATAGTGAGACTAAAGAGCCACATAGTGCGACTAAAGAGCCACAAAGTGAGACTAAAGAGCCACATAGTGAGACTAAAGAGCCACATATTGAGACTAAAGAGCCACATAGTGAGACTAAAGAGCCACATAGTGAGACTAAAGAGCCACATAGTGCGACTAAAGAGCCACAAAGTGAGACTAAAGAGCCACATAGTGAGACTAAAGAGCCACATAGTGAGAGTAAAGAGGCACATAGTGCGACTAAAGAGCCACAAAGTGAGACTAAAGAGCCACATAGTGAGACTAAAGAGAGCCACATAGTGAGACTAAAGAGCCACATAGTGAGACTAAAGAGCCACATAGTGAGACTAAAGAGAGCCACATAGTGAGACTAAAGAGCCACATAGTGAGACTAAAGAGCCACATAGTGAGACTAAAGAGCCACATAGTTAGACTAAAGAGCCACATATTGAGACTAAAGAGCCACATAGTGGGACTAAAGAGAGCCACATAGTGAGACTAAAGAGCCACATAGTGAAACTAAAGAGAGCCACATAGTGAGACTAAAGAGAGCCACATAGTGGAACTAAAGAGCCAAATAGTGAGACTAAAGAGCCACATAGTGAGACTAAAGAGCCACATAGTGAGACTAAAGAGCCACATAGTGAGACTAAAGAGCCACATAGTGAGACTAAAGAGCCACATAGTGAGACTAAAGAGCCACATAGTGGAACTAAAGAGCCACATAGTGGAACTAAAGAGCCACATAGTGAGACTAAAGAGCCACATAGTGAGACTAAAGAGAGCCACATAGTGAGACTAAAGAGCCACATAGTGAGACTAAAGAGAGCCACATAGTGAGACTAAAGAGAGCCACATAGTGAGACTAAAGAGCCACATAGTGAGACTAAAGAGAGCCACATAGTGAGACTAAAGAGCCACATAGTGAGACTAAAGAGCCACATAGTGAGACTTAAGAGCCACATAGTGAGACTAAAGAGCCACATAGTGAGACTAAAGAGCCACATAGTGAGACTAAAGAGCCACATAGTGGAACTAAAGAGCCACATAGTGGAACTAAAGAGCCACATAGTGGAACTAAAGAGCCACATAGTGAGACTAAAGAGCCACATAGTGAGCCTAAAGAGAGCCACATAGTGAGATTAAAGAGTCACATAGTGAGACTAAAGAGCCACATAGTGAGACAAAAGAGTCACATAGTGAGTCTAAAGAGCCACATAGTGAGACTAAAGAGCCACATAGTGAGACTAAAGAGAGCCACATAGTGAGACTAAAGAGCCACATAGTGAGACTAAAGAGCCACATAGTGCGACTAAAGAGCCACAAAGTGAGACTAAAGAGCCACATAGTGGAACTAAAGAGCCACATAGTGAGACTAAAGAGCCACATAGTGAGACTAAAGAGAGCCACATAGTGAGACTAAAGAGCCACATAGTGAGACTAAAGAGCCACATAGTGCGACTAAAGAGCCACAAAGTGAGACTAAAGAGCCACTAAAGAGCCACATAGTGAGACTAAAGAGAGCCACATAGTGAGACTAAAGAGCCACATAGTGAGACTTAAGAGCCACATAGTGAGACTAAAGAGCCACATATTCAGACTAAAGAGCCACATAGTGAGACTAAAGAGAGCCACATAGTGAGACTAAAGAGCCACATAGTGAGACTAAAGAGAGCCACATAGTGAGACTAAAGAGCCACATAGTGAGACTAAAGAGCCACATAGTGAGACTAAAGAGCCACATAGTGAGACTAAAGAGCCACATAGTGAGACTAAAGAGCCACATAGTGAGACTAAAGAGCCACATAGTGAGACAAAAGAGTCACATAGTGAGTCTAAAGAGCCACATAGTGAGACTAAAGAGCCACATAGTGAGACTAAAGAGCCACATAGTGAGAATAAAGAGTCACATAGTGAGACTAAAGAGCCACATAGTGGAACTAAAGAGCCACATAGTGAGACTAAAGAGAGCCACATAGTGAGACTAAAGAGCCACATAGTGAGACTAAAGAGCCACATAGTGAGACTAAAGAGCCACATAGTGAGACTAAAGAGCCACATAGTGAGCCTAAAGAGCCACATAGTGAGACTAAAGAGAGCCACATAGTGAGACTAAAGAGCCACATAGTGAGACTAAAGAGCCACATATTGAGACTAAAGAGCCACATAGTGAGACTAAAGAGCCACAGTGAGACTAAAGAGCCACATAGTGAGCCTAAAGAGCCACATAGTGCGACTAAAGAGCCACAAAGTGAGACTAAAGAGCCACATAGTGAGACTAAAGAGCCACATAGTGAGACTAAAGAGCCACATAGTGAGACTAAAGAGAGCCACATAGTGAGACTAAAGAGCCACATAGTGAGACTAAAGAGCCACATAGTGAGACTAAAGAGCCACATAGTGAGACTAAAGAGCCACAAAGTGAGACTAAAGAGCCACATAGTGAGACTAAAGAGCCACATAGTGAGACTAAAGAGCCACATAGTGAGACTAAAGAGAGCCACATAGTGAGACTAAAGAGCCACATAGTGAGACTAAAGAGCCACATAGTGAGACTAAAGAGCCACATAGTGAGACTAAAGAGCCACATAGTGAGACTAAAGAGCCACATAGTGCGACTAAAGAGCCACAAAGTGAGACTAAAGAGCCACATAGTGAGACTAAAGAGCCACATATTGAGACTAAAGAGCCACATAGTGAGACTAAAGAGCCACATAGTGAGACTAAAGAGCCACATAGTGCGACTAAAGAGCCACAAAGTGAGACTAAAGAGCCACATAGTGAGACTAAAGAGCCACATAGTGAGACTAAAGAGCCACATAGTGCGACTAAAGAGCCACAAAGTGAGACTAAAGAGCCACATAGTGAGACTAAAGAGAGCCACATAGTGAGACTAAAGAGCCACATAGTGAGACTAAAGAGCCACATAGTGAGACTAAAGAGAGCCACATAGTGAGACTAAAGAGCCACATAGTGAGACTAAAGAGCCACATAGTGAGACTAAAGAGCCACATAGTTAGACTAAAGAGCCACATATTGAGACTAAAGAGCCATATAGTGGGACTAAAGAGAGCCACATAGTGAGACTAAAGAGCCACATAGTGAAACTAAAGAGAGCCACATAGTGAGACTAAAGAGAGCCACATAGTGGAACTAAAGAGCCAAATAGTGAGACTAAAGAGCCACATAGTGAGACTAAAGAGCCACATAGTGAGACTAAAGAGCCACATAGTGAGACTAAAGAGCCACATAGTGAGACTAAAGAGCCACATAGTGAGACTAAAGAGCCACATAGTGGAACTAAAGAGCCACATAGTGGAACTAAAGAGCCACATAGTGAGACTAAAGAGCCACATAGTGAGACTAAAGAGCCACATAGTGAGACTAAAGAGAGCCACATAGTGAGACTAAAGAGCCACATAGTGAGACTAAAGAGAGCCACATAGTGAGACTAAAGAGAGCCACAAAGTGAGAATAAAGAGCCACTAAAGAGCCACATAGTGAGACTAAAGAGCCACATAGTGAGACTAAAGAGAGCCACATAGTGAGACTAAAGAGAGCCACAAAGTGAGAATAAAGAGCCACTAAAGAGCCACATAGTGAGACTAAAGAGCCACATAGTGAGACTAAAGAGAGCCACAAAGTGAGAATAAAGAGCCACTAAAGAGCCACATAGTGAGACTAAAGAGCCACATAGTGAGACTAAAGAGAGCCACAAAGTGAGAATAAAGAGCCACTAAAGAGCCACATAGTGAGACTAAAGAGCCACTTAGTGAGACTAAAGAGCCACATAGTGAGACTAAAGAGCCACATAGTGAAACTAAAGAGAGCCACATAGTGAGACTAAAGAGAGCCACATAGTGGAACAAAAGAGCCACATAGTGAGACTAAAGAGCCACATAGTGAGACTAAAGAGCCACATAGTGAGACTAAAGAGAGCCACATAGTGAGACTAAAGAGCCACATAGTGAGACTAAAGAGCCACATAGTGAGACTAAAGAGCCACATAGTGAGACTAAAGAGAGCCACATAGTGAGACTAAAGAGCCACATAGTGAGACTAAAGAGCCACATAGTGAGACTAAAGAGAGCCACATAGTGAGACTAAAGAGCCACATAGTGAAACTAAAGAGAGCCACATAGTGAGACTAAAGAGAGCCACATAGTGAGACTAAAGAGCCACATAGTGAGACTAAAGAGAGCCACATAGTGAGACTAAAGAGCCACATTGTGAGACTAAAGAGCCACATAGTGAGACTAAAGAGCCACATAGTTAGACTAAAGAGCCACATATTGAGACTAAAGAGCCACATAGTGGGACTAAAGAGAGCCACATAGTGAGACTAAAGAGCCACATAGTGAAACTAAAGAGAGCCACATAGTGAGACTAAAGAGAGCCACATAGTGAGACTAAAGAGAGCCACATAGTGGAACTAAAGAGCCACATAGTGAGACTAAAGAGCCACATAGTGAGACTAAAGAGCCACATAGTGAGACTAAAGAGCCACATAGTGAGACTAAAGAGCCACATAGTGGGACTAAAGAGCCACATAGTGAGACTAAAGAGCCACATAGTGAAACTAAAGAGCGACATAGTGAGACTAAAGAGCCACATAGTGGAACTAAAGAGCCACATAGTGGAACTAAAGAGCCACATAGTGAGACTAAAGAGCCACATAGTGAGACTAAAGAGCCACATAGTGGACCTAAAGAGCCACATAGTGAGACTAAAGAGCCACATAGTGAGACTAAAGAGAGCCACATAGTGAGCCTAAAGAGCCACATAGTGAGACTAAAGAGAGCCACATAGTGAGACTAAAGAGCCACATAGTGAGACTAAAGAGCCACATATTGAGACTAAAGAGCCACATAGTGAGACTAAAGAGCCACAGTGAGACTAAAGAGCCACATAGTGAGCCTAAAGAGCCACATAGTGCGACTAAAGAGCCACATAGTGAGACTAAAGAGCCACATAGTGAGACTAAAGAGCCACATAGTGAGACTAAAGAGCCACATAGTGAGACTAAAGAGCCACATAGTGAGACTAAAGAGAGCCACATAGTGAGACTAAAGAGCCACATAGTGAGACTAAAGAGAGCCACATAGTGAGACTAAAGAGAGCCACATAGTGAGACTAAAGAGCCACATAGTGAGACTAAAGAGCCACATAGTGAGACTAAAGAGAGCCACATAGTGAGACTAAAGAGCCACATAGTGAGACTAAAGAGCCACATAGTGAGACTAAAGAGCCACATAGTGAGACTAAAGAGCCACAAAGTGAGACTAAAGAGCCACATAGTGAGACTAAAGAGCCACATAGTGAGACTAAAGAGCCACATAGTGAGACTAAAGAGAGCCACATAGTGAGACTAAAGAGCCACATAGTGAGACTAAAGAGCCACATAGTGAGACTAAAGAGCCACATAGTGAGACTAAAGAGCCACATAGTGAGACTAAAGAGCCACATAGTGAGACTAAAGAGAGCCACATAGTGAGACTAAAGAGAGCCACATAGTGAGACTAAAGAGCCACATAGTGAGACTAAAGAGCCACATAGTGAGACTAAAGAGCCACATAGTGAGACTAAAGAGAGCCACATAGTGAGACTAAAGAGCCACATAGTGAGACTAAAGAGCCACATAGTGAGACTAAAGAGCCACATAGTGAGACTAAAGAGTCACATAGTGAGACTAAAGAGCCACATAGTGAGACTAAAGAGCCACATAGTGAGACTAAAGAGCCACATAGTGCGACTAAAGAGCCACAAAGTGAGACTAAAGAGCCACATAGTGAGACTAAAGAGCCACATATTGAGACTAAAGAGCCACATAGTGAGACTAAAGAGCCACATAGTGAGACTAAAGAGCCACATAGTGCGACTAAAGAGCCACAAAGTGAGACTAAAGAGCCACATAGTGAGACTAAAGAGCCACATAGTGAGACTAAAGAGCCACATAGTGCGACTAAAGAGCCACAAAGTGAGACTAAAGAGCCACATAGTGAGACTAAAGAGAGCCACATAGTGAGACTAAAGAGCCACATAGTGAGACTAAAGAGCCACATAGTGAGACTAAAGAGAGCCACATAGTGAGACTAAAGAGCCACATAGTGAGACTAAAGAGCCACATAGTGAGACTAAAGAGCCACATAGTTAGACTAAAGAGCCACATATTGAGACTAAAGAGCCACATAGTGGGACTAAAGAGAGCCACATAGTGAGACTAAAGAGCCACATAGTGAAACTAAAGAGAGCCACATAGTGAGACTAAAGAGAGCCACATAGTGGAACTAAAGAGCCAAATAGTGAGACTAAAGAGCCACATAGTGAGACTAAAGAGCCACATAGTGAGACTAAAGAGCCACATAGTGAGACTAAAGAGCCACATAGTGAGACTAAAGAGCCACATAGTGAGACTAAAGAGCCACATAGTGGAACTAAAGAGCCACATAGTGGAACTAAAGAGCCACATAGTGAGACTAAAGAGCCACATAGTGAGACTAAAGAGCCACATAGTGAGACTAAAGAGAGCCACATAGTGAGACTAAAGAGCCACATAGTGAGACTAAAGAGAGCCACATAGTGAGACTAAAGAGAGCCACAAAGTGAGAATAAAGAGCCACTAAAGAGCCACATAGTGAGACTAAAGAGCCAAATAGTGAGACTAAAGAGAGCCACATAGTGAGACTAAAGAGAGCCACAAAGTGAGAATAAAGAGCCACTAAAGAGCCACATAGTGAGACTAAAGAGCCACATAGTGAGACTAAAGAGAGCCACAAAGTGAGAATAAAGAGCCACTAAAGAGCCACATAGTGAGACTAAAGAGCCACATAGTGAGACTAAAGAGAGCCACAAAGTGAGAATAAAGAGCCACTAAAGAGCCACATAGTGAGACTAAAGAGCCACTTAGTGAGACTAAAGAGCCACATAGTGAGACTAAAGAGCCATATAGTGAGACTAAAGAGAGCCACATAGTGAGACTAAAGAGAGCCACATAGTGGAACAAAAGAGCCACATAGTGAGACTAAAGAGCCACATAGTGAGACTAAAGAGCCACATAGTGAGACTAAAGAGAGCCACATAGTGAGACTAAAGAGCCACATAGTGAGACTAAAGAGCCACATAGTGAGACTAAAGAGCCACATAGTGAGACTAAAGAGAGCCACATAGTGAGACTAAAG
The DNA here is from genome assembly GCF_026437365.1 of Eucyclogobius newberryi. Lineage (NCBI taxonomy): Eukaryota > Metazoa > Chordata > Actinopteri > Gobiiformes > Gobiidae > Eucyclogobius > Eucyclogobius newberryi. The sequence goes on along the minus strand of NW_027316500.1, from coordinate 37,147,597 downwards.
AGCCACATAGTGAGACTAAAGAGCCACATAGTGAGACTAAAGAGAGCCACATAGTGAGACTAAAGAGCCACATAGTGAAACTAAAGAGAGCCACATAGTGAGACTAAAGAGAGCCACATAGTGAGACTAAAGAGCCACATAGTGAGACTAAAGAGCCACATAGTGAGACTAAAGAGCCACATAGTGAGACTAAAGAGCCACATTGTGAGACTAAAGAGCCACATAGTGAGACTAAAGAGCCACATAGTTAGACTAAAGAGCCACATATTGAGACTAAAGAGCCACATAGTGGGACTAAAGAGAGCCACATAGTGAGACTAAAGAGCCACATAGTGAAACTAAAGAGAGCCACATAGTGAGACTAAAGAGAGCCACATAGTGGAACTAAAGAGCCACATAGTGAGACTAAAGAGCCACATAGTGAGACTAAAGAGCCACATAGTGAGACTAAAGAGCCACATAGTGAGACTAAAGAGCCACATAGTGGGACTAAAGAGCCACATAGTGAGACTAAAGAGCCACATAGTGAGACTAAAGAGCCACATAGTGGGACTAAAGAGCCACATAGTGAGACTAAAGAGCCACATAGTGAAACTAAAGAGCGACATAGTGAGACTAAAGAGCCACATAGTGAGACTAAAGAGCCACATAGTGAGACTAAAGAGCCAAATAGTGAAACTAAAGAGCCACATAGTGAAACTAAAGAGCGACATAGTGGAACTAAAGAGCCACATAGTGAGACTAAAGAGCCACATAGTGAGACTAAAGAGCCACATAGTGAGACTAAAGAGCCACATAGTGAAACTAAAGAGCGACATAGTGGAACTAAAGAGCCACATAGTGGAACTAAAGAGCCACATAGTGAGACTAAAGAGCCACATAGTGAGACTAAAGAGCCACATAGTGGACCTAAAGAGCCACATAGTGAGACTAAAGAGCCACATAGTGAGACTAAAGAGAGCCACATAGTGAGCCTAAAGAGCCACATAGTGAGACTAAAGAGAGCCACATAGTGAGACTAAAGAGCCACATAGTGAGACTAAAGAGCCACATATTGAGACTAAAGAGCCACATAGTGAGACTAAAGAGCCACAGTGAGACTAAAGAGCCACATAGTGAGCCTAAAGAGCCACATAGTGCGACTAAAGAGCCACATAGTGAGACTAAAGAGCCACATAGTGAGACTAAAGAGCCACATAGTGAGACTAAAGAGCCACATAGTGAGACTAAAGAGAGCCACATAGTGAGACTAAAGAGCCACATAGTGAGACTAAAGAGAGCCACATAGTGAGACTAAAGAGAGCCACATAGTGAGACTAAAGAGCCACATAGTGAGACTAAAGAGCCACATAGTGAGACTAAAGAGAGCCACATAGTGAGACTAAAGAGCCACATAGTGAGACTAAAGAGCCACATAGTGAGACTAAAGAGCCACATAGTGAGACTAAAGAGCCACAAAGTGAGACTAAAGAGCCACATAGTGAGACTAAAGAGCCACATAGTGAGACTAAAGAGCCACATAGTGAGACTAAAGAGAGCCACATAGTGAGACTAAAGAGCCACATAGTGAGACTAAAGAGCCACATAGTGAGACTAAAGAGCCACATAGTGAGACTAAAGAGCCACATAGTGAGACTAAAGAGCCACATAGTGGAACTAAAGAGCCACATAGTGGAACTAAAGAGCCACATAGTGAGACTAAAGAGCCACATAGTGAGACTAAAGAGAGCCACATAGTGAGACTAAAGAGCCACAAAGTGAGACTAAAGAGCCACATAGTGAGACTAAAGAGAGCCACATAGTGAGACTAAAGAGCCACATAGTGAGACTAAAGAGCCACATAGTGAGACTAAAGAGAGCCACATAGTGAGACTAAAGAGCCACATAGTGAGACTAAAGAGCCACATAGTGAGACTAAAGAGCCACATAGTTAGACTAAAGAGCCACATATTGAGACTAAAGAGCCACATAGTGGGACTAAAGAGAGCCACAAAGTGAGAATAAAGAGCCACTAAAGAGCCACATAGTGAGACTAAAGAGCCACTTAGTGAGACTAAAGAGCCACATAGTGAGACTAAAGAGCCACATAGTGAAACTAAAGAGAGCCACATAGTGAGACTAAAGAGAGCCACATAGTGGAACAAAAGAGCCACATAGTGAGACTAAAGAGCCACATAGTGAGACTAAAGAGCCACATAGTGAGACTAAAGAGAGCCACATAGTGAGACTAAAGAGCCACATAGTGAGACTAAAGAGCCAAATAGTGCGAATAAAGAGCCACAAAGTGAGACTAAAGAGCCACATAGTGAGACTAAAGAGCCACATAGTGAGACTAAAGAGCCACATAGTGAGACTAAAGAGAGCCACATAGTGAGACTAAAGAGCCACATAGTGAGACTAAAGAGCCACATAGTGAGACTAAAGAGCCAAATAGTGAGACTAAAGAGAGCCATATAGTGAGACTAAAGAGCCACATAGTGAGACTAAAGAGCCAAATAGTGAGACTAAAGAGAGCCACATAGTGAGACTAAAGAGCCACATAGTGAGACTAAAGAGAGCCACATAGTGAGACTAAAGAGAGCCACAAAGTGAGAATAAAGAGCCACTAAAGAGCCACATAGTGAGACTAAAGAGCCACATAGTGAGACTAAAGAGAGCCACATAGTGAGACTAAAGAGCCACTTAGTGAGACTAAAGAGCCACATAGTGAGACTAAAGAGCCACATAGTGAGACTAAAGAGAGCCACATAGTGAGACTAAAGAGCCACATAGTGAGACTAAAGAGCCACATAGTGAGAATAAAGAGCCACATAGTGAGACTAAAGAGCCACATAGTGAGACTAAAGAGCCACTAAAGAGCCACATAGTGAGACTAAAGAGCCACATAGTGAGACTAAAGAGCCACATAGTGAGACTAAAGAGAGCCACATAGTGGAACTAAAGAGCCACATAGTGAGACTAAAGAGCCACATAGTGAGACTAAAGAGAGCCACATAGTGAGACTAAAGAGCCACATAGTGGGACTAAAGAGAGCCACATAGTGAGACTAAAGAGAGCCACATAGTGGAACTAAAGAGCCACATAGTGAGACTAAAGAGCCACATAGTGAGACTAAAGAGAGCCACATAGTGAGACTAAAGAGCCACATAGTGGGACTAAAGAGAGCCACATAGTGAGACTAAAGAGCCACATAGTGGGACTAAAGAGAGCCACATAGTGAGACTAAAGAGACACATAGTGAGACTAAAGAGCCACATAGTGGGACTAAAGAGAGCCACATAGTGAGACTAAAGAGCCACATAGTGGGACTAAAGAGAGCCACATAGTGAGACTAAAGAGCCACATAGTGAGACTAAAGAGCCACATAGTGAAACTAAAGAGAGCCACATAGTGAGACTAAAGAGCCACATAGTGAGACTAAAGAGAGCCACATAGTGAGACTAAAGAGCCACATAGTGAGACTAAAGAGCCACATAGTGAGACTTAAGAGCCACATAGTGAGACTAAAGAGCCACATAGTGAGACTAAAGAGCCACATAGTGAGACTAAAGAGCCACATAGTGGAACTAAAGAGCCACATAGTGAGACTAAAGAGCCACATAGTGAGACTAAAGAGCCACATAGTGAGACTAAAGAGAGCCACATAGTGGAACTAAAGAGCCACATAGTGAGACTAAAGAGAGCCACATAGTGAGACTAAAGAGCCACATAGTGGGACTAAAGAGAGCCACATAGTGAGACTAAAGAGCCACATAGTGGGACTAAAGAGAGCCACATAGTGAGACTAAAGAGACACATAGTGAGACTAAAGAGCCACATAGTGGGACTAAAGAGAGCCACATAGTGAGACTAAAGAGCCACATAGTGGGACTAAAGAGAGCCACATAGTGAGACTAAAGAGCCACATAGTGAGACTAAAGAGCCACATAGTGAAACTAAAGAGAGCCACATAGTGAGACTAAAGAGCCACATAGTGAGACTAAAGAGAGCCACATAGTGAGACTAAAGAGCCACATAGTGAGACTAAAGAGCCACATAGTGAGACTTAAGAGCCACATAGTGAGACTAAAGAGCCACATAGTGAGACTAAAGAGCCACATAGTGAGACTAAAGAGCCACATAGTGGAACTAAAGAGCCACATAGTGGAACTAAAGAGCCACATAGTGGAACTAAAGAGCCACATAGTGAGACTAAAGAGCCACATAGTGAGCCTAAAGAGAGCCACATAGTGAGATTAAAGAGTCACATAGTGAGACTAAAGAGCCACATAGTGAGACAAAAGAGTCACATAGTGAGTCTAAAGAGCCACATAGTGAGACTAAAGAGCCACATAGTGAGACTAAAGAGAGCCACATAGTGAGACTAAAGAGCCACATAGTGAGACTAAAGAGCCACATAGTGCGACTAAAGAGCCACAAAGTGAGACTAAAGAGCCACATAGTGGAACTAAAGAGCCACATAGTGAGACTAAAGAGCCACATAGTGAGACTAAAGAGAGCCACATAGTGAGACTAAAGAGCCACATAGTGAGACTAAAGAGCCACATAGTGCGACTAAAGAGCCACAAAGTGAGACTAAAGAGCCACTAAAGAGCCACATAGTGAGACTAAAGAGAGCCACATAGTGAGACTAAAGAGCCACATAGTGAGACTTAAGAGCCACATAGTGAGACTAAAGAGCCACATATTCAGACTAAAGAGCCACATAGTGAGACTAAAGAGAGCCACATAGTGAGACTAAAGAGCCACATAGTGAGACTAAAGAGAGCCACATAGTGAGACTAAAGAGCCACATAGTGAGACTAAAGAGCCACATAGTGAGACTAAAGAGCCACATAGTGAGACTAAAGAGCCACATAGTGAGACTAAAGAGCCACATAGTGAGACTAAAGAGCCACATAGTGAGACAAAAGAGTCACATAGTGAGTCTAAAGAGCCACATAGTGAGACTAAAGAGCCACATAGTGAGACTAAAGAGCCACATAGTGAGACTAAAGAGCCACATAGTGAGAATAAAGAGTCACATAGTGAGACTAAAGAGCCACATAGTGGAACTAAAGAGCCACATAGTGAGACTAAAGAGAGCCACATAGTGAGACTAAAGAGCCACATAGTGAGACTAAAGAGCCACATAGTGAGACTAAAGAGCCACATAGTGAGACTAAAGAGCCACATAGTGAGCCTAAAGAGCCACATAGTGAGACTAAAGAGAGCCACATAGTGAGACTAAAGAGCCACATAGTGAGACTAAAGAGCCACATATTGAGACTAAAGAGCCACATAGTGAGACTAAAGAGCCACAGTGAGACTAAAGAGCCACATAGTGAGCCTAAAGAGCCACATAGTGCGACTAAAGAGCCACAAAGTGAGACTAAAGAGCCACATAGTGAGACTAAAGAGCCACATAGTGAGACTAAAGAGCCACATAGTGAGACTAAAGAGAGCCACATAGTGAGACTAAAGAGCCACATAGTGAGACTAAAGAGCCACATAGTGAGACTAAAGAGCCACAAAGTGAGACTAAAGAGCCACATAGTGAGACTAAAGAGCCACATAGTGAGACTAAAGAGCCACATAGTGAGACTAAAGAGAGCCACATAGTGAGACTAAAGAGCCACATAGTGAGACTAAAGAGCCACATAGTGAGACTAAAGAGCCACATAGTGAGACTAAAGAGCCACATAGTGAGACTAAAGAGCCACATAGTGCGACTAAAGAGCCACAAAGTGAGACTAAAGAGCCACATAGTGAGACTAAAGAGCCACATATTGAGACTAAAGAGCCACATAGTGAGACTAAAGAGCCACATAGTGAGACTAAAGAGCCACATAGTGCGACTAAAGAGCCACAAAGTGAGACTAAAGAGCCACATAGTGAGACTAAAGAGCCACATAGTGAGACTAAAGAGCCACATAGTGCGACTAAAGAGCCACAAAGTGAGACTAAAGAGCCACATAGTGAGACTAAAGAGAGCCACATAGTGAGACTAAAGAGCCACATAGTGAGACTAAAGAGCCACATAGTGAGACTAAAGAGAGCCACATAGTGAGACTAAAGAGCCACATAGTGAGACTAAAGAGCCACATAGTGAGACTAAAGAGCCACATAGTTAGACTAAAGAGCCACATATTGAGACTAAAGAGCCACATAGTGGGACTAAAGAGAGCCACATAGTGAGACTAAAGAGCCACATAGTGAAACTAAAGAGAGCCACATAGTGAGACTAAAGAGAGCCACATAGTGGAACTAAAGAGCCAAATAGTGAGACTAAAGAGCCACATAGTGAGACTAAAGAGCCACATAGTGAGACTAAAGAGCCACATAGTGAGACTAAAGAGCCACATAGTGAGACTAAAGAGCCACATAGTGAGACTAAAGAGCCACATAGTGGAACTAAAGAGCCACATAGTGGAACTAAAGAGCCACATAGTGAGACTAAAGAGCCACATAGTGAGACTAAAGAGAGCCACATAGTGAGACTAAAGAGCCACATAGTGAGACTAAAGAGAGCCACATAGTGAGACTAAAGAGAGCCACATAGTGAGACTAAAGAGCCACATAGTGAGACTAAAGAGAGCCACATAGTGAGACTAAAGAGCCACATAGTGAGACTAAAGAGCCACATAGTGAGACTTAAGAGCCACATAGTGAGACTAAAGAGCCACATAGTGAGACTAAAGAGCCACATAGTGAGACTAAAGAGCCACATAGTGGAACTAAAGAGCCACATAGTGGAACTAAAGAGCCACATAGTGGAACTAAAGAGCCACATAGTGAGACTAAAGAGCCACATAGTGAGCCTAAAGAGAGCCACATAGTGAGATTAAAGAGTCACATAGTGAGACTAAAGAGCCACATAGTGAGACAAAAGAGTCACATAGTGAGTCTAAAGAGCCACATAGTGAGACTAAAGAGCCACATAGTGAGACTAAAGAGAGCCACATAGTGAGACTAAAGAGCCACATAGTGAGACTAAAGAGCCACATAGTGCGACTAAAGAGCCACAAAGTGAGACTAAAGAGCCACATAGTGAGACTAAAGAGCCACATAGTGAGACTAAAGAGCCACATAGTGCGACTAAAGAGCCACAAAGTGAGACTAAAGAGCCACATAGTGAGACTAAAGAGAGCCACATAGTGAGACTAAAGAGCCACATAGTGAGACTAAAGAGCCACATAGTGAGACTAAAGAGAGCCACATAGTGAGACTAAAGAGCCACATAGTGAGACTAAAGAGCCACATAGTGAGACTAAAGAGCCACATAGTTAGACTAAAGAGCCACATATTGAGACTAAAGAGCCATATAGTGGGACTAAAGAGAGCCACATAGTGAGACTAAAGAGCCACATAGTGAAACTAAAGAGAGCCACATAGTGAGACTAAAGAGAGCCACATAGTGGAACTAAAGAGCCAAATAGTGAGACTAAAGAGCCACATAGTGAGACTAAAGAGCCACATAGTGGAACTAAAGAGCCACATAGTGAGACTAAAGAGCCACATAGTGAGACTAAAGAGCCACATAGTGAGACTAAAGAGAGCCACATAGTGAGACTAAAGAGCCACATAGTGAGACTAAAGAGAGCCACATAGTGAGACTAAAGAGAGCCACAAAGTGAGAATAAAGAGCCACTAAAGAGCCACATAGTGAGACTAAAGAGCCACATAGTGAGACTAAAGAGAGCCACATAGTGAGACTAAAGAGAGCCACAAAGTGAGAATAAAGAGCCACTAAAGAGCCACATAGTGAGACTAAAGAGCCACATAGTGAGACTAAAGAGAGCCACAAAGTGAGAATAAAGAGCCACTAAAGAGCCACATAGTGAGACTAAAGAGCCACATAGTGAGACTAAAGAGAGCCACAAAGTGAGAATAAAGAGCCACTAAAGAGCCACATAGTGAGACTAAAGAGCCACTTAGTGAGACTAAAGAGCCACATAGTGAGACTAAAGAGCCACATAGTGAAACTAAAGAGAGCCACATAGTGAGACTAAAGAGAGCCACATAGTGGAACAAAAGAGCCACATAGTGAGACTAAAGAGCCACATAGTGAGACTAAAGAGCCACATAGTGAGACTAAAGAGAGCCACATAGTGAGACTAAAGAGCCACATAGTGAGACTAAAGAGCCACATAGTGAGACTAAAGAGCCACATAGTGAGACTAAAGAGAGCCACATAGTGAGACTAAAGAGCCACATAGTGAGACTAAAGAGCCACATAGTGAGACTAAAGAGAGCCACATAGTGAGACTAAAGAGCCACATAGTGAAACTAAAGAGAGCCACATAGTGAGACTAAAGAGAGCCACATAGTGAGACTAAAGAGCCACATAGTGAGACTAAAGAGAGCCACATAGTGAGACTAAAGAGCCACATTGTGAGACTAAAGAGCCACATAGTGAGACTAAAGAGCCACATAGTTAGACTAAAGAGCCACATATTGAGACTAAAGAGCCACATAGTGGGACTAAAGAGAGCCACATAGTGAGACTAAAGAGAGCCACATAGTGAGACTAAAGAGAGCCACATAGTGGAACTAAAGAGCCACATAGTGAGACTAAAGAGCCACATAGTGAGACTAAAGAGCCACATAGTGAGACTAAAGAGCCACATAGTGAGACTAAAGAGCCACATAGTGGGACTAAAGAGCCACATAGTGAGACTAAAGAGCCACATAGTGAAACTAAAGAGCGACATAGTGAGACTAAAGAGCCACATAGTGGAACTAAAGAGCCACATAGTGAGACTAAAGAGCCACATAGTGAGACTAAAGAGCCACATAGTGAGACTAAAGAGCCACATAGTGAGACTAAAGAGAGCCACATAGTGAGACTAAAGAGCCACATAGTGAGACTAAAGAGAGCCACATAGTGAGACTAAAGAGAGCCACAAAGTGAGAATAAAGAGCCACTAAAGAGCCACATAGTGAGACTAAAGAGCCAAATAGTGAGACTAAAGAGAGCCACATAGTGAGACTAAAGAGAGCCACAAAGTGAGAATAAAGAGCCACTAAAGAGCCACATAGTGAGACTAAAGAGCCACATAGTGGACCTAAAGAGCCACATAGTGAGACTAAAGAGCCACATAGTGAGACTAAAGAGAGCCACATAGTGAGCCTAAAGAGCCACATAGTGAGACTAAAGAGAGCCACATAGTGAGACTAAAGAGCCACATAGTGAGACTAAAGAGCCACATATTGAGACTAAAGAGCCACATAGTGAGACTAAAGAGCCACAGTGAGACTAAAGAGCCACATAGTGAGCCTAAAGAGCCACATAGTGCGACTAAAGAGCCACATAGTGAGACTAAAGAGCCACATAGTGAGACTAAAGAGCCACATAGTGAGACTAAAGAGCCACATAGTGAGACTAAAGAGCCACATAGTGAGACTAAAGAGAGCCACATAGTGAGACTAAAGAGCCACATAGTGAGACTAAAGAGAGCCACATAGTGAGACTAAAGAGAGCCACATAGTGAGACTAAAGAGCCACATAGTGAGACTAAAGAGCCACATAGTGAGACTAAAGAGAGCCACATAGTGAGACTAAAGAGCCACATAGTGAGACTAAAGAGCCACATAGTGAGACTAAAGAGCCACATAGTGAGACTAAAGAGCCACAAAGTGAGACTAAAGAGCCACATAGTGAGACTAAAGAGCCACATAGTGAGACTAAAGAGCCACATAGTGAGACTAAAGAGAGCCACATAGTGAGACTAAAGAGCCACATAGTGAGACTAAAGAGCCACATAGTGAGACTAAAGAGCCACATAGTGAGACTAAAGAGCCACATAGTGAGACTAAAGAGAGCCACATAGTGAGACTAAAGAGAGCCACATAGTGAGACTAAAGAGCCACATAGTGAGACTAAAGAGCCACATAGTGAGACTAAAGAGCCACATAGTGAGACTAAAGAGAGCCACATAGTGAGACTAAAGAGCCACATAGTGAGACTAAAGAGCCACATAGTGAGACTAAAGAGCCACATAGTGAGACTAAAGAGTCACATAGTGAGACTAAAGAGCCACATAGTGAGACTAAAGAGCCACATAGTGAGACTAAAGAGCCACATAGTGCGACTAAAGAGCCACAAAGTGAGACTAAAGAGCCACATAGTGAGACTAAAGAGCCACATATTGAGACTAAAGAGCCACATAGTGAGACTAAAGAGCCACATAGTGAGACTAAAGAGCCACATAGTGCGACTAAAGAGCCACAAAGTGAGACTAAAGAGCCACATAGTGAGACTAAAGAGCCACATAGTGAGACTAAAGAGCCACATAGTGCGACTAAAGAGCCACAAAGTGAGACTAAAGAGCCACATAGTGAGACTAAAGAGAGCCACATAGTGAGACTAAAGAGCCACATAGTGAGACTAAAGAGCCACATAGTGAGACTAAAGAGAGCCACATAGTGAGACTAAAGAGCCACATAGTGAGACTAAAGAGCCACATAGTGAGACTAAAGAGCCACATAGTTAGACTAAAGAGCCACATATTGAGACTAAAGAGAGCCACATAGTGAGACTAAAGAGAGCCACATAGTGAGACTAAAGAGCCACATAGTGAGACTAAAGAGCCACATAGTGGGACTAAAGAGAGCCACATAGTGAGACTAAAGAGCCACATAGTGAGACTAAAGAGCCACATAGTGGGACTAAAGAGAGCCACATAGTGAGACTAAAGAGCCAAATAGTGAGACTAAAGAGCCACATAGTGAGACTAAAGAGCCACATAGTGAGACTAAAGAGCCACATAGTGAGACTAAAGAGCCACATAGTGAGACTAAAGAGCCACATAGTGAGACTAAAGAGCCACATAGTGGAACTAAAGAGCCACATAGTGGAACTAAAGAGCCACATAGTGAGACTAAAGAGCCACATAGTGAGACTAAAGAGCCACATAGTGAGACTAAAGAGAGCCACATAGTGAGACTAAAGAGCCACATAGTGAGACTAAAGAGAGCCACATAGTGAGACTAAAGAGAGCCACAAAGTGAGAATAAAGAGCCACTAAAGAGCCACATAGTGAGACTAAAGAGCCAAATAGTGAGACTAAAGAGAGCCACATAGTGAGACTAAAGAGAGCCACAAAGTGAGAATAAAGAGCCACTAAAGAGCCACATAGTGAGACTAAAGAGCCACATAGTGAGACTAAAGAGAGCCACAAAGTGAGAATAAAGAGCCACTAAAGAGCCACATAGTGAGACTAAAGAGCCACATAGTGAGACTAAAGAGAGCCACAAAGTGAGAATAAAGAGCCACTAAAGAGCCACATAGTGAGACTAAAGAGCCACTTAGTGAGACTAAAGAGCCACATAGTGAGACTAAAGAGCCATATAGTGAGACTAAAGAGAGCCACATAGTGAGACTAAAGAGAGCCACATAGTGGAACAAAAGAGCCACATAGTGAGACTAAAGAGCCACATAGTGAGACTAAAGAGCCACATAGTGAGACTAAAGAGAGCCACATAGTGAGACTAAAGAGCCACATAGTGAGACTAAAGAGCCACATAGTGAGACTAAAGAGCCACATAGTGAGACTAAAGAGAGCCACATAGTGAGACTAAAGAGCCACATAGTGAGACTAAAGAGCCACATAGTGAGACTAAAGAGAGCCACATAGTGAGACTAAAGAGCCACATAGTGAAACTAAAGAGAGCCACATAGTGAGACTAAAGAGAGCCACATAGTGAGACTAAAGAGCCACATAGTGAGACTAAAGAGCCACATAGTGAGACTAAAGAGCCACATAGTGAGACTAAAGAGCCACATTGTGAGACTAAAGAGCCACATAGTGAGACTAAAGAGCCACATAGTTAGACTAAAGAGCCACATATTGAGACTAAAGAGCCACATAGTGGGACTAAAGAGAGCCACATAGTGAGACTAAAGAGCCACATAGTGAAACTAAAGAGAGCCACATAGTGAGACTAAAGAGAGCCACATAGTGGAACTAAAGAGCCACATAGTGAGACTAAAGAGCCACATAGTGAGACTAAAGAGCCACATAGTGAGACTAAAGAGCCACATAGTGAGACTAAAGAGCCACATAGTGGGACTAAAGAGCCACATAGTGAGACTAAAGAGCCACATAGTGAGACTAAAGAGCCACATAGTGGGACTAAAGAGCCACATAGTGAGACTAAAGAGCCACATAGTGAAACTAAAGAGCGACATAGTGAGACTAAAGAGCCACATAGTGGAACTAAAGAGCCACATAGTGGAACTAAAGAGCCACATAGTGAGACTAAAGAGCCACATAGTGAGACTAAAGAGCCACATAGTGGACCTAAAGAGCCACATAGTGAGACTAAAGAGCCACATAGTGAGACTAAAGAGAGCCACATAGTGAGCCTAAAGAGCCACATAGTGAGACTAAAGAGAGCCACATAGTGAGACTAAAGAGCCACATAGTGAGACTAAAGAGCCACATATTGAGACTAAAGAGCCACATAGTGAGACTAAAGAGCCACAGTGAGACTAAAGAGCCACATAGTGAGCCTAAAGAGCCACATAGTGCGACTAAAGAGCCACATAGTGAGACTAAAGAGCCACATAGTGAGACTAAAGAGCCACATAGTGAGACTAAAGAGCCACATAGTGAGACTAAAGAGCCACATAGTGAGACTAAAGAGAGCCACATAGTGAGACTAAAGAGCCACATAGTGAGACTAAAGAGAGCCACATAGTGAGACTAAAGAGAGCCACATAGTGAGACTAAAGAGCCACATAGTGAGACTAAAGAGCCACATAGTGAGACTAAAGAGAGCCACATAGTGAGACTAAAGAGCCACATAGTGAGACTAAAGAGCCACATAGTGAGACTAAAGAGCCACATAGTGAGACTAAAGAGCCACAAAGTGAGACTAAAGAGCCACATAGTGAGACTAAAGAGCCACATAGTGAGACTAAAGAGCCACATAGTGAGACTAAAGAGAGCCACATAGTGAGACTAAAGAGCCACATAGTGAGACTAAAGAGCCACATAGTGAGACTAAAGAGCCACATAGTGAGACTAAAGAGCCACATAGTGAGACTAAAGAGCCACATAGTGAGACTAAAGAGAGCCACATAGTGAGACTAAAGAGAGCCACATAGTGAGACTAAAGAGCCACATAGTGAGACTAAAGAGCCACATAGTGAGACTAAAGAGCCACATAGTGAGACTAAAGAGAGCCACATAGTGAGACTAAAGAGCCACATAGTGAGACTAAAGAGCCACATAGTGAGACTAAAGAGCCACATAGTGAGACTAAAGAGTCACATAGTGAGACTAAAGAGCCACATAGTGAGACTAAAGAGCCACATAGTGAGACTAAAGAGCCACATAGTGCGACTAAAGAGCCACAAAGTGAGACTAAAGAGCCACATAGTGAGACTAAAGAGCCACATATTGAGACTAAAGAGCCACATAGTGAGACTAAAGAGCCACATAGTGAGACTAAAGAGCCACATAGTGCGACTAAAGAGCCACAAAGTGAGACTAAAGAGCCACATAGTGAGACTAAAGAGCCACATAGTGAGACTAAAGAGCCACATAGTGCGACTAAAGAGCCACAAAGTGAGACTAAAGAGCCACATAGTGAGACTAAAGAGAGCCACATAGTGAGACTAAAGAGCCACATAGTGAGACTAAAGAGCCACATAGTGAGACTAAAGAGAGCCACATAGTGAGACTAAAGAGCCACATAGTGAGACTAAAGAGCCACATAGTGAGACTAAAGAGCCACATAGTTAGACTAAAGAGCCACATATTGAGACTAAAGAGCCACATAGTGGGACTAAAGAGAGCCACATAGTGAGACTAAAGAGCCACATAGTGAAACTAAAGAGAGCCACAAAGTGAGAATAAAGAGCCACTAAAGAGCCACATAGTGAGACTAAAGAGCCAAATAGTGAGACTAAAGAGCCACATAGTGAGACTAAAGAGCCACATAGTGAGACTAAAGAGCCACATAGTGAGACTAAAGAGCCACATAGTGAGACTAAAGAGCCACATAGTGAGACTAAAGAGCCACATAGTGAGACTAAAGAGCCACATAGTGAGACTAAAGAGCCACATAGTGGAACTAAAGAGCCACATAGTGGAACTAAAGAGCCACATAGTGAGACTAAAGAGCCACATAGTGAGACTAAAGAGCCACATAGTGAGACTAAAGAGAGCCACATAGTGAGACTAAAGAGCCACATAGTGAGACTAAAGAGAGCCACATAGTGAGACTAAAGAGAGCCACAAAGTGAGAATAAAGAGCCACTAAAGAGCCACATAGTGAGACTAAAGAGCCAAATAGTGAGACTAAAGAGAGCCACATAGTGAGACTAAAGAGAGCCACAAAGTGAGAATAAAGAGCCACTAAAGAGCCACATAGTGAGACTAAAGAGCCACATAGTGAGACTAAAGAGAGCCACAAAGTGAGAATAAAGAGCCACTAAAGAGCCACATAGTGAGACTAAAGAGCCACATAGTGAGACTAAAGAGAGCCACAAAGTGAGAATAAAGAGCCACTAAAGAGCCACATAGTGAGACTAAAGAGCCACTTAGTGAGACTAAAGAGCCACATAGTGAGACTAAAGAGCCATATAGTGAGACTAAAGAGAGCCACATAGTGAGACTAAAGAGAGCCACATAGTGGAACAAAAGAGCCACATAGTGAGACTAAAGAGCCACATAGTGAGACTAAAGAGCCACATAGTGAGACTAAAGAGAGCCACATAGTGAGACTAAAGAGCCACATAGTGAGACTAAAGAGCCACATAGTGAGACTAAAGAGCCACATAGTGAGACTAAAGAGAGCCACATAGTGAGACTAAAGAGCCACATAGTGAGACTAAAGAGCCACATAGTGAGACTAAAGAGAGCCACATAGTGAGACTAAAGAGCCACATAGTGAAACTAAAGAGAGCCACATAGTGAGACTAAAGAGAGCCACATAGTGAGACTAAAGAGCCACATAGTGAGACTAAAGAGCCACATAGTGAGACTAAAGAGCCACATAGTGAGACTAAAGAGCCACATTGTGAGACTAAAGAGCCACATAGTGAGACTAAAGAGCCACATAGTTAGACTAAAGAGCCACATATTGAGACTAAAGAGCCACATAGTGGGACTAAAGAGAGCCACATAGTGAGACTAAAGAGCCACATAGTGAAACTAAAGAGAGCCACATAGTGAGACTAAAGAGAGCCACATAGTGGAACTAAAGAGCCACATAGTGAGACTAAAGAGCCACATAGTGAGACTAAAGAGCCACATAGTGAGACTAAAGAGCCACATAGTGAGACTAAAGAGCCACATAGTGGGACTAAAGAGCCACATAGTGAGACTAAAGAGCCACATAGTGAAACTAAAGAGCGACATAGTGAGACTAAAGAGCCACATAGTGAGACTAAAGAGCCACATAGTGGAACTAAAGAGCCACATAGTGGAACTAAAGAGCCACATAGTGAGACTAAAGAGCCACATAGTGAGACTAAAGAGCCACATAGTGGACCTAAAGAGCCACATAGTGAGACTAAAGAGCCACATAGTGAGACTAAAGAGAGCCACATAGTGAGACTAAAGAGCCACATAGTGAGACTAAAGAGAGCCACATAGTGAGACTAAAGAGCCACATAGTGAGACTAAAGAGCCACATAGTGAGACTAAAGAGCCACATAGTGAGACTAAAGAGAGCCACATAGTGAGACTAAAGAGCCACATAGTGAGACTAAAGAGCCAAATAGTGCGAATAAAGAGCCACAAAGTGAGACTAAAGAGCCACATAGTGAGACTAAAGAGCCACATAGTGAGACTAAAGAGCCACATAGTGAGACTAAAGAGAGCCACATAGTGAGACTAAAGAGCCACATAGTGAGACTAAAGAGCCACATAGTGAGACTAAAGAGCCAAATAGTGAGACTAAAGAGAGCCATATAGTGAGACTAAAGAGCCACATAGTGAGACTAAAGAGCCAAATAGTGAGACTAAAGAGAGCCACATAGTGAGACTAAAGAGCCACATAGTGAGACTAAAGAGAGCCACAAAGTGAGAATAAAGAGCCACTAAAGAGCCACATAGTGAGACTAAAGAGCCACATAGTGAGACTAAAGAGAGCCACATAGTGAGACTAAAGAGCCACTTAGTGAGACTAAAGAGCCACATAGTGAGACTAAAGAGCCACATAGTGAGACTAAAGAGAGCCACATAGTGAGACTAAAGAGCCACATAGTGAGACTAAAGAGCCACATAGTGAGAATAAAGAGCCACATAGTGAGACTAAAGAGCCACATAGTGAGACTAAAGAGCCACTAAAGAGCCACATAGTGAGACTAAAGAGCCACATAGTGAGACTAAAGAGCCACATAGTGAGACTAAAGAGAGCCACATAGTGGGACTAAAGAGAGCCACATAGTGAGACTAAAGAGCCACATAGTGGGACTAAAGAGAGCCACATAGTGAGACTAAAGAGCCACATAGTGGGACTAAAGAGAGCCACATAGTGAGACTAAAGAGCCACATAGTGGGACTAAAGAGAGCCACATAGTGAGACTAAAGAGCCACATAGTGAGACTAAAGAGCCACATAGTGGGACTAAAGAGAGCCACATAGTGAGACTAAAGAGCCACATAGTGGGACTAAAGAGAGCCACATAGTGAGACTAAAGAGCCACATAGTGGGACTAAAGAGAGCCACATAGTGAGACTAAAGAGCCACATAGTGGGACTAAAGAGAGCCACATAGTGAGACTAAAGAGCCACATAGTGAGACTAAAGAGCCACATAGTGAAACTAAAGAGAGCCACATAGTGAGACTAAAGAGCCACATAGTGAGACTAAAGAGAGCCACATAGTGAGACTAAAGAGCCACATAGTGAGACTAAAGAGCCACATAGTGAGACTTAAGAGCCACATAGTGAGACTAAAGAGCCACATAGTGAGACTAAAGAGCCACATAGTGGAACTAAAGAGCCACATAGTGGAACTAAAGAGCCACATAGTGGAACTAAAGAGCCACATAGTGAGACTAAAGAGCCACATAGTGAGCCTAAAGAGAGCCACATAGTGAGACTAAAGAGTCACATAGTGAGACTAAAGAGCCACATAGTGAGACTAAAGAGAGCCACATAGTGAGACTAAAGAGCCACATAGTGAGACTAAAGAGCCACATAGTGCGACTAAAGAGCCACAAAGTGAGACTAAAGAGCCACTAAAGAGCCACATAGTGAGACTAAAGAGAGCCACATAGTGAGACTAAAGAGCCACATAGTGAGACTAAAGAGAGCCACATAGTGAGACTAAAGAGCCACATAGTGAGACTAAAGAGCCACATAGTGAGACTAAAGAGCCACATAGTGAGACTAAAGAGCCACATAGTGAGACTAAAGAGAGCCACATAGTGAGACTAAAGAGCCACATAGTGAGACTAAAGAGCCACATAGTGAGACTAAAGAGCCACATAGTGAGACAAAAGAGTCACATAGTGAGTCTAAAGAGCCACATAGTGAGACTAAAGAGCCACATAGTGAGACTAAAGAGCCACATAGTGAGACTAAAGAGCCACATAGTGAGAATAAAGAGTCACATAGTGAGACTAAAGAGCCACTAAAGAGCCACATAGTGAGACTAAAGAGCCACATAGTGAGACTAAAGAGAGCCACATAGTGAGACTAAAGAGCCACATAGTGAGACTAAAGAGCCACATAGTGAAACTAAAGAGAGCCACATAGTGAGACTAAAGAGCCACATAGTGAGACTAAAGAGCCACATAGTGAAACTAAAGAGAGCCACATAGTGAGACTAAAGAGAGCCACATAGTGAAACTAAAGAGAGCCACATAGTGAGACTAAAGAGCCACATAGTGAGACTAAAGAGAGCCACATAGTGAGACTAAAGAGCCACATAGTGAGACTAAAGAGCCACATAGTGAGACTAAAGAGCCACATAGTGAGACTAAAGAGAGCCACATAGTGAAACTAAAGAGAGCCACATAGTGAGACTAAAGAGCCACATAGTGAGACTAAAGAGCCACATAGTGAGACTAAAGAGAGCCACATAGTGAAACTAAAGAGAGCCACATAGTGAGACTAAAGAGCCACATAGTGAGCCTAAAGAGAGCCACATAGTGAGACTAAAGAGTCACATAGTGAGCCTAAAGAGCCACATAGTGAGACTAAAGAGCCACATAGTGAGACTAAAGAGCCACATAGTGAGACTAAAGAGAGCCACATAGTGAGACTAAAGAGCCACATAGTGAGACTAAAGAGCCACACAGTGAGACTAAAGAGCCACATAGTGAGACTAAAGAGCCACATAGTGAGACTAAAGAGAGCCACATAGTGAGACTAAAGAGCCACATAGTGAGACTAAAGAGCCAAATAGTGCGAATAAAGAGCCACAAAGTGAGACTAAAGAGCCACATAGTGAGACTAAAGAGCCACATAGTGAGACTAAAGAGCCACATAGTGAGACTAAAGAGAGCCACATAGTGAGACTAAAGAGCCACATAGTGAGACTAAAGAGCCACATAGTGAGACTAAAGAGCCAAATAGTGAGACTAAAGAGAGCCATATAGTGAGACTAAAGAGCCACATAGTGAGACTAAAGAGCCAAATAGTGAGACTAAAGAGAGCCACATAGTGAGACTAAAGAGCCACATAGTGAGACTAAAGAGAGCCACAAAGTGAGAATAAAGAGCCACTAAAGAGCCACATAGTGAGACTAAAGAGCCACATAGTGAGACTAAAGAGAGCCACATAGTGAGACTAAAGAGCCACTTAGTGAGACTAAAGAGCCACATAGTGAGACTAAAGAGCCACATAGTGAGACTAAAGAGAGCCACATAGTGATACTAAAGAGCCACATAGTGAGACTAAAGAGCCACATAGTGAGAATAAAGAGCCACATAGTGAGACTAAAGAGCCACATAGTGAGACTAAAGAGCCACTAAAGAGCCACATAGTGAGACTAAAGAGCCACATAGTGAGACTAAAGAGCCACATAGTGAGACTAAAGAGAGCCACATAGTGGGACTAAAGAGAGCCACATAGTGAGACTAAAGAGCCACATAGTGGGACTAAAGAGAGCCACATAGTGAGACTAAAGAGCCACATAGTGGGACTAAAGAGAGCCACATAGTGAGACTAAAGAGCCACATAGTGGGACTAAAGAGAGCCACATAGTGAGACTAAAGAGCCACATAGTGAGACTAAAGAGCCACATAGTGAAACTAAAGAGAGCCACATAGTGAGACTAAAGAGCCACATAGTGAGACTAAAGAGAGCCACATAGTGAGACTAAAGAGCCACATAGTGAGACTAAAGAGCCACATAGTGAGACTTAAGAGCCACATAGTGAGACTAAAGAGCCACATAGTGAGACTAAAGAGCCACATAGTGGAACTAAAGAGCCACATAGTGGAACTAAAGAGCCACATAGTGGAACTAAAGAGCCACATAGTGAGACTAAAGAGCCACATAGTGAGCCTAAAGAGAGCCACATAGTGAGATTAAAGAGTCACATAGTGAGACTAAAGAGCCACATAGTGAGACTAAAGAGAGCCACATAGTGAGACTAAAGAGCCACATAGTGAGACTAAAGAGCCACATAGTGCGACTAAAGAGCCACAAAGTGAGACTAAAGAGCCACTAAAGAGCCACATAGTGAGACTAAAGAGAGCCACATAGTGAGACTAAAGAGCCACATAGTGAGACTAAAGAGAGCCACATAGTGAGACTAAAGAGCCACATAGTGAGACTAAAGAGCCACATAGTGAGACTAAAGAGCCACATAGTGAGACTAAAGAGCCACATAGTGAGACTAAAGAGAGCCACATAGTGAGACTAAAGAGCCACATAGTGAGACTAAAGAGCCACATAGTGAGACTAAAGAGCCACATAGTGAGACAAAAGAGTCACATAGTGAGTCTAAAGAGCCACATAGTGAGACTAAAGAGCCACATAGTGAGACTAAAGAGCCACATAGTGAGACTAAAGAGCCACTAAAGAGCCACATAGTGAGACTAAAGAGCCACATAGTGAGACTAAAGAGAGCCACATAGTGAGACTAAAGAGCCACATAGTGAGACTAAAGAGCCACATAGTGAAACTAAAGAGAGCCACATAGTGAAACTAAAGAGAGCCACATAGTGAGACTAAAGAGCCACATAGTGAGACTAAAGAGCCACATAGTGAAACTAAAGAGAGCCACATAGTGAGACTAAAGAGCCACATAGTGAGACTAAAGAGCCACATAGTGAGACTAAAGAGCCACATAGTGAGACTAAAGAGAGCCACATAGTGAAACTAAAGAGAGCCACATAGTGAGACTAAAGAGCCACATAGTGAGACTAAAGAGCCACATAGTGAGACTAAAGAGAGCCACATAGTGAAACTAAAGAGAGCCACATAGTGAGACTAAAGAGCCACATAGTGAGCCTAAAGAGAGCCACATAGTGAGACTAAAGAGTCACATAGTGAGCCTAAAGAGCCACATAGTGAGACTAAAGAGCCACATAGTGAGACTAAAGAGCCACATAGTGAGACTAAAGAGAGCCACATAGTGAGACTAAAGAGCCACATAGTGAGACTAAAGAGCCACACAGTGAGACTAAAGAGCCACATAGTGAGACTAAAGAGCCACATAGTGAGACTAAAGAGCCACATAGTGAGACTAAAGAGCCACATAGTGAGACTAAAGAGCCACATAGTGAGACTAAAGAGCCACATAGTGAGACTAAAGAGAGCCACATAGTGAGACTAAAGAGCCACATAGTGAGACTAAAGAGCCACATAGTGAGACTAAAGAGAGCCACATAGTGAGACTAAAGAGCCACATAGTGAGACTAAACAGAGCCACATAGTGAGACTAAAGAGCCACATAGTGAGACTAAAGAGCCACATAGTGAGACTAAAGAGCCACATAGTGAAACTAAAGAGCCACTGCAGCAGAGGCTCTCTCACACGTCAAACACTAGAGTTCAGGACCACAGAGCGTCGTGCAGTTTCATCTTAAAGACACAAAACACTGGATCAAAGACTAAGAGAAGATTCTGAGCAGGACAAAAGATGAAGAGAAAGAGTTACAGAGATGATCTTTTTCAACAAGAAACACCATCATTAAACAGAAACGAGGGGTTAAGATTCAAACTTCCTGTTTTTTATAATGGAATTTTGAATCTCTGGAGAGGTCGACGCCCACAGCATTCTGATGATGATCACAGGGAGGAGAGAGAGAGTGAGCGAGGGATAATGGGAGGCTGATAGTCCATAAACAAAGAGTGTTATTTTTGGTACTTTTACTCAATAAGGCTTAATATGTTCACAACATGAACAGTTCGGTTACAGATGAAGAGCAGAAAGTGACAGTGTTTAAGAAGTGTTCATGAGACAACGACCTGAGGGGAGTGGCCTCCTGCCTGAGGGGAGTGGTCTCCTGCCTGAGGGGAGTGGCCTCCTGCCTGAGGGGAGTGGTCTCCTGCCTGAGGGGAGTGGTCTCCTGCCTGAGGGGAGTGGCCTCCTGCCTGAGGGGAGTGGCCTCCTGCCTGAGGGGAGTGGTCTCCTGCCTGAGGGGAGTGGCCTCCTGCCTGAGGGGAGTGGCCTCCTGCCTGAGGGGAGTGGTCTCCTGCCTGAGGGGAGTGGCCTCCTGCCTGAGGGGAGTGGTCTCCTGCCTGAGGGGAGTGGCCTCCTGCCTGAGGGGAGTGGCCTCCTGCCTGAGGGGAGTGGCCTCCTGCCTGAGGGGAGTGGCTCAAATAGTCCGTGTCCAGGGTGAGAAGAGTTGGCTGTGATCCGACCTCTTCGTCCCAGAGTCTTGAAGTATAAGTACTGTAGTATAAGTACTGGAGTGTTTCAGATACGTTTCCATGGTGATTCTAAACCGCTGAGGCCGTTTCTCTCGACAGCTCCTTGTCTTAAACTCCACCTCTAAGTTGAACGAGCGATGAACATCTGCAGAGCTAAATCCTGACCCAAATCCTCTAAGTCCAGCCCTGACCAGCCCTGACCAGTCCAGATGCTTTCTCTGAATCCACAATTAAGACAAATTAGAGACACGAGCTGATGATCCGCTCAAGGACAAGAGCCACAGCCGCCCCGAGGCAGAGCCACAGCCGCCACAGCCGCCACAGCCGCCACAGCCGCCCCGAGGCAGAGCCACAGCCGCCCCACAATATAATCGTACATCACATAAACATAAACACATCAGGCTGTAACATTGTATCCACCGCTCGACAGAGGAAACACCAACTAGCACCAGCGGCGAGGACAAACCTTAACCCCCCATCGACCCCCCATAGACCCCCCATAGACCCCATAGACCCCCCATAGACCCCCCATAGACCCCCATAGACCCCCCATCGACCCCCATAGACCCCCCATAGACCCCCCATTGACCCCCCATAGACCCCCCATAGAACCGCCATAGACCCCCCATCGACCCCCATAGACCCCCCATTGACCCCCCATAGACCCCCCATAGAACCGCCATAGACCCCCCAGAGACCCCCCATAGACCCCCCATAGACCCCCAGAGACCCCCCAGAGACCCCCCAGAGACCCCCCATAGACCCCCAGAGACCCCCCATAGACCCCCCATAGACCCCCCAGAGACCCCCCATAGACCCCCAGAGACCCCCCATAGACCCCCCATAGACCCCCCATAGACCCCCCATAGACCCCCATAGACCCCCCATAGACCCCCCATAGACCCCCCATCGACCCCCATAGACCCCCCATAGACCCCCCATTGACCCCCCATAGACCCCCCATAGAACCGCCATAGACCCCCCAGAGACCCCCCATAGACCCCCCATAGACCCCCATAGACCCCCCATCGACCCCCATAGACCCCCCATAGACCCCCCATTGACCCCCCATAGACCCCCCATAGACCCCCCATAGAACCGCCATAGACCCCCATAGACCCCCCATAGACCCCCATAGACCCGCCATAGACCCGCCATAGACCCCCATAGACCCCCATTGACCCCCCATAGACCCCCCATAGACCCCCCATAGACCCGCCATAGACCCCCCCATAGACCCGCCGTAGACCCCCATAGACCCCCCATAGACCCGCCATAGACCCCCCATAGACCCGCCATAGACCCCCCCGTTGACCCGCCGTAGACCCCCATAGACCCCCCATAGACCCGGCATAGACCCCCCATAGACCCGCCATAGACCCGCCATAGACCCCCCCGTTGACCCGCCGTAGACCCCCATAGACCCCCCATAGACCCGGCATAGACCCCCCATAGACCCGGCATAGACCCGCCATAGACCCCCCCATAGACCCGCCGTAGACCCCCATAGACCCCCCATAGACCCGCCATAGACCCCCCCATAGACCCCCATAGACCCCCCATAGACCCCCCATTGACCCCCCATAGACCCGGCATAGACCCCCATAGACCCCCCATAGACCCGCCATAGACCCCCCCATAGACCCCCATAGACCCCCCATAGACCCCCCATTGACCCCCCATAGACCCGCCATAGACCCCCCCGTTGACCCCCCATAGACCCCCATAGACCCCCATAATCATATGATTATGATTACGATTATATATGACCCCCCAGGACATTATGTGACCGTGTGTGACCTCACTTTGGAGCCTTAGGGGAACACTTCCGGTTAGCGTCTGTCATTTCACAGAAGATGAGTAGTTGCTGCCCTCTTGTGGATCAAAATGGTACCGAGCTGCAATGTGGCGGCCATCTTGTGACTGTAAGAGCGGTCCATAAAAGTCCCCCAGGAGCGTGTTTAAAGGGACAGAGAGGACGTCATGACAGAAGATGTTAGAAAAAACAACAGTGAAATCGATGATTTATGAAAGCTTTATGAAAATAAACTTTCTGACAGACAAAATTATGTTAAATTTGACAAAAACAGCCAGATAAAAAAACTTTAAAATACATATAGGTCTATTTCTGAGCCGTATTTTAAACAAATATTTAATTTTGCTGCTTAAAGTGTCAACATTATTTTTTTAGTTCTTTCGATTATATTGTTACCTGAATAATCACAATTATCGATTGACCTAATGATTTTGACAGATAAAGTTATATTTGTGCCTCTTGTCATTCTGGATTATGAACATGAATATTCATTTTTATGTTTATGTCTCACGTGACAAACTCTGGTCATTAGTCTGTTTACTTCACTGTCAAAGTAAAAGAAGTTTGTTTCCTAAAATAACATGTTTCTCACGTTAGTTTGGCCGAACACGAGCTTTAGTTGAACTTTACAGTCACAACATGGCGCTGGAGCCGGAAATGACGTGTTTCACCTCTGACCTGCTGAACACGTGGATTTGTTGCGGATGTGACGTCAGGCCGCACAAATTACGCTCCTGTCACTACTCTCTTCCGGTCCAGTTTGACCCGGGACACACGGGACACACGGGACTGCACCGGGACACACGTGACTGTACCGGGACACACGGGACTGCACCGGGACACACGGGACTGCACCGGGTCGCACGGGACTGCACCGGGTCGCACGGGACTGCACCGGGACAGTACAGAAGCCTCCGACATGAGAGATGCCGACGGACTGCGCCAACGGAGACAACAACCGAGAGTCATCACCGAGGAGCCACGGGACAGGCTCCGGAGCGGGGACAGGTGAGGGACACGGGACAGGTGAGGGAACCGGGACAGGTGAAGGACACGGGACAGGCTCCGGAGCGGGGACAGGTGAGGGACACGGGACAGGTGAGGGAAACGGGACAGGTGAGGGAAACGGGACAGGTGAGGGACACGGGACAGGTCAGGGACACGGGACAGGTGAAGGGAGGGACAGGGGAGGGACACGGGACAGATGGGCATGAATGTCTCTAGCGCCCTCTCATGCATGAAAAGCCAATGACGGCATCCCTCTATCTGCATGTTACCGTGGTAACCTAACACTGCCATAGACGTTTGTCATAAACAGTTGTAATATGTATTATAGTTTTATAATTATAGTTATAGTATTATAATAATTTGGCACATTAATTCTCCACATGGCACTGGACATAAGAAGGACATAAGAGTGACATCACTGGACATCACTGGACATAAGAGTGACATCACTGGACATAAGAGTGACATCACTGGACATCACTGGACATAAGAGTGACATCACTGGACATAAGAGTGACATCACTGGACATAAGAGTGACATCACTGGACATCACTGGACATAAGAGTGACATCACTGGACATAAGAGTGACATCACTGGACATAAGAGTGACATCACTGGACATAAGAGTGACATCACTGGACATCACTGGACATAAGAGTGACATCACTGGACATAAGAGTGACATCACTGGACATCACTGGACATAAGAGTGACATCACTGGACATAAGAGTGACATCACTGGACATAAGAGTGACATCACTGGACATAAGAGTGACATCACTGGACATCACTGGACATAAGAGTGACATCACTGGACATAAGAAGGACATCACTGGACATAAGAAGGACATCACTGGACATAAGAAGGACATAAGAGTGACATCACTGGACATAAGAGTGACATCACTGGACATCACTGGACATAAGAGTGACATCACTGGACATAAGAGTGACATCACTGGACATCACTGGACATAAGAGTGACATCACTGGACATAAGAGTGACATCACTGGACATAAGAGTGACATCACTGGACATAAGAAGGACATCACTGGACATAAGAGTGACATCACTGGACATAAGAGTGACATCACTGGACATCACTGGACATAAGAGTGACATCACTGGACATAAGAGTGACATCACTGGACATAAGAGTGACATCACTGGACATCACTGGACATAAGAGTGACATCACTGGACATAAGAAGGACATCACTGGACATAAGAGTGACATAAGAGTGACATCACTGGACATCACTGGACATAAGAGTGACATCACTGGACATAAGAGTGACATCACTGGACATCACTGGACATAAGAGTGACATCACTGGACATAAGAGTGACATCACTGGACATCACTGGACATAAGAGTGACATCACTCTCTCGTGATAGAAGTAGTATAAAGATGGTACTGTTTGTGGGGGGAGGGGCTATGTAGGATAAGGGGCGGGCTCTTTGTGAGGTTTAACCGGGCGTGGCTTTAATTCATTATAATCTTTAAAAGAAACTCTAACGTTTCAGGACCTACAGTGGGCGGGTCTTCCAGGTCACCTTCCTGTCTGTGGGCGGAGTCCTGCTGATCCCGGTCCTGATCCTGGTCCTCGTCCTGGAGTCTCCAATCCACCCTGAACCCTTCAGGTGAGACCCCAAAACCACCCTGAACCCTTCAGGTGAGACCCCAAAACCACCCTGAACCCTTCAGGTGAGACCCCAAAACAACCCTGAACCCTTCAGGTGAGACCCCAAAACCACCCTGAACCCTTCAGGTGAGACCCCAAAACCACCCTGAACCCTTCAGGTGAGACCCCAAAACCACCCTGAACCCTTCAGGTGAGTGAACCCTTCAGGTGAGACCCCAAAACCACCCTGAACCCTTCAGGTGAGACCCCAAAAACCCTGAACCCTTCAGGTGAGACCCCAAAACAACCCTGAACCCTTCAGGTGAGACCCCAAAACCACCCTGAACCCTTCAGGTGAGTGAACCCTTCAGGTGAGACCCCAAAACCACCCTGAACCCTTCAGGTGAGACCCCAAAACCACCCTGAACCCTTCAGGTGAGACCCCAAAACCACCCTGAACCCTTCAGGTGAGACCCCAAAACCACCCTGAACCCTTCATGTGAGACCCCAAAACCACCCTGAACCCTTCAGGTGAGACCCCAAAACCACCCTGAACCCTTCAGGTGAGACCCCAAAACCACCCTGAACCCTTCAGGTGAGACCCCAAAACCACCCTGAACCCTTCAGGTGAGACCCCAAAACCACCCTGAACCCTTCAGGTGAGACCCCAAAACCACCCTGAACCCTTCAGGTGAGACCCCAAAACCACCCTGAACCCTTCAGGTGAGACCCCAAAACCACCCTGAACCCTTCATGTGAGACCCCAAAACCACCCTGAACCCTTCAGGTGAGACCCCAAAACCACCCTGAACCCTTCAGGTGAGACCCCAAAACAACTCTGAACCCTTCAGGTGAGACCCCAAAACCACCCTGAACCCTTCAGGTGAGACCCCAAAACCACCCTGAACCCTTCAGGTGAGACCCCAAAACCACCCTGAACCCTTCAGGTGAGACCCCAAAACCACCCTGAACCCTTCAGGTGAGACCCCAAAACAACCCTGAACCCTTCATGTGAGACCCCAAAACAACCCTGAACCCTTCAGGTGAGACCCCAAAACAACCCTGAACCCTTCAGGTGAGACCCCAAAACAACCCTGAACCCTTCAGGTGAGACCCCAAAACAACCCTGAACCCTTCAGGTGAGACCCCAAAACCACCCTGAACCCTTCAGGTGAGACCCCAAAACAACCCTGAACCCTTCATGTAAGACCCCAAAACCACACTGAACCCTTCAGGCGAGACCCCAAAACCACCCTGAACCCTTCAGGTGAGACCCCAAAACCACACTGAACCCTTCATGTAAGACCCCAAAACCACACTGAACCCTTCAGGCGAGACCCCAAAACCACCCTGAACCCTTCAGGCGAGACCCCAAAACCACACTGAACCCTTCAGGTGAGACCCCAAAACCACCCTGAACCCTTCAGGTGAGACCCCAAAACCACCCTGAACCCTTCAGGTGAGACCCCAAAACCACCCTGAACCCTTCAGGTGAGACCCCAAAACCACTCTGAACCCTTCAGGTGAGACCCCAAAACCACACTGAACCCTTCAGGTGAGACCCCAAAACCACCCTGAACCCTTCATGTAAGACCCCAAAACCACACTGAACCCTTCAGGTGAGACCCCAAAACCACACTGAACCCTTCAGGTGAGACCCCAAAACCACCCTGAACCCTTCAGGTGAGACCCCAAAACCACCCTGAACCCTTCAGGTGAGACCCCAAAACAACCCTGAACCCTTCATGTGAGACCCCAAAACCACCCTGAACCCTTCAGGTGAGACCCCAAAACAACCCTGAACCCTTCAGGTGAGACCCCAAAACCACACTGAACCCTTCAGGTGAGACCCCAAAACCACCCTGAACCCTTCAGGTTAGACCCCAAAACAACCCTGAACCCTTCAGGTGAGACCCCAAAACAACCCTGAACCCTTCATGTGAGACCCCAAAACCACCCTGAACCCTTCAGGTGAGACCCCAAAACCACCCTGAACCCTTCAGGTGAGACCCCAAAACCACCCTGAACCCTTCAGGTGAGACCCCAAAACCACACTGAACCCTTCAGGTGAGACCCCAAAACAACCCTGAACCCTTCAGGTGAGACCCCAAAACAACCCTGAACCCTTCAGGTGAGACCCCAAAACAACCCTGAACCCTTCAGGTGAGACCCCAAAACAACCCTGAACCCTTCAGGTGAGACCCCAAAACCACCCTGAACCCTTCAGGTGAGACCCCAAAACCAGTTAAAATCCCCTAGCAGTCGTTTATGGAACGTGTTTATGGAATATGTTTGTGGAATATGTTTGTGGAATATGTTGGGTCATGTAAGTTAGCATTAGCAATAATCAGCCATTAGCCTGCTAGCTGCACCTGAACACATGGACATGCACTTATACATTTATAATGTGTCCCTGAACCAATAAACTGTAGAGTAGAGCAAATAGGCTCCTCCCACTGAACACATGTACATCAGGCTCCTCCCACTGAACACATGTACATCAGGCTCCTCCCACTGAACACATGTACATCAGGCTCCTCCCACTGAACACATGTACATCAGGCTCCTCCCACTGAACACATATACATCAGGCTCCTCCCACTGAACACATGTACATCAGGCTCCTCCCACTGAACACATGTACATCAGGCTCCTCCCACTGAACACATGTACATCAGGCTCCTCCCACTGAACACATGTACATCAGGCTCCTCCCACTGAACACATATACATCAGGCTCCTCCCACTGAACACATGTACATCAGGCTCCTCCCACTGAACACATGTACATCAGGCTCCTCCCACTGAACACATGTACATCAGGCTCCTCCCACTGAACACATGTACATCAGGCTCCTCCCACTGAACACATGTACATCAGGCTCCTCCCACTGAACACATGTACATCAGGCTCCTCCCACTGAACACATATACATCAGGCTCCTCCCACTGAACACATGTACATCAGGCTCCTCCCACTGAACACATGTACATCAGGCTCCTCCCACTGAACACATGTACATCAGGCTCCTCCCACTGAACACATGTACATCAGGCTCCTCCCACTGAACACATGTACATCAGGCTCCTCCCACTGAACACATGTACATCAGGCTCCTCCCACTGAACACATATACATCAGGCTCCTCCCACTGAACACATGTACATCAGGCTCCTCCCACTGAACACATGTACATCAGGCTCCTCCCACTGAACACATATACATCAGGCTCCTCCCACTGAACACATGTACATCAGGCTCCTCCCACTGAACACATGTACATCAGGCTCCTCCCACTGAACACATGTACATCAGGCTCCTCCCACTGAACACATGTACATCAGGCTCCTCCCACTGAACACATGTACATCAGGCTCCTCCCACTGAACACATGTACATCAGGCTCCTCCCACTGAACACATGTACATCAGGCTCCTCCCACTGAACACATGTACATCAGGCTCCTCCCACTGAACACATATACATCAGGCTCCTCCCACTGAACACATATACATCAGGCTCCTCCCACTGAACACATGTACATCAGGCTCCTCCCACTGAACACATGTACATCAGGCTCCTCCCACTGAACACATGTACATCAGGCTCCTCCCACTGAACACATGTACATCAGGCTCCTCCCACTGAACACATGTACATCAGGCTCCTCCCACTGAACACATGTACATCAGGCTCCTCCCACTGAACACATGTACATCAGGCTCCTCCCACTGAACACATGTACATCAGGCTCCTCCCACTGAACACATGTACATCAGGCTCCTCCCACTGAACACATGTACATCAGGCTCCTCCCACTGAACACATGTAAACGTGTGTTATTCTGATGTCATTTCTGTTGCTGTTGTTTTATTGATTCGATGTTTGATCAGTTGTTGTTGTTGTTGTTGTTGTTTTTGTTGTTGTGGTCAGTCTGCGGGACCCCCCGGAGCTCCAGGGCTGCTGGGCCCCGAACCTGAAGCTGCGCTTGGCCCAAAGACTCTATGAAAACCAGATCCAGGGACCAGAGTCCATCACTAACATCGGAGGTCAGTCTTAACCGGGACGAGGACGGGACCGGGACCAGGACCGGGACCAGGACGGGACCAGGACGGGACGAGGACGGGACCAGGACGGGACCAGGACCGGGACTGGACCAGGACGGGACCAGGACGGGATCAGGACGGGATCAGGACGGGACCGGGACTGGACCAGGACGGGACCAAGACTAGACTAGACTGGATCTGGACTGGACCTGGACCCGGACCTGGACTGGACCTGGACGGGACCAGGACCAGGACCAGGGTTCAGACCTCCGCGTCCAAATTTGCGCCGGACGAAGAAAGAAGATGAAAAATGGTGTTCACGGTGGCAGAGTGGTTAGTGCTCTGGCCTCCCATGAAGGAGGTCATGGGTTTGATTCCCGGACCAGACCAACATCACATGATCTCTCTGGGTGGAGCCTGATCTCCCCGTGTTCCCGTGGGTTCTCCGGCTCCTCCCACCGGCTCCTCCCACCGTCCAATCACATGTGTTATAAACTCTAAATTGGCTGGTTCGTCCAATGTAAATGTCATGTCCATATGAAAGACACACCTCAGAGTGTATAAAGCTCTAAAGACACACCTCAGAGTGTATAAAGCTCTAAAGACACACCTCAGAGTGTATAAAGCTCTAAAGACACACCTCAGAGTGTATAAAGCTCTAAAGACACACCTCAGAGTGTATAAAGCTCTAAAGACACACCTCAGAGTGTATAAAGCTCTAAAGACACACCTCAGAGTGTTATAAAGCTCTAAAGACACACCTCAGAGTGTATAAAGCTCTAAAGACACACCTCAGAGTGATATAAAGCTCTAAAGACACACCTCAGAGTGTATAAAGCTCTAAAGACACACCTCAGAGTGTATAAAGCTCTAAAGACAGACCTCAGAGTGTATAAAGCTCTAAAGACACACCTCAGAGTGATATAAAGCTCTAAAGACACACCTCAGAGTGTATAAAGCTCTAATGACACACCTCAGAGTGTATAAAGCTCTAAAGACACACCTCAGAGTGTATAAAGCTCTAAAGACACATCTCAGAGTGTATAAAGCTCTAAAGACACACCTCAGAGTGATATAAAGCTCTAAAGACACACCTCAGAGTGTATAAAGCTGTCTAACCCTGGTCTTGGTCTGGTTCTCAGACGTTCTCTTCAGTGGAACGGCCGATGGAAGAATTGTGAAAATGGTGGGACGCCGGATCCAAACTGTGGCACGTCTCGGAAAACAGCCCTGTGGTAAGTGACCGGACCTGGTCTGGACCCTGGTCTGGACCCTGGTCTGGACCCTGGTCTGACCCTGGTCTGACCCTGGTCTGGACCCTGGTCTGGACCCTGGTCTGGACCCTGGTCTGACCCTGGTCTGACCCTGGTCTGACCCTGGTCTGGACCCTGGTCTGGACCTGGTCTGGACCCTGGTCTGGACCCTGGTCTAAACCCGGTCTCTCTCTGGTCCAGGGTCTCGCGAGGACGAGTCGACATGTGGCAGACCTCTGGGGATCAGAACTGGACCAAACGGAACTCTATATGTGGCAGACGCATATTTAGGACTGTTCCGGGTCAACCCCAACTCAGGTACTCTCCTCCAGCTCAGGTACTCTCCTCCTCCAGCTCAGGTACTCTCCTCCAGCTCAGGTACTCTCCTCCTCCAGCTCAGGTACTCTCCTCCAGCTCAGGTACTCTCCTCCTCCAGCTCAGATACTCTCCTCCTCCAGCTCAGATACTCTCCTCCTCCAGCTCAGGTACTCTCCTCCAGCTCAGGTACTCTCCTCCTCCAGCTCAGGTACTCTCCTCCTCAGGTACTCTCCTCCTCCAGCTCAGGTACTCTTGTCCTCCAGCTTAGGTACTCTCCTCCAGCTCAGGTACTCTCCTCCAGCTCAGGTACTCTCCTCCAGCTCAGGTACTCGCGTCCTCCAGCTCAGGTACTCGCGTCCTCCAGCTAAAGCTCTAAAGACACACCTCAGAGTGGTATAAGGCTCTAGTTCAGGTCAGGCTCAAGGTCAGGCTCAAGGTCAGGCTCAAGGTCAGGCTCAAGGTCAGGCTCAGGTCAGGCTCAAGGTCAGGCTCAAGGTCAGGCTCAGGTCAGGCTCAGGTCAGGCTCAGGTCAGGCTCAAGGTCAGGCTCAAGGTCAGGCTCAGGTCAGGCTCAGGTCAGGCTCAGGTCAGGCTCAAGGTCAGGCTCAAGGTCAGGCTCAAGGTCAGGCTCAGGTCAGGCTCAGGTCAGGCTCAGGTCAGGCTCAGGTCAGGCTCAGGTCAAGGTCAGGCTCAGGTCAGGCTCAAGGTCAGGCTCAGGTCAAGGTCAGGCTCAGGTCAGGCTCAGGTCAGGCTCAGGTCAGGCTCAGGTCAGGCTCAAGGTCAGGCTCAAGGTCAGGCTCAGGTCAAGGTCAGGCTCAGGTCAGGCTCAAGGTCAGGCTCAGGTCAGGCTCGGGTCAGGCTCGGGTCAGGCTCGGCTCAGGTCTGGTCTTGTCTGTCCAGGTGAGGTGGTGCGGCTGGTGGAGGGTGGGCAGATGGTCGGGGGGCGGAGCTTGGCCTTCATAAATGACCTGGACGTGACGAGAGACGGCCGCAGAGTGTACTTCACCTCCAGCTCCAGCAGGTGGCAGCGCAGAGACTTCCTGAACCTCATCATGGAGGCAACAGACGACGGACGGTAAGAAACACACACACACACACACACAGAGAGACACACACACAGAGAGACACACACACACACACACACACAGAGAGACACACACACACACACACACACAGAGAGACACACACACACACACACAGAGAGACACACACACAGAGAGACACACACACACACACACACACAGAGAGACACACACACACACACACAGAGAGACACACACACACACACACAGAGAGACACACACACACACAGAGACACACACACACACACACACACACATACATAGAGACACACACACACAGACACACACACACAGAGACACACACACACACAGAGACACACACACACACACAGAGACACACACACACACACACACACACACAGAGAGACACACACACACACAGAGACACACACACACACACACACATAGAGACACACACACACAGACACACACACACAGAGACACACACACACACACAGAGACACACAGAGACACACAGAGACACACACACACACACACACACACACAGAGACACACAGAGACACACACACACACACACACACAGAGACACACAGAGACACACACACACAGAGACACACACACACACACACAGAGACACACACACACACACACACACACACAGAGACACACAGAGACACACACACACACACACAGAGACACACACACACACAGAGACACACACACACACACACAGAGACACACACACACACACACACACACACACACACACACACAGAGACACACACACACACACACAGAGACACACACACACACAGAGACACACACACACACACACACACACAGAGACACACACACACACACACACACAGAGAGACACACACACACACAGAGACACACACACACACACACACATAGAGACACACACACACAGACACACACACACACAGAGACACACAGAGACACACAGAGACACACACACACACACACACAGAGACACACAGAGACACACAGAGACACACACACACACACAGAGACACACACACACACACACACACACAGAGACACACACACACACACACACACAGAGACACACACACACACACACACACAGAGACACACACACACACACACACACAGTTCAGTCCAGTCTCTGTTTCAGGGTCTTGGAGTTGGACACTGACACAGGAGAAGTCTCTGTGATCATGGATCGTCTGAGGTTTCCAAACGGCCTCCAACTTCTGCCGGATGAAGAGTCAGTGTTGGTGTCCGAGACCACCATGGCCCGCATCCGGAGGTTAGTCCTGCTTTAGTCCTGCTTTAGTCCTGCTTTAGACCCGCTTTAGTCCCGCTTTAGACCTGCTTTAGTCCCGCTTTAGTCCCGCTTTAGACCTGCTTTAGACCTGCTTTAGTCCTGCTTTAGTCCTGCTTTAGTCCCGCTTTAGTCCCGCTTTAGACCTGCTTTAGTCCTGCTTTAGTCCTGCTTTAGACCTGCTTTAGTCCTGCTTTAGTCCTTCTTTAGTCCTGCTTTAGTCCTGCTTTAGTCCTGCTTTAGTCCCGCTTTAGTCCCGCTTTAGACCTGCTTTAGTCCTGCTTTAGTCCCGCTTTAGTCCCGCTTTAGACCTGCTTTAGTCCTTCTTTAGTCCTTCTTTAGACCTGCTTTAGACCTGCTTTAGTCCTTTTTTAGTCCTGCTTTAGTCCTTTTTTAGTCCTGCTTTAGTCCTGCTTTAGTCCCACTTTAGTCCTGCTTTAGTCGTGCTTTAGTCCTTCTTTAGTCCTTCTTTAGTCCTGCTTTAGTCCTGCTTTAGACCTGCTTTAGTCTTGCTTTAGTCCTGCTTTAGTCCTGATTTAGACCCGTTTTAGTCCCGTTTTAGTCCCGTTTTAGTCCCGCTTTAGTCCTGCTTTAGTCCTGCTTTAGTCCTGCGTTAGTCTTGCTTTAGTCCTGCTTTAGTCCTGATTTAGACCCGTTTTAGTCCCGTTTTAGTCCCGTTTTAGTCCCGTTTTAGTCCCGCTTTAGTCCTGCTTTAGTCCTGCTTTAGTCTTGCTTTAGTCCTGCTTTAGTCCTGATTTAGACCCGTTTTAGTCCCGTTTTAGTCCCGTTTTAGTCCCGCTTTAGTCCTGCTTTAGTCCTGCTTTAGTCCTGCTTTAGTCCTGATTTAGACCCGTTTTAGTCCCGTTTTAGTCCTGCTTTAGTCCTGCTTTAGACCTGCTTTAGTCCTGCTTTAGTCCTGCTTTAGTCCTGCTTTAGACCTGGTTTAGACCTGCTTTAGACCTGCTTTAGTCCTGCTTTAGTCCCGCTTTAGTCCCGCTTTAGACCTGCTTTAGTCCTGCTTTAGTCCTGCTTTAGTCCTGCTTTAGTCCTGCTTTAGTCCTGCTTTAGACCTGCTTTAGTCCTTCTTTAGTCCTTCTTTAGACCTGCTTTAGACCTGCTTTAGTCCTGCTTTAGTCCTGCTTTAGTCCTGCTTTAGTCCCGCTTTAGTCCCGCTTTAGTCCTGCTTTAGTCCTGCTTTAGTCGTGCTTTAGTCCTTCTTTAGTCCTGCTTTAGTCCTGCTTTAGACCTGCTTTAGTCTTGCTTTAGTCCTGATTTAGACCCGTTTTAGTCCCGTTTTAGTCCCGTTTTAGTCCCGCTTTAGTCCTGCTTTAGTCCTGCTTTAGTCCTGCGTTAGTCTTGCTTTAGTCCTGCTTTAGTCCTGATTTAGACCCGTTTTAGTCCCGTTTTAGTCCCGTTTTAGTCCCGTTTTAGTCCCGCTTTAGTCCCGCTTTAGTCCTGCTTTAGTCTTGCTTTAGTCCTGCTTTAGTCCTGATTTAGACCCGTTTTAGTCCCGTTTTAGTCCCGTTTTAGTCCCGTTTTAGTCCCGCTTTAGTCCTGCTTTAGTCCTGCTTTAGTCCTGCTTTAGTCCTGATTTAGACCCGTTTTAGTCCCGTTTTAGTCCTGCTTTAGTCCTGCTTTAGACCTGCTTTAGTCCTGCTTTAGTCCTGCTTTAGTCCTGCTTTAGACCTGCTTTAGACCTGCTTTAGTCTTGCTTTAGTCCTGCTTTAGTCCTGATTTAGACCCGTTTTAGTCCCGTTTTAGTCCCGTTTTAGTCCCGCTTTAGTCTTGCTTTAGTCCTGCTTTAGTCCTGCTTTAGTCCTGATTTAGACCCGTTTTAGTCCCGTTTTAGTCCTGCTTTAGTCCTGCTTTAGTCCTGCTTTAGACCTGCTTTAGTCCTGCTTTAGTCCTGCTTTAGTCCTGCTTTAGACCTGCTTTAATCCTGTTTTAGTCCTGCTTTAGTCCTGCTTTAGACCTGCTTTAGTCCTGCTTTAGTCCTGCTTTAGTCCTGCTTTAGACCTGCTTTAGTCTTGCTTTAGTCCTGATTTAGTCCCGTTTTAGTCATGCTTTAGTCCTGCTTTAGTCCTGCTTTAGACCTGCTTTAGACCTGCTTTAGACCTGCTTTAGTCTTGCTTTAGTCCCGTTTTAGTCCTGCTTTAGTCCTGCTTTAGTCCTGCTTTAGTCCTGCTTTAGACCTGCTTTAGACCTGCTTTAGTCTTGCTTTAGTCCTGCTTTAGTCCTGATTTAGTCCCGTTTTAGTCCCGTTTTAGTCCCTCTTTAGTCCTGCTTTAGTCCTGCTTTAGTCCTGCTTTAGTCCTGATTTAGACCCGTTTTAGTCCCGTTTTAGTCCCGTTTTAGTCCCGCTTTAGTCCCGCTTTAGTCCTGCTTTAGTCCTGATTTAGACCCGTTTTAGTCCCGTTTTAGTCCCGCTTTAGTCCTGCTTTAGTCCTGCTTTAGACCTGCTTTAGTCCTGCTTTAGTCCTGCTTTAGTCCTGCTTTAGACCTGCTTTAGTCCTGCTTTAGTCCTGATTTAGACCCGTTTTAGTCCCGTTTTAGTCCCGCTTTAGTCCTGCTTTAGACCTGCTTTAGACCTGCTTTAGACCTGCTTTAGTCCTGCTTTAGTCCTGCTTTAGTCCTGCTTTAGACCTGCTTTAGACCTGCTTTAGTCTTGCTTTAGTCCTGCTTTAGTCCTGATTTAGTCCCGTTTTAGTCATGCTTTAGTCCTGCTTTAGTCCTGCTTTAGACCTGCTTTAGACCTGCTTTAGACCTGCTTTAGTCCTGCTTTAGTCCTGGTTTAGTCCTGCTTTAGTCCTGCTTTAGTCCTGGTTTAGTCCTGGTTTAGTCCTGCTTTAGTCCTGCTTTAGTCCTGCTTTAGTCCTGGTTTAGTCCTGCTTTAGTCCTGCTTTAGTCCTGGTTTAGTCCTGCTTTAGTCCTGGTTTAGTCCTGGTTTAGTCCCGTTTTAGTCCTGCTTTAGTCCTGCTTTAGTCCTGCTTTAGTCCTGCTTTAGACCTGCTTTAGACCTGCTTTAGTCTTGCTTTAGTCCTGCTTTAGTCCTGATTTAGTCCCGTTTTAGTCATGCTTTAGTCCTGCTTTAGACCTGCTTTAGTCCTGCTTTAGTCCTGCTTTAGTCCTGCTTTAGACCTGCTTTAGTCCTGCTTTAGTCCTGCTTTAGTCCTGATTTAGTCCCGTTTTAGTCCTGCTTTAGTCCTGCTTTAGTCCTGCTTTAGACCTGCTTTAGTCCTGCTTTAGTCCTGCTTTAGTCCTGCTTTAGTCCTGCTTTAGTCCTGGTTTAGTCCTGCTTTAGTCCTGGTTTAGTCCTGGTTTAGTCCTGGTTTAGTCCTGCTTTAGTCCTGCTTTAGTCATGCTTTAGTCCTGCTTTAGACCTGCTTTAGTCCTGCTTTAGTCCTGCTTTAGACCTGCTTTAGTCCTGCTTTAGACCTGCTTTAGTCCTGGTTTAGTCCTGCTTTAGTCCTGCTTTAGACCTGCTTTAGTCCTGCTTTAGTCCTGGTTTAGTCCTGGTTTAGTCCTGCTTTAGTCCTGCTTTAGACCTGCTTTAGTCCTGCTTTAGTCCTGGTTTAGTCCTGCTTTAGACCTGCTTTAGTCCTGCTTTAGACCTGCTTTAGTCCTGGTTTAGTCCTGCTTTAGTCCTGCTTTAGACCTGCTTTAGTCCTGCTTTAGTCCTGGTTTAGTCCTGCTTTAGACCTGCTTTAGTCCTGCTTTAGTCCTGCTTTAGTCCTGATTTAGTCCCGTTTTAGTCCTGCTTTAGTCCTGCTTTAGACCTGCTTTAGTCCTGCTTTAGTCCTGCTTTAGTCCTGATTTAGTCCCGTTTTAGTCCTGCTTTAGTCCTGCTTTAGTCCTGCTTTAGACCTGCTTTAGTCCTGCTTTAGTCCTGCTTTAGTCCTGGTTTAGTCCTGCTTTAGTCCTGGTTTAGTCCTGCTTTAGTCCTGGTTTAGTCCTGGTTTAGTCCTGGTTTAGTCCTGCTTTAGTCCTGCTTTAGTCCTGGTTTAGTCCTGCTTTAGTCCTGCTTTAGTCCTGCTTTAGTCCTGCTTTAGTCCTGGTTTAGTCCTGCTTTAGTCCTGGTTTAGTCCTGGTTTAGTCCTGCTTTAGTCCTGGTTTAGTCCTGCTTTAGTCCTGCTTTAGTCCTGGTTTAGTCCTGCTTTAGTCCTGGTTTAGTCCTGGTTTAGTCCCGTTTTAGTCCCGTTTTAGTCCCGCTTTAGTCCTGCTTTAGTCCTGCTTTAGTCCTGCTTTAGTCCTGCTTTAGACCTGCTTTAGTCCTGTTTTAGTCCTGCTTTAGTCCTGCTTTAGTCCTGCTTTAGTCCTGCTTTAGTCCTGCTTTAGTCCTGCTTTAGTCCTGGTTTAGTCCTGCTTTAGTCCTGCTTTAGTCTTGCTTTAGTCCTGCTTTAGTCCTGATTTAGTCCCGTTTTAGTCCTGTTTTAGTCCTGCTTTAGTCCTGCTTTAGTCCTGATTTAGTCCCGTTTTAGTCCCGCTTTAGTCCTGCTTTAGTCCTGCTTTAGTCCTGATTTAGTCCCGTTTTAGTCCCGCTTTAGTCCTGCTTTAGACCTGCTTTAGTCCTGCTTTAGTCCTGGTTTAGTCCTGCTTTAGTCCTGCTTTAGTCCTGGTTTAGTCCTGCTTTAGTCCTGCTTTAGTCTTGCTTTAGTCCTGCTTTAGACCTGCTTTAGTCCTGCTTTAGTCCTGGTTTAGTCCTGGTTTAGTCCTGCTTTAGTCCTGCTTTAGTCCTGGTTTAGTCCTGCTTTAGTCCTGCTTTAGTCCTGCTTTAGTCCTGCTTTAGTCCTGCTTTAGTCCTGCTTTAGTCCTGCTTTAGTCCTGCTTTAGTCCTGGTTTAGTCCTGCTTTAGTCCTGCTTTAGTCTTGCTTTAGTCCTGCTTTAGTCCTGATTTAGTCCCGTTTTAGTCCTGGTTTA
Source organism: Eucyclogobius newberryi (assembly GCF_026437365.1). NCBI lineage: Eukaryota > Metazoa > Chordata > Actinopteri > Gobiiformes > Gobiidae > Eucyclogobius > Eucyclogobius newberryi. The sequence goes on along the minus strand of NW_027316500.1, from coordinate 37,108,487 downwards.
GTCCTGCTTTAGTCCTGCTTTAGTCCTGATTTAGTCCCGCTTTAGTCCCGCTTTAGTCCTGCTTTAGACCTGCTTTAGTCCTGCTTTAGTCCTGCTTTAGTCCTGATTTAGTCCCGTTTTAGTCCTGCTTTAGTCCTGCTTTAGTCCTGCTTTAGTCCTGGTTTAGTCCTGCTTTAGTCCTGCTTTAGTCTTGCTTTAGTCCTGCTTTAGTCCTGATTTAGTCCCGTTTTAGTCCTGCTTTAGTCCTGCTTTAGTCCTGCTTTAGTCCTGATTTAGTCCCGTTTTAGTCCCGCTTTAGTCCTGCTTTAGACCTGCTTTAGTCCTGCTTTAGTCCTGCTTTAGTCCTGATTTAGTCCCGTTTTAGTCCTGCTTTAGTCCTGCTTTAGTCCTGCTTTAGACCTGCTTTAGTCCTGCTTTAGTCCTGCTTTAGTCCTGCTTTAGTCCTGCTTTAGTCCTGCTTTAGTCCTGCTTTAGTCTTGCTTTAGTCCTGGTTTAGTCCTGCTTTAGTCCTGGTTTAGTCCTGGTTTAGTCCCGTTTTAGTCCCGTTTTAGTCCTGCTTTAGTCCTGCTTTAGTCCTGCTTTAGTCCTGCTTTAGACCTGCTTTAGTCCTGTTTTAGTCCTGCTTTAGTCCTGCTTTAGTCCTGCTTTAGTCCTGCTTTAGTCCTGGTTTAGTCCTGCTTTAGTCCTGCTTTAGTCTTGCTTTAGTCCTGCTTTAGTCCTGATTTAGTCCCGTTTTAGTCCTGTTTTAGTCCTGCTTTAGTCCTGCTTTAGTCCTGCTTTAGTCCTGGTTTAGTCCTGCTTTAGTCCTGCTTTAGTCTTGCTTTAGTCCTGCTTTAGTCCTGATTTAGTCCCGTTTTAGTCCTGTTTTAGTCCTGCTTTAGTCCTGCTTTAGTCCTGCTTTAGTCCTGCTTTAGTCCTGGTTTAGTCCTGCTTTAGTCCTGCTTTAGTCCTGGTTTAGTCCTGCTTTAGTCCTGCTTTAGTCCTGGTTTAGTCCTGCTTTAGTCCTGCTTTAGTCCTGCTTTAGTCCTGGTTTAGTCCTGCTTTAGTCCTGGTTTAGTCCTGGTTTAGTCCCGTTTTAGTCCCGTTTTAGTCCTGCTTTAGTCCTGCTTTAGTCCTGCTTTAGTCCTGCTTTAGACCTGCTTTAGTCCTGTTTTAGTCCTGCTTTAGTCCTGCTTTAGTCCTGCTTTAGTCCTGCTTTAGTCCTGCTTTAGTCCTGGTTTAGTCCTGCTTTAGTCCTGCTTTAGTCTTGCTTTAGTCCTGCTTTAGTCCTGATTTAGTCCCGTTTTAGTCCTGTTTTAGTCCTGCTTTAGTCCTGCTTTAGTCCTGCTTTAGTCCTGGTTTAGTCCTGCTTTAGTCCTGCTTTAGTCTTGCTTTAGTCCTGCTTTAGTCCTGATTTAGTCCCGTTTTAGTCCTGTTTTAGTCCTGCTTTAGTCCTTCTTGGTTCCTCTCAGGATCCATGTGGCGGGGCTGAACAAAGGTGGGATGGAGACGTTTGTGGAAAACCTTCCTGGTTTCCCTGATAACGTGCGGCGCAGTTCTGGAGGCGGCCTGTGGGTGGCGATGTCCTCGGTTCGACCCAGTCCAGGCTTCTCCATGTTGGACTTCCTGTCTCAAAGACCTTGGATCAAGAAACTCATTTTCAAGGTAAAAACCAGCTCTCAATCTGAAATACTTGTGTTTGAGGAGCAGTCTCTTGTCTCATGTCTCTTGTCTCATGTCTCATGTCTCAGGTCTCATGTCTCATGTCTCAGGTCATGTCTAAGGTCATGTCTCAGGTCTTGTCTCAGGTCTCATGTCTTGTCTTAGGTCTCATGTCTTGTCTCATGTCTTGTCTCAGGTCTCATGTCTTGTCTCAGGTCTTGTCTCAGGTCTCATGTCTTGTCTCATGTCTTGTCTCAGGTCTCATGTCTTGTCTCAGGTCTTGTCTCATGTCTTGTCTCATGTCTTGTCTCAGGTCTTGTCTCATGTCTGCATGTGTCTCCTCCGGTCTTGTCTCAGGTCTCATGTCTTGTCTCAGGTCTTGTCTCAGGTCTCATGTCTTGTCTCAGGTCTCAGGTCTTGTCTCAGGTCTCATGTCTTGTCTCATGTCTTGTCTCATGTCTTGTCTCAGGTCTCATGTCTTGTCTCAGGTCTTGTCTCATGTCTTGTCTCATGTCTTGTCTCAGGTCTTGTCTCATGTCTGCATGTGTCTCCTCCGGTCTTGTCTCAGGTCTCATGTCTTGTCTCAGGTCTCATGTCTTGTCTCAGGTCTCATGTCTTGTCTCAGGTCTCATGTCTTGTCTCATGTCTTATCTCAATTCTCAGGTCTTGTCTCAATTCTCAGGTCTTGTCTCATGTCTCAGGTCTTGTCTCAGGTCTCATGTCTTGTCTCATGTCTCAGGTCATGTCTCATGTCTCAGGTCTTGTCTCATGTCTCAGGTCATGTCTCATGTCTAAGGTCATGTCTCATGTCTTGTCTCAGGTCTTGTCTCAGGTCTCATGTCTTGTCTCAGGTCTCATGTCTTGTCTCAGGTCTTGTCTCATGTCTGCATGTGTCTCCTCAGGTCTTGTCCCAGGTCTCATGTCTTGTCTCAGGTCTTGTCTCAGGTCTCATGTCTTGTCTCAGGTCTCATGTCTTGTCTCAGGTCTTGTCTCATGTCTGCATGTGTCTCCTCAGGTCTTGTCCCAGGACGTCCTGCTGAAGCTCGTTCCTCGTTACAGTCTCATCGCAGAGATCCAAGATGGCGGCGTGTGCGTGCGCAGTTTCCACGACCCGAGCGGTGAAGTGGCAGCGTACGTGAGCGAGGCTCATGAGCACGAGGGCAGCCTCTACATCGGATCCTTCCGCTCACCCTACGTCGCCAAGCTGGACCTGAGCCAGGTCTAGAACCGGACCAGGACCCGGACCCGGACCCGGACCCAGACCCGGACCAGGACCCGGACCAGGACCAGGATCAGGATCAGACCAGGATCAGGATCAGAACTGGACACTTTGGTGGGATAAAAAACAGAATGAATTTAGATTTGTTTGTTTGATTAAATGTGGGTTTGTGGTCGACGCTGGAGCAAAAGTCAAACCTGTGATTTTTATCTATGTTTTGTTTTTTTGGTTTGAACTCAATTCTTTTTAATCTAAAGATTTTATTTCAGTTGAATCTCTGCATTGACTGTTCGTTTGTTCAACCTCTGAACCCGGACTGTACCCGGACTGAACCCGGACTGTACCCGGACTGTACCCGGACTGAACCCGGACTGAACCCGGACTGTACCCGGACTGAACCCGGACTGAACCCGGACTGAACCCGGACTGTACCCGGACTGAACCCGGACTGAACCCGGACTGAACCCGGACTGAACCCGGACTGAACCCGGACTGAACCCGGACTGTACCCGGACTGAACCCGGACTGAACCCGGACTGTACCCGGACTGAACCCGGACTGAACCCGGACTGAACCCGGACTGAACCCGGACTGAACCCGGACTGTACCCGGACTGAACCCGGACTGAACCCGGACTGAACCCGGACTGTACCCGGACTGTACCCGGACTGAACCCGGACTGAACCCGGACTGAACCCGGACTGTACCCGGACTGTACCCGGACTGATCCAGATTCTGTGAGGTCTAATGTTCAATGATTGGTTTGATATAAACATGATGATGATGAAATGTTATGATTGTTCTTCATGTTTGAAAAGACCAAATAAAATCTCATCTAAAATTGAGATTTATCAATATAAAGAAAAAGTTATTTTTTGTTCCCTTAAACACACGATCTATAACAAGTGATGCAGAGGATCAGCTGATCAGCCTCATCGCCACGACGACACTAACCTCATCACCACGACGACACCTCCCTCATCGCCACGACGACACCGCCCTCATCGCCACGACGACACCTCCCTCATCGCCACGACGACACCGCCCTCATCGCCACGACGACACCACCCTCATCGCCACGACGACACTACCCTCATCGCCACGACGACACCAACCTCATCGCCACGACGACACCTCCCTCATCGCCACGACGACACCAACCTCATCGCCACGACGACACCGCCCTCATCGCCACGACGACACCACCCTCATCGCCACGACGACACTACCCTCATCGCCACGACGACACCAACCTCATCGCCACGACGACACCTCCCTCATCGCCACGACGACACCAACCTCATCGCCACGACGACACCTCCCTCATCGCCACGACGACACCAACCTCATCGCCACGACGACACCGCCCTCATCGCCACGACGACACCTCCCTCGCTCAAAGTCACATGTTTGGAGTGAATTCTGTTGTAAAAATGTGTCATGTTTCTTATTAACTCAAGGTCAAAGGTCTCAATCTTCACAGGGAAATGCAACAGCGCCACCAGGAGGTGAACCACTGTCACATGACCTGGGACTGTCCTGTCAATCACACATATGTGAGTGAAGTTCACCACGCTCTGATACAGCATTTACCCCTGAACTTTACTACTATGAACTCCTGCCATGGACACAAGACATGGATACTTTAGAATGTACTTTAGAGTGTAGTTTAGAGTGTACTTTAGAATGTACTTTAGAGTGTAGTTTAGAGTGTACTTTAGAATGTACTTTAGAGTGTACTTTAGAGTGTACTTTAGAATGTACTTTAGACTGTACTTTAGAGTGTACTTTAGAATGTACTTTAGACTGTACTTTAGAGTGTACTTTAGAATGTACTTTAGAGTGTAGTTTAGAGTGTACTTTAGAATGTACTTTAGACTGTACTTTAGAGTGTACTTTAGAATGTACTTTAGAGTGTACTTTAGACTGTACTTTAGAATGTACTTTAGACTGTACTTTAGAATGTACTTTAGAATGTACTTTAGACTGTACTTTAGACTGTACTTTAGAGTGTACTTTAGAATGTACTTTAGAGTGTACTTTAGAGTGTACTTTAGAATGTACTTTAGACTGTACTTTAGAGTGTACTTTAGAATGTACTTTAGACTGTACTTTAGAGCGTACTTTAGACTGTACTTTAGAGCGTACTTTAGACTGTACTTTAGACTGTACTTTAGAATGTACTTTAGACTGTACTTTAGACTGTACTTGAGTGTACTTTAGAATGTACTTTAGAATGTACTTTAGACTGTACTTTAGAGTGTACTTTAGAATGTACTTTAGAATGTACTTTAGACTGTACTTTAGAGCGTACTTTAGAGCGTACTTTAGAGTGTACTTTAGAATGTACTTTAGACTGTACTTTAGAATGTACTTTAGAATGTACTTTAGAATGTACTTTAGACTGTACTTTAGAGTGTACTTTAGAATGTACTTTAGAATGTACTTTAGACTGTACTTTAGAGCGTACTTTAGAATGTACTTTAGACTGTACTTTAGAATGTACTTTAGACTGTACTTTAGACTGTACTTTAGAGTGTACTTTAGAATGTACTTTAGAGTGTACTTTAGAATGTACTTTAGACTGTACTTTAGAATGTACTTTAGACTGTACTTTAGAATGTACTTTAGACTACTTTAGAATGTACTTTAAAGACTGTACTTTAGACTGTACTTTAGAATGTACTTTAGTGTACTTTAGAATGTACTTTAGAGTGTACTTTAGAATGTACTTTAGAATGTACTTTAGACTGTACTTTAGAGTGTACTTTAGAATGTACTTTAGAGTGTACTTTAGAATGTACTTTAGAATGTACTTTAGAGTGTACTTTAGAATGTACTTTAGAGTGTACTTTAGACTGTACTTTAGACTGTACTTTAGAATGTACTTTAGAGTGTACTTTAGAGTGTACTTTAGTGTACTTTAGAATGTACTTTAGAGTGTACTTTAGAATGTACTTTAGACTGTACTTTAGAGTGTACTTTAGAATGTACTTTAGAATGTACTTTAGAGTGTACTTTAGAATGTACTTTAGAGTGTACTCTAGAGTGTACTTTAGAGTGTACTTTAGAGTGTACTTTAGAGTGTACTTTAGAATGTACTTTAGAATGTACTTTAGACTGTACTTTAGAGTGTACTTTAGTGTGTACTTTAGAGTGTACTTTAGAATGTACTTTAGAATGTACTTTAGAGTGTACTTTAGAATGTACTTTAGAGTGTACTTTAGAATGTACTTTAGACTACTTTAGACTACTTTAGAATGTACTTTCAAGACTGTACTTTAGAATGTACTTTCAAGACTGTACTTTAGACTGTACTTTAGAGTGTACTTTAGAATGTACTTTAGACTGTACTTTAGAGTGTACTTTAGAGTGTACTTTAGAATGTACTTTAGAATGTACTTTAGACTGTACTTTAGACTGTACTTTAGAATACTTTAGAATGTACTTTAGACTGTACTTTAGAGTGTACTTTAGAATGTACTTTAGACTGTACTTTAGAGTGTACTTTAGAATGTACTTTAGAATGTACTTTAGAGTGTACTTTAGAGTGTACTTTAGAGTGTACTTTAGAATGTACTTTAGAATGTACTTTAGACTGTACTTTAGAGTGTACTTTAGTATGTACTTTAGAGTGTACTTTAGAATGTACTTTAGAATGTACTTTAGAGTGTACTTTAGAATGTACTTTAGAATGTACTTTAGAGTGTACTTTAGACTGTACTTTAGAGTGTACTTTAGAATGTACTTTAGACTGTACTTTAGAGTGTACTTTAGAGTGTACTTTAGAATGTACTTTAGAATGTACTTTAGACTGTACTTTAGACTGTACTTTAGAATACTTTAGAATGTACTTTAGACTGTACTTTAGAGTGTACTTTAGAATGTACTTTAGACTGTACTTTAGAGTGTACTTTAGAGTGTACCTTAGAATGTACTTTAGACTGTACTTTAGACAGTACTTTAGAATACTTTAGAATGTACTTTAGAGTGTACTTTAGAGTGTACTTTAGAATGTACTTTAGACTGTACTTTAGAGCATACTTTAGAATGTACTTTAGAGTGTACTTTAGAATGTACTTTAGAATGTACTTTAGACTGTACTTTAGACTGTACTTTAGAGTGTACTTTAGAGTGTACTTTGGATTGTACTTTAGAATGAACTTTAGAATGTACTTTAGAATGTACTTTAGACTGTACTTTAGACTGTACTTTAGAATGTACTTTAGAGTGTACTTTAGAGTGTACTTTAGAGTGTACTTTAGTGTACTTTAGAATGTACTTTAGAATGTACTTTAGACTGTACTTTAGAATGTACTTTAGAGTGTACTTTAGAATGTACTTTAGAGTGTACTCTAGAGTGTACTTTAGAGTGTACTTTAGAGTGTACTTTAGAGTGTACTTTAGAGTGTACTTTGGATTGTACTTTAGAATGAACTTTAGAATGTACTTTAGAATGTACTTTAGAATGTACTTTAGACTGTACTTTAGACTGTACTTTAGACTGTACTTTAGAATGTACTTTAGAGTGTACTTTAGAGTGTACTTTAGTGTACTTTAGAATGTACTTTAGAGTGTACTTTAGAATGTACTTTAGACTGTACTTTAGAGTGTACTTTAGAATGTACTTTAGAATGTACTTTAGAGTGTACTTTAGAATGTACTTTAGAGTGTACTCTAGAGTGTACTTTAGAGTGTACTTTAGAGTGTACTTTAGAATGTACTTTAGAATGTACTTTAGTGTACTTTAGAATGTACTTTAGAGTGTACTTTAGAATGTACTTTAGAATGTACTTTAGACTGTACTTTAGAGTGTACTTTAGAATGTACTTTAGAGTGTACTTTAGAGTGTACTTTAGAATGTACTTTAGAATGTACTTTAGAGTGTACTTTAGAATGTACTTTAGAGTGTACTTTAGACTGTACTTTAGACTGTACTTTAGAATGTACTTTAGAGTGTACTTTAGAGTGTACTTTAGTGTACTTTAGAGTGTACTTTAGAATGTACTTTAGAATGTACTTTAGACTGTACTTTAGAGTGTACTTTAGAATGTACTTTAGAGTGTACTCTAGAGTGTACTTTAGAGTGTACTTTAGAGTGTACTTTAGAATGTACTTTAGAATGTACTTTAGACTGTACTTTAGAGTGTACTTTAGTGTGTACTTTAGAGTGTACTTTAGAATGTACTTTAGAATGTACTTTAGAATGTACTTTAGAGTGTACTTTAGAGTGTACTTTAGAATGTACTTTAGACTGTACTTTAGACTGTACTTTAGACTACTTTAGACTACTTTAGAATGTACTTTCAAGACTGTACTTTAGACTGTACTTTAGAATGTACTTTAGACTACTTTAGAATGTACTTTCAAGACTGTACTTTAGACTGTACTTTAGAGTGTACTTTAGAATGTACTTTAGACTGTACTTTAGACTGTACTTTAGACTGTACTTTAGAATGTACTTTAGAGTGTACTTTAGAGTGTACTTTAGTGTACTTTAGAGTGTACTTTAGAATGTACTTTAGAATGTACTTTAGACTGTACTTTAGAGTGTACTTTAGAATGTACTTTAGAGTGTACTCTAGAGTGTACTTTAGAGTGTACTTTAGAGTGTACTTTAGAATGTACTTTAGAATGTACTTTAGACTGTACTTTAGAGTGTACTTTAGTGTGTACTTTAGAGTGTACTTTAGAATGTACTTTAGAATGTACTTTAGAATGTACTTTAGAGTGTACTTTAGAGTGTACTTTAGAATGTACTTTAGACTGTACTTTAGACTGTACTTTAGACTACTTTAGACTACTTTAGAATGTACTTTCAAGACTGTACTTTAGACTGTACTTTAGAATGTACTTTAGACTACTTTAGAATGTACTTTCAAGACTGTACTTTAGACTGTACTTTAGAGTGTACTTTAGAATGTACTTTAGACTGTACTTTAGAGTGTACTTTAGAGTGTACTTTAGAATGTACTTTAGAATGTACTTTAGACTGTACTTTAGAATACTTTAGAATGTACTTTAGAGTGTACTTTAGAATGTACTTTAGACTGTACTTTAGAGCATACTTTAGAATGTACTTAAGAGTGTACTTTAGAATGTACTTTAGAGTGTACTTTAGACTGTACTTTAGAGTGTACTTTAGAATGTACTTTAGAGTGTACTTTAGAATGTACTTTAGACTGTACTTTAGAGTGTACTTTAGAATGTACTTTCGACTGTACTTTAGAATGTACTTTAGACTGTACTTTAGAGTGTACTTTAGAATGTACTTTAGAGTGTACTTTAGAATGTGCTTTAGAATGTACTTTAGAATGTACTTTAGAGTGTACTTTAGAATGTACTTTAGAGTGTACTTTGGATTGTACTTTAGAATGAACTTTAGAATGTACTTTAGAATGTACTTTAGACTGTACTTTAGACTGTACTTTAGAATGTACTTTAGAGTGTACTTTAGAGTGTACTTTACAGTGTACTTTAGTGTACTTTAGAATGTACTTTAGAGTGTACTTTAGAATGTACTTTAGACTGTACTTTAGACTACTTTAGACTACTTTAGAATGTACTTTCAAGACTGTACCTTAGACTGTACTTTAGAATGTACTTTAGACTACTTTAGAATGTACTTTCAAGACTGTACTTTAGACTGTACTTTAGAGTGTACTTTAGAATGTACTTTAGACTGTACTTTAGAGTGTACTTTAGAGTGTACTTTAGAATGTACTTTAGAATGTACTTTAGACTGTACTTTAGACTGTACTTTAAAATGTACTTTAGACTGTACTTTAGACTGTACTTTAGACTGTACTTTAGAGTGTACTTTAGAATGTACTTTAGAATGTACTTTAGAGTGTACTTTAGACTGTACTTTAGAGTGTACTTTAGAATGTACTTTAGACTGTACTTTAGAGTGTACTTTAGAGTGTACTTTAGAATGTACTTTAGAATGTACTTTAGACTGTACTTTAGACTGTACTTTAGAATACTTTAGAATGTACTTTAGACTGTACTTTAGAGTGTACTTTAGAATGTACTTTAGACTGTACTTTAGAGTGTACTTTAGAGTGTACCTTAGAATGTACTTTAGACTGTACTTTAGACAGTACTTTAGAATACTTTAGAATGTACTTTAGAGTGTACTTTAGAGTGTACTTTAGAATGTACTTTAGACTGTACTTTAGAGCATACTTTAGAATGTACTTTAGAGTGTACTTTAGAATGTACTTTAGAATGTACTTTAGACTGTACTTTAGACTGTACTTTAGAGTGTACTTTAGAGTGTACTTTGGATTGTACTTTAGAATGAACTTTAGAATGTACTTTAGAATGTACTTTAGACTGTACTTTAGACTGTACTTTAGAATGTACTTTAGAGTGTACTTTAGAGTGTACTTTAGAGTGTACTTTAGTGTACTTTAGAATGTACTTTAGAATGTACTTTAGACTGTACTTTAGAATGTACTTTAGAGTGTACTTTAGAATGTACTTTAGAGTGTACTCTAGAGTGTACTTTAGAGTGTACTTTAGAGTGTACTTTAGAGTGTACTTTAGAGTGTACTTTGGATTGTACTTTAGAATGAACTTTAGAATGTACTTTAGAATGTACTTTAGAATGTACTTTAGACTGTACTTTAGACTGTACTTTAGACTGTACTTTAGAATGTACTTTAGAGTGTACTTTAGAGTGTACTTTAGAGTGTACTTTAGTGTACTTTAGAATGTACTTTAGAGTGTACTTTAGAATGTACTTTAGACTGTACTTTAGAGTGTACTTTAGAATGTACTTTAGAATGTACTTTAGAGTGTACTTTAGAATGTACTTTAGAGTGTACTCTAGAGTGTACTTTAGAGTGTACTTTAGAGTGTACTTTAGAATGTACTTTAGAATGTACTTTAGTGTACTTTAGAATGTACTTTAGAGTGTACTTTAGAATGTACTTTAGAATGTACTTTAGACTGTACTTTAGAGTGTACTTTAGAATGTACTTTAGAGTGTACTTTAGAGTGTACTTTAGAATGTACTTTAGAATGTACTTTAGAGTGTACTTTAGAATGTACTTTAGAGTGTACTTTAGACTGTACTTTAGACTGTACTTTAGAATGTACTTTAGAGTGTACTTTAGAGTGTACTTTAGTGTACTTTAGAGTGTACTTTAGAATGTACTTTAGAATGTACTTTAGACTGTACTTTAGAGTGTACTTTAGAATGTACTTTAGAGTGTACTCTAGAGTGTACTTTAGAGTGTACTTTAGAGTGTACTTTAGAATGTACTTTAGAATGTACTTTAGACTGTACTTTAGAGTGTACTTTAGTGTGTACTTTAGAGTGTACTTTAGAATGTACTTTAGAATGTACTTTAGAATGTACTTTAGAGTGTACTTTAGAGTGTACTTTAGAATGTACTTTAGACTGTACTTTAGACTGTACTTTAGACTACTTTAGACTACTTTAGAATGTACTTTCAAGACTGTACTTTAGACTGTACTTTAGAATGTACTTTAGACTACTTTAGAATGTACTTTCAAGACTGTACTTTAGACTGTACTTTAGAGTGTACTTTAGAATGTACTTTAGACTGTACTTTAGACTGTACTTTAGACTGTACTTTAGAATGTACTTTAGAGTGTACTTTAGAGTGTACTTTAGTGTACTTTAGAGTGTACTTTAGAATGTACTTTAGAATGTACTTTAGACTGTACTTTAGAGTGTACTTTAGAATGTACTTTAGAGTGTACTCTAGAGTGTACTTTAGAGTGTACTTTAGAGTGTACTTTAGAATGTACTTTAGAATGTACTTTAGACTGTACTTTAGAGTGTACTTTAGTGTGTACTTTAGAGTGTACTTTAGAATGTACTTTAGAATGTACTTTAGAATGTACTTTAGAGTGTACTTTAGAGTGTACTTTAGAATGTACTTTAGACTGTACTTTAGACTGTACTTTAGACTACTTTAGACTACTTTAGAATGTACTTTCAAGACTGTACTTTAGACTGTACTTTAGAATGTACTTTAGACTACTTTAGAATGTACTTTCAAGACTGTACTTTAGACTGTACTTTAGAGTGTACTTTAGAATGTACTTTAGACTGTACTTTAGAGTGTACTTTAGAGTGTACTTTAGAATGTACTTTAGAATGTACTTTAGACTGTACTTTAGAATACTTTAGAATGTACTTTAGAGTGTACTTTAGAATGTACTTTAGACTGTACTTTAGAGCATACTTTAGAATGTACTTAAGAGTGTACTTTAGAATGTACTTTAGAGTGTACTTTAGACTGTACTTTAGAGTGTACTTTAGAATGTACTTTAGAGTGTACTTTAGAATGTACTTTAGACTGTACTTTAGAGTGTACTTTAGAATGTACTTTCGACTGTACTTTAGAATGTACTTTAGACTGTACTTTAGAGTGTACTTTAGAATGTACTTTAGAGTGTACTTTAGAATGTGCTTTAGAATGTACTTTAGAATGTACTTTAGAGTGTACTTTAGAATGTACTTTAGAGTGTACTTTGGATTGTACTTTAGAATGAACTTTAGAATGTACTTTAGAATGTACTTTAGACTGTACTTTAGACTGTACTTTAGAATGTACTTTAGAGTGTACTTTAGAGTGTACTTTACAGTGTACTTTAGTGTACTTTAGAATGTACTTTAGAGTGTACTTTAGAATGTACTTTAGACTGTACTTTAGACTACTTTAGACTACTTTAGAATGTACTTTCAAGACTGTACCTTAGACTGTACTTTAGAATGTACTTTAGACTACTTTAGAATGTACTTTCAAGACTGTACTTTAGACTGTACTTTAGAGTGTACTTTAGAATGTACTTTAGACTGTACTTTAGAGTGTACTTTAGAGTGTACTTTAGAATGTACTTTAGAATGTACTTTAGACTGTACTTTAGACTGTACTTTAGAATACTTTAGAATGTACTTTAGAGTGTACTTTAGAATGTACTTTAGACTGTACTTTAGAGCATACTTTAGAATGTACTTAAGAGTGTACTTTAGAATGTACTTTAGACTGTACTTTAGACTACTTTAGACTACTTTAGAATGTACTTTCAAGACTGTACTTTAGACTGTACTTTAGAATGTACTTTAGACTACTTTAGAATGTACTTTCAAGACTGTACTTTAGACTGTACTTTAGAGTGTACTTTAGAATGTACTTTAGACTGTACTTTAGAGTGTACTTTAGAGTGTACTTTAGAATGTACTTTAGAATGTACTTTAGACTGTACTTTAGACTGTACTTTAGAATACTTTAGAATGTACTTTAGAGTGTACTTTAGAATGTACTTTAGACTGTACTTTAGAGCATACTTTAGAATGTACTTAAGAGTGTACTTTAGAATGTACTTTAGAGTGTACTTTAGACTGTACTTTAGACTGTACTTTAGAGTGTACTTTAGAATGTACTTTAGAGTGTACTTTAGAATGTACTTTAGACTGTACTTTAGAGTGTACTTTAGAATGTACTTTCGACTGTACTTTAGAATGTACTTTAGACTGTACTTTAGAGTGTACTTTAGAATGTACTTTAGAGTGTACTTTAGAATGTGCTTTAGAATGTACTTTAGAATGTACTTTAGACTACTTTAGAGTGTACTTTAGAATGTACTTTAGAGTGTACTTTGGATTGTACTTTAGAATGAACTTTAGAATGTACTTTAGAATGTACTTTAGACTGTACTTTAGACTGTACTTTAGAATGTACTTTAGAGTGTACTTTAGAGTGTACTTTACAGTGTACTTTAGTGTACTTTAGAATGTACTTTAGAGTGTACTTTAGAATGTACTTTAGAATGTACTTTAGACTGTACTTTAGACTGTACTTTAGAAAACTTTAGAATGTACTTTAGAGTGTACTTTAGAGTGTACTTTAGAATGTACTTTAGACTGTACTTTAGAGCATACTTTAGAATGTACTTTAGAGTGTACTTTAGAATGTACTTTAGAATGTACTTTAGACTGTACTTTAGACTGTACTTTAGAGTGTACTTTAGAATGTACTTTAGAGTGTACTTTAGAATGTACTTTAGACTGTACTTTAGAGTGTACTTTAGAATGTACTTTCGACTGTACTTTAGAATGTACTTTAGACTGTACTTTAGAGTGTACTTTAGAATGTACTTTAGAGTGTACTTTAGAATGTGCTTTAGAATGTACTTTAGAATGTACTTTAGACTGTACTTTAGACTGTACTTTAGAATGTACTTTAGAGTGTACTTTAGAGTGTACTTTACAGTGTACTTTAGAATGTACTTTAGAGTGTACTTTAGAATGTACTTTAGAATGTACTTTAGAATGTACTTTAGACTGTACTTTAGAGTGTACTTTAGAATGTACTTTAGAATGTACTTTAGAGTGTACTCTAGAGTGTACTTTAGAGTGTACTTTAGAATGTACTTTAGAATGTACTTTAGACTGTACTTTAGAGTGTACTTTAGTATGTACTTTAGTATGTACTTTAGAGTGTACTTTAGAATGTACTTTAGAATGTACTTTAGAGTGTACTTTAGAATGTACTTTAGACTGTACTTTAGACTACTTTAGACTACTTTAGAATGTACTTTCAAGACTGTACTTTAGACTGTACTTTAGAATGTATTTTAGAATGTACTTTAGACTGTACTTTAGAGTGTACTTTAGAGTGTACTTTAGAATGTACTTTAGAATGTACTTTAGACTGTACTTTAGACTGTACTTTAGAAAACTTTAGAATGTACTTTAGAGTGTACTTTAGAGTGTACTTTAGAATGTACTTTAGACTGTACTTTAGAGCATACTTTAGAATGTACTTTAGAGTGTACTTTAGAATTTACTTTAGAATGTACTTTAGAGTGTACTTTAGAATGTACTTTAGAATGTACTTTAGACTGTACTTTAGAGTGTACTTTAGAATGTACTTTAGAATGTACTTTAGAGTGTACTCTAGAGTGTACTTTAGAGTGTACTTTAGAGTGTACTTTAGAGTGTACTTTAGAGTGTACTTTAGAATGTACCTTAGAGTGTACTTTAGAATGTACTTTAGAATGTACTTTAGAATGTACTTTAGACTGTACTTTAGAATGTACTTTAGACTGTACTTTAGAGTGTACTTTAGACTGTACTTTAGACTGTACTTTAGACTGTACTTTAGAATGTACTTTAGACTACTTTAGACTACTTTAGAATGTACTTTAAAGACTACTTCAGACTGTACTTTAGAATGTACTTTAGAATGTACTTTAGACTGTACTTTAGACTGTACTTTAGAGTGTACTTTAGAATGTACTTCAGAGTGTACTTTAGAGTGTACTTTAGAGTGTACTTTAGAATATACTTTAGAATGTACTTTAGACTACTTTAGACTGTACTTTAGACTGTACTTTAGACTACTTTAGAATGTACTTTAGACTGTACTTTAGACTGTACTTTAGACTACTTTAGAATGTACTTTAGACTGTACTTTAGACTGTACTTTAGACTGTACTTTAGAATGTACTTTAGAATGTACTTTAGAGTGTACTTTAGAATGTACTTTAGAATGTACTTTAGAGTGTACTTTAGAGTGTACTTTAGAATATACTTTAGACTGTACTTTAGAATGTACTTTAGACTGTACTTTAGAGTGTACTTTAGAATGTACTTTAGAGTGTACTTTAGACTGTACTTTAGAATGTACTTTAGAGTGTACTTTAGAGTGTACTTTAGAGTGTACTTTAGAATGTACTTTAGAGTGTACTTTAGAATGTACTTTAGAATGTACTTTAGACTGTATTTTAGACTGTAATTTAGAATGTACTTTAGAATGTACTTTAGAATGTACTTTAGACTACTTTAGAATGTACTTTAAAGACTGTACTTTAGAATGTACTTTGGACATTACTTTAGAGTGTATTTTAGAATGTACTTTAGAATGTACTTTAGAATGTACTTTAGAGTGTACCTTAGAGTGTACCTTAGAGTGTACTTTAGAATGTACTTTAGAATGTACTTTAGAATGTACTTTAGACTGTACTTTAGAATGTACTTTAGACTGTACTTTAGAATGTACTTTAGAGTGTACTTTAGAATGTACTTTAGACTACTTTAGAATGTACTTTAGACTACTTTAGACTACTTTAGAATGTACTTTAGAATGTACTTTAGACTACTTTAGACTACTTTAGAATGTACTTTAGACTGTACTTTAGAATGTACTTTAGAATGTACTTTAGACTACTTTAGACTGTACTTTAGACTGTACTTTAGACTACTTTAGAATGTACTTTAGACTGTACTTTAGACTGTACTTTAGACTGTACTTTAGAATGTACTTTAGAATGTACTTTAGAGTGTACTTTAGAATGTACTTTAGAATGTACTTTAGAGTGTACTTTAGAGTGTACTTTAGAATGTACTTTAGAATATACTTTAGACTGTACTTTAGAATGTTCTTTAGACTGTACTTTAGAGTGTACTTTAGAATGTACTTTAGAGTGTACTTTAGACTGTACTTTAGAATGTACTTTAGAGTGTACTTTAGAGTGTACTTTAGAGTGTACTTTAGAATGTACTTTAGAGTGTACTTTAGAATGTACTTTAGAATGTACTTTAGACTGTACTTTAGACTGTACTTTAGAATGTACTTTAGAATGTACTTTATAATGTACTTTAGAATGTACTTTAGACTACTTTAGACTACTTTAGAATGTACTTTAAAGACTGTACTTTAGAATGTACTTTAGACTGTACTTTAGAGTGTACTTCAGAATGTACTTTAGAATGTACTTTAGAATGTACTTTAGAGTGTACCTTAGACTGTACTTTAGAATGTACTTTAGACTGTACTTTAGAATGTACTTTAGAGTGTACTTTAGAGTGTACTTTAGACTGTACTTTAGAATGTACTTTAGACTACCTTAGACTACTTTAGAATGTACTTTAAAGACTACTTCAGACTGTACTTTAGAATGTACTTTAGACTACTTTAGAATGTACTTTAGACTGTACTTTAGAGTGTACTTTAGAATGTACTTTAGATTGTACTTTAGAGTGTACCGTAGAATGTACTTTAGAGTGTACTTTAGAATGTACTTTAGAATATACTTTAGACTGTACTTTAGAATGTACTTTAGACTGTACTTTAGAGTGTACTTTAGAATGTACTTTAGACTGTACTTTAGAATGAACTTTAGAATGTACTTTAGACTACTTTAGACTGTACTTTAGACTGTACTTTAGACTGTACTTTAGAATGTACTTTAGAATGTACTTTAGAATGTACTTCAGAATGTACTTTAGAGTGTACTTTAGAGTGTGCTTTAGAATGTACTTTAGAATGTACTTTAGAATGTACTTTAGAATGTACTTTATAATGTACTTTAGAATGTACTTTAGACTACTTTAGACTACTTTAGAATGTACTTTAAAGACTGTACTTTAGAATGTACTTTAGACTGTACTTTAGAGTGTACTTCAGAATGTACTTTAGAATGTACTTTAGAATGTACTTCAGAGTGTACCTTAGACTGTACTTTAGAATGTACTTTAGACTGTACTTTAGAATGTACTTTAGAGTGTACTTTAGAGTGTACTTTAGACTGTACTTTAGAATGTACTTTAGACTACCTTAGACTACTTTAGAATGTACTTTAAAGACTACTTCAGACTGTACTTTAGAATGTACTTTAGACTACTTTAGACTACTTTAGAATGTACTTTAGACTGTACTTTAGAGTGTACTTTAGAATGTACTTTAGAGTGTACTTTAGAGTGTACCTTAGAATGTACTTTAGAGTGTACTTTAGAATGTACTTTAGAATATACTTTAGACTGTACTTTAGAATGTACTTTAGACTGTACTTTAGAGTGTACTTTAGAATGTACTTTAGACTGTACTTTAGAATGAACTTTAGAATGTACTTTAGACTACTTTAGACTGTACTTTAGACTGTACTTTAGACTGTACTTTAGAATGTACTTTAGAATGTACTTTAGAATGTACTTCAGAATGTACTTTAGAGTGTACTTTAGAGTGTGCTTTAGAATGTACTTTAGAATGTACTTTAGACTGTACTTTAGAGTGTACTTTAGAGTGTACTTTAGAATGTACTTTAGACTACTTTAGAATGTACTTTAGAGTGTACTTTAGACTGTACTTTAGAATGTACTTTAGACTGTACTTTAGACTGTACTTTAGAATGTACTTTAGAGTGTACTTTAGAATGTACTTCAGAGTGTACTTTAGAATGTACTTCAGAGTGTACTTTAGAATGTACTTTAGAATGAACTTTAGAATGTACTTTAGACTACTTTAGACTGTACTTTAGACTGTACTTTAGACTGTACTTTAGAAAGTACTTTAGACTGTACTTTAGAATGTACTTTAGACTGTACTTTAGACTGTACTTTAGAGTGTACTTTAGAGTGTACTTTAGACTGTACTTTAGACTGTACTTTAGACTGTACTTTAGACTACTTTAAATTGTACTTTAGACTGTACTTTAGACTGTACTTTAGACTGTACTTTAGAATGTACTTTAGAGTGTACTTTAAAATGTACTTTAGAGTGTACTTTAGAATGTACTTTAGAATGTACTTTAGTCTGTACTTTAGAATGTACTTTAGACTGTACTTTAGAGTGTACTTTAGAATGTACTTAGGATGTACTTTAGAGTGTACTTTAGAATGTACTTTAGAATGTACTTTAGAGTGTACTTTAGAGTGTACTTTAGAGTGTACTTTAGAATGTACTTTAGAATGTACTTTAGACTGTACTTTAGAATGTACTTTAGACTGTACTTTAGAATGTACTTTAGACTGTACTTTAGAATGTACTTTAGAATGTACTTTAGACTGTACTTTAGACTGTACTTTAGACTGTACTTTAGACTGTACTTTAGAATGTACTTTAGACTGTACTTTAGACTGTACTTTAGACTACTTTAGAATGTACTTTAGACTGTACTTTAGACTGTACTTTTGACTACTTTAAAATGTACTTAAGACTGTACTTTAGACTGTACTTTAGAATGTACTTTAGAATGTACTTTAGAGTGTACTTTAGAATGTACTTTAGAGTGTACTTTAGAATGTACTTTAGAATGTACTTTAGAGTGTACTTTAGAGTGTACTTTAGAGTGTACTTTAAAATGTACTTTAGAGTGTACTTTAGACTGTACTTTAGAATGTACTTTAGACTGTACTTTAGAGTGTACTTTAGAATGTACTTTAGGATGTACTTTAGAGTGTACTTTAGAATATACTTTAGAATGTACTTTAGACTGTACTTTAGACTGTACTTTAGACTACTTTAGAATGTACTTTAGAATGTACTTTAGACTGTACTTTAGAATGTACTTTAGACTGTACTTTAGACTGTACTTTAGACTGTACTTTAGAATGTACTTTAGACTGTAATTTAGACTGTACTTTAAAATGTACTTTAGACTGTACTTTAGACTGTACTTTAGACTGTACTTTAGAATGTACTTTAGAATGTACTTTAGAGTGTACTTTAGAATGTACTTTAGAGTGTACTTTAGAATGTACTTTAGAATGTACTTTAGAGTGTACTTTAGAATGTACTTTAGGATGTACTTTAGAGTGTACTTTAGAATGTACTTTAGAGTGTACTTTAGAGTGTACTTTAGAGTGTACTTTAGAATATACTTTAGAATGTACTTTAGAGTGTACTTTAGAATGTACTTTAGACTGTACTTTAGACTGTACTTTAGAAAACTTTAGAATGTACTTTAGAGTGTACTTTAGAGTGTACTTTAGAATGTACTTTAGACTGTACTTTAGAGCATACTTTAGAATGTACTTTAGAGTGTACTTTAGAATGTACTTTAGAATGTACTTTAGAATGTACTTTAGACTGTACTTTAGACTGTACTTTAGAGTGTACTTTAGAATGTACTTTAGAGTGTACTTTAGAATGTACTTTAGACTGTACTTTAGAGTGTACTTTAGAATGTACTTTCGACTGTACTTTAGAATGTACTTTAGACTGTACTTTAGAGTGTACTTTAGAATGTACTTTAGAGTGTACTTTAGAATGTGCTTTAGAATGTACTTTAGAATGTACTTTAGACTGTACTTTAGACTGTACTTTAGAATGTACTTTAGAGTGTACTTTAGAGTGTACTTTACAGTGTACTTTAGAATGTACTTTAGAGTGTACTTTAGAATGTACTTTAGAATGTACTTTAGAATGTACTTTAGACTGTACTTTAGAGTGTACTTTAGAATATACTTTAGAATGTACTTTAGACTACTTTAGACTGTACTTTAGACTGTACTTTAGACTACTTTAGAATGTACTTTAGACTGTACTTTAGACTGTACTTTAGACTACTTTAGAATGTACTTTAGACTGTACTTTAGACTGTACTTTAGACTGTACTTTAGAATGTACTTTAGAATGTACTTTAGAGTGTACTTTAGAATGTACTTTAGAATGTACTTTAGAGTGTACTTTAGAGTGTACTTTAGAATATACTTTAGACTGTACTTTAGAATGTACTTTAGACTGTACTTTAGAGTGTACTTTAGAATGTACTTTAGAGTGTACTTTAGACTGTACTTTAGAATGTACTTTAGAGTGTACTTTAGAGTGTACTTTAGAGTGTACTTTAGAATGTACTTTAGAGTGTACTTTAGAATGTACTTTAGAATGTACTTTAGACTGTATTTTAGACTGTAATTTAGAATGTACTTTAGAATGTACTTTAGAATGTACTTTAGACTACTTTAGAATGTACTTTAGAATGTACTTTGGACATTACTTTAGAGTGTATTTTAGAATGTACTTTAGAATGTACTTTAGAATGTACTTTAGAGTGTACCTTAGAGTGTACTTTAGAATGTACTTTAGAATGTACTTTAGAATGTACTTTAGACTGTACTTTAGAATGTACTTTAGACTGTACTTTAGAATGTACTTTAGAGTGTACTTTAGAATGTACTTTAGACTACTTTAGAATGTACTTTAGACTACTTTAGACTACTTTAGAATGTACTTTAGAATGTACTTTAGACTACTTTAGACTACTTTAGAATGTACTTTAGACTGTACTTTAGAATGTACTTTAGAATGTACTTTAGACTACTTTAGACTGTACTTTAGACTGTACTTTAGACTGTACTTTAGAGTGTACTTTAGAATGTACTTTAGAGTGTACTTTAGAATGTACTTTAGACTGTACTTTAGAGTGTACTTTAGAATGTACTTTCGACTGTACTTTAGAATGTACTTTAGACTGTACTTTAGAGTGTACTTTAGAATGTACTTTAGAGTGTACTTTAGAATGTGCTTTAGAATGTACTTTAGAATGTACTTTAGACTACTTTAGAGTGTACTTTAGAATGTACTTTAGAGTGTACTTTGGATTGTACTTTAGAATGAACTTTAGAATGTACTTTAGAATGTACTTTAGACTGTACTTTAGACTGTACTTTAGAATGTACTTTAGAGTGTACTTTAGAGTGTACTTTACAGTGTACTTTAGTGTACTTTAGAATGTACTTTAGAGTGTACTTTAGAATGTACTTTAGAATGTACTTTAGACTGTACTTTAGACTGTACTTTAGAAAACTTTAGAATGTACTTTAGAGTGTACTTTAGAGTGTACTTTAGAATGTACTTTAGACTGTACTTTAGAGCATACTTTAGAATGTACTTTAGAGTGTACTTTAGAATGTACTTTAGAATGTACTTTAGACTGTACTTTAGACTGTACTTTAGAGTGTACTTTAGAATGTACTTTAGAGTGTACTTTAGAATGTACTTTAGACTGTACTTTAGAGTGTACTTTAGAATGTACTTTCGACTGTACTTTAGAATGTACTTTAGACTGTACTTTAGAGTGTACTTTAGAATGTACTTTAGAGTGTACTTTAGAATGTGCTTTAGAATGTACTTTAGAATGTACTTTAGACTGTACTTTAGACTGTACTTTAGAATGTACTTTAGAGTGTACTTTAGAGTGTACTTTACAGTGTACTTTAGAATGTACTTTAGAGTGTACTTTAGAATGTACTTTAGAATGTACTTTAGAATGTACTTTAGACTGTACTTTAGAGTGTACTTTAGAATGTACTTTAGAATGTACTTTAGAGTGTACTCTAGAGTGTACTTTAGAGTGTACTTTAGAGTGTACTTTAGAATGTACTTTAGAATGTACTTTAGACTGTACTTTAGAGTGTACTTTAGTGTGTACTTTAGAGTGTACTTTAGAATGTACTTTAGAATGTACTTTAGAGTGTACTTTAGACTGTACTTTAGACTACTTTAGACTACTTTAGAATGTACTTTCAAGACTGTACTTTAGACTGTACTTTAGAATGTATTTTAGAATGTACTTTAGACTGTACTTTAGAGTGTACTTTAGAGTGTACTTTAGAATGTACTTTAGAATGTACTTTAGACTGTACTTTAGACTGTACTTTAGAAAACTTTAGAATGTACTTTAGAGTGTACTTTAGAGTGTACTTTAGAATGTACTTTAGAGTGTACTTTAGAATTTACTTTAGAATGTACTTTAGAGTGTACTTTAGAATGTACTTTAGAATGTACTTTAGACTGTACTTTAGAGTGTACTTTAGAATGTACTTTAGAATGTACTTTAGAGTGTACTCTAGAGTGTACTTTAGAGTGTACTTTAGAGTGTACTTTAGAGTGTACTTTAGAGTGTACTTTAGAATGTACTTTAGAATGTACCTTAGAGTGTACTTTAGAATGTACTTTAGAATGTACTTTAGAATGTACTTTAGAATGTACTTTAGACTGTACTTTAGAGTGTACTTTAGACTGTACTTTAGACTGTACTTTAGACTGTACTTTAGAATGTACTTTAGACTACTTCAGACTACTTTAGAATGTACTTTAAAGACTACTTCAGACTGTACTTTAGAATGTACTTTAGAATGTACTTTAGACTGTACTTTAGACTGTACTTTAGAGTGTACTTTAGAATGTACTTCAGAGTGTACTTTAGAGTGTACTTTAGAGTGTACTTTAGAATATACTTTAGAATGTACTTTAGACTACTTTAGACTGTACTTTAGACTGTACTTTAGACTACTTTAGAATGTACTTTAGACTGTACTTTAGACTGTACTTTAGACTACTTTAGAATGTACTTTAGACTGTACTTTAGACTGTACTTTAGACTGTACTTTAGAATGTACTTTAGAATGTACTTTAGAGTGTACTTTAGAATGTACTTTAGAATGTACTTTAGAGTGTACTTTAGAGTGTACTTTAGAATATACTTTAGACTGTACTTTAGAATGTACTTTAGACTGTACTTTAGAGTGTACTTTAGAATGTACTTTAGAGTGTACTTTAGACTGTACTTTAGAATGTACTTTAGAGTGTACTTTAGAGTGTACTTTAGAGTGTACTTTAGAATGTACTTTAGACTGTACTTTAGAGTGTACTTTAGAATGTACTTTCGACTGTACTTTAGAATGTACTTTAGACTGTACTTTAGAGTGTACTTTAGAATGTACTTTAGAGTGTACTTTAGAATGTGCTTTAGAATGTACTTTAGAATGTACTTTAGACTGTACTTTAGACTGTACTTTAGAATGTACTTTAGAGTGTACTTTAGAGTGTACTTTACAGTGTACTTTAGAATGTACTTTAGAGTGTACTTTAGAATGTACTTTAGAATGTACTTTAGAATGTACTTTAGACTGTACTTTAGAGTGTACTTTAGAATATACTTTAGAATGTACTTTAGACTACTTTAGACTGTACTTTA
Source organism: Eucyclogobius newberryi (assembly GCF_026437365.1). Classification (NCBI taxonomy): domain Eukaryota; kingdom Metazoa; phylum Chordata; class Actinopteri; order Gobiiformes; family Gobiidae; genus Eucyclogobius; species Eucyclogobius newberryi. The sequence goes on along the minus strand of NW_027316500.1, from coordinate 37,084,882 downwards.
GACTGTACTTTAGACTACTTTAGAATGTACTTTAGACTGTACTTTAGACTGTACTTTAGACTACTTTAGAATGTACTTTAGACTGTACTTTAGACTGTACTTTAGACTGTACTTTAGAATGTACTTTAGAATGTACTTTAGAGTGTACTTTAGAATGTACTTTAGAATGTACTTTAGAGTGTACTTTAGAGTGTACTTTAGAATATACTTTAGACTGTACTTTAGAATGTACTTTAGACTGTACTTTAGAGTGTACTTTAGAATGTACTTTAGAGTGTACTTTAGACTGTACTTTAGAATGTACTTTAGAGTGTACTTTAGAGTGTACTTTAGAGTGTACTTTAGAATGTACTTTAGAGTGTACTTTAGAATGTACTTTAGAATGTACTTTAGACTGTATTTTAGACTGTAATTTAGAATGTACTTTAGAATGTACTTTAGAATGTACTTTAGACTACTTTAGAATGTACTTTAAAGACTGTACTTTAGAATGTACTTTGGACATTACTTTAGAGTGTATTTTAGAATGTACTTTAGAATGTACTTTAGAATGTACTTTAGAGTGTACCTTAGAGTGTACTTTAGAATGTACTTTAGAATGTACTTTAGAATGTACTTTAGACTGTACTTTAGAATGTACTTTAGACTGTACTTTAGAATGTACTTTAGAGTGTACTTTAGAATGTACTTTAGACTACTTTAGAATGTACTTTAGACTACTTTAGACTACTTTAGAATGTACTTTAGAATGTACTTTAGACTACTTTAGACTACTTTAGAATGTACTTTAGACTGTACTTTAGAATGTACTTTAGAATGTACTTTAGACTACTTTAGACTGTACTTTAGACTGTACTTTAGACTGTACTTTAGAGTGTACTTTAGAATGTACTTTAGAGTGTACTTTAGAATGTACTTTAGACTGTACTTTAGAGTGTACTTTAGAATGTACTTTCGACTGTACTTTAGAATGTACTTTAGACTGTACTTTAGAGTGTACTTTAGAATGTACTTTAGAGTGTACTTTAGAATGTGCTTTAGAATGTACTTTAGAATGTACTTTAGACTACTTTAGAGTGTACTTTAGAATGTACTTTAGAGTGTACTTTGGATTGTACTTTAGAATGTACTTTAGACTGTACTTTAGACTGTACTTTAGAATGTACTTTAGAGTGTACTTTAGAGTGTACTTTACAGTGTACTTTAGTGTACTTTAGAATGTACTTTAGAGTGTACTTTAGAATGTACTTTAGAATGTACTTTAGACTGTACTTTAGACTGTACTTTAGAAAACTTTAGAATGTACTTTAGAGTGTACTTTAGAGTGTACTTTAGAATGTACTTTAGACTGTACTTTAGAGCATACTTTAGAATGTACTTTAGAGTGTACTTTAGAATGTACTTTAGAATGTACTTTAGACTGTACTTTAGACTGTACTTTAGAGTGTACTTTAGAATGTACTTTAGAGTGTACTTTAGAATGTACTTTAGACTGTACTTTAGAGTGTACTTTAGAATGTACTTTCGACTGTACTTTAGAATGTACTTTAGACTGTACTTTAGAGTGTACTTTAGAAAGTACTTTAGAGTGTACTTTAGAATGTGCTTTAGAATGTACTTTAGAATGTACTTTAGACTGTACTTTAGACTGTACTTTAGAATGTACTTTAGAGTGTACTTTAGAGTGTACTTTACAGTGTACTTTAGAATGTACTTTAGAGTGTACTTTAGAATGTACTTTAGAATGTACTTTAGAATGTACTTTAGACTGTACTTTAGAGTGTACTTTAGAATGTACTTTAGAATGTACTTTAGAGTGTACTCTAGAGTGTACTTTAGAGTGTACTTTAGAATGTACTTTAGAATGTACTTTAGAGTGTACCTTAGAGTGTACTTTAGAATGTACTTTAGAATGTACTTTAGAATGTACTTTAGACTGTACTTTAGAATGTACTTTAGACTGTACTTTAGAATGTACTTTAGAGTGTACTTTAGAATGTACTTTAGACTACTTTAGAATGTACTTTAGACTACTTTAGACTACTTTAGAATGTACTTTAGAATGTACTTTAGACTACTTTAGACTACTTTAGAATGTACTTTAGACTGTACTTTAGAATGTACTTTAGAATGTACTTTAGACTACTTTAGACTGTACTTTAGACTGTACTTTAGACTGTACTTTAGAGTGTACTTTAGAATGTACTTTAGAGTGTACTTTAGAATGTACTTTAGACTGTACTTTAGAGTGTACTTTAGAATGTACTTTCGACTGTACTTTAGAATGTACTTTAGACTGTACTTTAGAGTGTACTTTAGAATGTACTTTAGAGTGTACTTTAGAATGTGCTTTAGAATGTACTTTAGAATGTACTTTAGACTACTTTAGAGTGTACTTTAGAATGTACTTTAGAGTGTACTTTGGATTGTACTTTAGAATGTACTTTAGACTGTACTTTAGACTGTACTTTAGAATGTACTTTAGAGTGTACTTTAGAGTGTACTTTACAGTGTACTTTAGTGTACTTTAGAATGTACTTTAGAGTGTACTTTAGAATGTACTTTAGAATGTACTTTAGACTGTACTTTAGACTGTACTTTAGAAAACTTTAGAATGTACTTTAGAGTGTACTTTAGAGTGTACTTTAGAATGTACTTTAGACTGTACTTTAGAGCATACTTTAGAATGTACTTTAGAGTGTACTTTAGAATGTACTTTAGAATGTACTTTAGACTGTACTTTAGACTGTACTTTAGAGTGTACTTTAGAATGTACTTTAGAGTGTACTTTAGAATGTACTTTAGACTGTACTTTAGAGTGTACTTTAGAATGTACTTTCGACTGTACTTTAGAATGTACTTTAGACTGTACTTTAGAGTGTACTTTAGAAAGTACTTTAGAGTGTACTTTAGAATGTGCTTTAGAATGTACTTTAGAATGTACTTTAGACTGTACTTTAGACTGTACTTTAGAATGTACTTTAGAGTGTACTTTAGAGTGTACTTTACAGTGTACTTTAGAATGTACTTTAGAGTGTACTTTAGAATGTACTTTAGAATGTACTTTAGAATGTACTTTAGACTGTACTTTAGAGTGTACTTTAGAATGTACTTTAGAATGTACTTTAGAGTGTACTCTAGAGTGTACTTTAGAGTGTACTTTAGAATGTACTTTAGAATGTACTTTAGACTGTACTTTAGAGTGTACTTTAGTATGTACTTTAGAGTGTACTTTAGAATGTACTTTAGAATGTACTTTAGAGTGTACTTTAGAATGTACTTTAGACTGTACTTTAGACTACTTTAGACTACTTTAGAATGTACTTTCAAGACTGTACTTTAGACTGTACTTTAGAATGTATTTTAGAATGTACTTTAGACTGTACTTTAGAGTGTACTTTAGAGTGTACTTTAGAATGTACTTTAGAATGTACTTTAGACTGTACTTTAGACTGTACTTTAGAAAACTTTAGAATGTACTTTAGAGTGTACTTTAGAGTGTACTTTAGAATGTACTTTAGACTGTACTTTAGAGCATACTTTAGAATGTACTTTAGAGTGTACTTTAGAATTTACTTTAGAATGTACTTTAGAGTGTACTTTAGAATGTACTTTAGAATGTACTTTAGACTGTACTTTAGAGTGTACTTTAGAATGTACTTTAGAATGTACTTTAGAGTGTACTCTAGAGTGTACTTTAGAGTGTACTTTAGAGTGTACTTTAGAGTGTACTTTAGAGTGTACTTTAGAATGTACTTTAGAGTGTACCTTAGAGTGTACTTTAGAATGTACTTTAGAATGTACTTTAGAATGTACTTTAGACTGTACTTTAGAATGTACTTTAGACTGTACTTTAGAGTGTACTTTAGACTGTACTTTAGACTGTACTTTAGACTGTACTTTAGAATGTACTTTAGACTACTTCAGACTACTTTAGAATGTACTTTAAAGACTACTTCAGACTGTACTTTAGAATGTACTTTAGAATGTACTTTAGACTGTACTTTAGACTGTACTTTAGAGTGTACTTTAGAATGTACTTCAGAGTGTACTTTAGAGTGTACTTTAGAGTGTACTTTAGAATATACTTTAGAATGTACTTTAGACTACTTTAGACTGTACTTTAGACTGTACTTTAGACTACTTTAGAATGTACTTTAGACTGTACTTTAGACTGTACTTTAGACTACTTTAGAATGTACTTTAGACTGTACTTTAGACTGTACTTTAGACTGTACTTTAGAATGTACTTTAGAATGTACTTTAGAGTGTACTTTAGAATGTACTTTAGAATGTACTTTAGAGTGTACTTTAGAGTGTACTTTAGAATATACTTTAGACTGTACTTTAGAATGTACTTTAGACTGTACTTTAGAGTGTACTTTAGAATGTACTTTAGAGTGTACTTTAGACTGTACTTTAGAATGTACTTTAGAGTGTACTTTAGAGTGTACTTTAGAGTGTACTTTAGAATGTACTTTAGAGTGTACTTTAGAATGTACTTTAGAATGTACTTTAGACTGTATTTTAGACTGTAATTTAGAATGTACTTTAGAATGTACTTTAGACTACTTTAGAATGTACTTTAAAGACTGTACTTTAGAATGTACTTTGGACATTACTTTAGAGTGTATTTTAGAATGTACTTTAGAATGTACTTTAGAATGTACTTTAGAGTGTACCTTAGAGTGTACTTTAGAATGTACTTTAGAATGTACTTTAGAATGTACTTTAGACTGTACTTTAGAATGTACTTTAGACTGTACTTTAGAATGTACTTTAGAGTGTACTTTAGAATGTACTTTAGACTACTTTAGAATGTACTTTAGACTACTTTAGACTACTTTAGAATGTACTTTAGAATGTACTTTAGACTACTTTAGACTACTTTAGAATGTACTTTAGACTGTACTTTAGAATGTACTTTAGAATGTACTTTAGACTACTTTAGACTGTACTTTAGACTGTACTTTAGACTGTACTTTAGACTACTTTAGAATGTACTTTAGACTGTACTTTAGACTGTACTTTAGACTGTACTTTAGAATGTACTTTAGAATGTACTTTAGAGTGTACTTTAGAATGTACTTTAGAATTTACTTTAGAGTGTACTTTAGAGTGTACTTTAGAATGTACTTTAGAATATACTTTAGACTGTACTTTAGAATGTTCTTTAGACTGTACTTTAGAGTGTACTTTAGAATGTACTTTAGAGTGTACTTTAGACTGTACTTTAGAATGTACTTTAGAGTGTACTTTAGAGTGTACTTTAGAGTGTACTTTAGAATGTACTTTAGAGTGTACTTTAGAATGTACTTTAGAATGTACTTTAGACTGTACTTTAGACTGTACTTTAGAATGTACTTTAGAATGTACTTTATAATGTACTTTAGAATGTACTTTAGACTACTTTAGACTACTTTAGAATGTACTTTAAAGACTGTACTTTAGAATGTACTTTAGACTGTACTTTAGAGTGTACTTCAGAATGTACTTTAGAATGTACTTTAGAATGTACTTTAGAGTGTACCTTAGACTGTACTTTAGAATGTACTTTAGACTGTACTTTAGAATGTACTTTAGAGTGTACTTTAGAGTGTACTTTAGACTGTACTTTAGAATGTACTTTAGACTACCTTAGACTACTTTAGAATGTACTTTAAAGACTACTTCAGACTGTACTTTAGAATGTACTTTAGACTACTTTAGACTACTTTAGAATGTACTTTAGACTGTACTTTAGAGTGTACTTTAGAATGTACTTTAGATTGTACTTTAGAGTGTACCTTAGAATGTACTTTAGAGTGTACTTTAGAATGTACTTTAGAATATACTTTAGACTCTACTTTAGAATGTACTTTAGACTGTACTTTAGAGTGTACTTTAGAATGTACTTTAGACTGTACTTTAGAATGAACTTTAGAATGTACTTTAGACTACTTTAGACTGTACTTTAGACTGTACTTTAGACTGTACTTTAGAATGTACTTTAGAATGTACTTTAGAATGTACTTCAGAATGTACTTTAGAGTGTACTTTAGAGTGTGCTTTAGAATGTACTTTAGAATGTACTTTAGAATGTACTTTATAATGTACTTTAGAATGTACTTTAGACTACTTTAGACTACTTTAGAATGTACTTTAAAGACTGTACTTTAGAATGTACTTTAGACTGTACTTTAGAGTGTACTTCAGAATGTACTTTAGAATGTACTTTAGAATGTACTTCAGAGTGTACCTTAGACTGTACTTTAGAATGTACTTTAGACTGTACTTTAGAATGTACTTTAGAGTGTACTTTAGACTGTACTTTAGAATGTACTTTAGACTACCTTAGACTACTTTAGAATGTACTTTAAAGACTACTTCAGACTACTTTAGAATGTACTTTAAAGACTACTTCAGACTGTACTTTAGAATGTACTTTAGACTACTTTAGACTACTTTAGAATGTACTTTAGACTGTACTTTAGAGTGTACTTTAGAATGTACTTTAGAGTGTACTTTAGAGTGTACCTTAGAATGTACTTTAGAGTGTACTTTAGAATGTACTTTAGAATATACTTTAGACTGTACTTTAGAATGTACTTTAGACTGTACTTTAGAGTGTACTTTAGAATGTACTTTAGACTGTACTTTAGAATGAACTTTAGAATGTACTTTAGACTACTTTAGACTGTACTTTAGACTGTACTTTAGACTGTACTTTAGAATGTACTTTAGAATGTACTTTAGAATGTACTTCAGAATGTACTTTAGAGTGTACTTTAGAGTGTGCTTTAGAATGTACTTTAGAATGTACTTTAGACTGTACTTTAGAGTGTACTTTAGAGTGTACTTTAGAATGTACTTTAGACTACTTTAGAATGTACTTTAGAGTGTACTTTAGACTGTACTTTAGAATGTACTTTAGACTGTACTTTAGACTGTACTTTAGAATGTACTTTAGAGTGTACTTTAGAATGTACTTCAGAATGTACTTTAGAATGTACTTTAGACTGTACTTTAGAATGTACTTTAGACTGTACTTTAGAATGTACTTTAGAGTGTACTTTAGAATGTACTTTAGACTACTTTAGAATGTACTTTAGACTACTTTAGACTACTTTAGAATGTACTTTAGAATGTACTTTAGACTACTTTAGACTACTTTAGAATGTACTTTAGACTGTACTTTAGAATGTACTTTAGAATGTACTTTAGACTACTTTAGACTGTACTTTAGACTGTACTTTAGACTGTACTTTAGAGTGTACTTTAGAATGTACTTTAGAGTGTACTTTAGAATGTACTTTAGACTGTACTTTAGAGTGTACTTTAGAATGTACTTTCGACTGTACTTTAGAATGTACTTTAGACTGTACTTTAGAGTGTACTTTAGAATGTACTTTAGAGTGTACTTTAGAATGTGCTTTAGAATGTACTTTAGAATGTACTTTAGACTACTTTAGAGTGTACTTTAGAATGTACTTTAGAGTGTACTTTGGATTGTACTTTAGAATGTACTTTAGACTGTACTTTAGACTGTACTTTAGAATGTACTTTAGAGTGTACTTTAGAGTGTACTTTACAGTGTACTTTAGTGTACTTTAGAATGTACTTTAGAGTGTACTTTAGAATGTACTTTAGAATGTACTTTAGACTGTACTTTAGACTGTACTTTAGAAAACTTTAGAATGTACTTTAGAGTGTACTTTAGAGTGTACTTTAGAATGTACTTTAGACTGTACTTTAGAGCATACTTTAGAATGTACTTTAGAGTGTACTTTAGAATGTACTTTAGAATGTACTTTAGACTGTACTTTAGACTGTACTTTAGAGTGTACTTTAGAATGTACTTTAGAGTGTACTTTAGAATGTACTTTAGACTGTACTTTAGAGTGTACTTTAGAATGTACTTTCGACTGTACTTTAGAATGTACTTTAGACTGTACTTTAGAGTGTACTTTAGAGTGTACTTTAGAATGTGCTTTAGAATGTACTTTAGAATGTACTTTAGACTGTACTTTAGACTGTACTTTAGAATGTACTTTAGAATGTACTTTAGAGTGTACTTTAGAATGTACTTTAGAATGTACTTTAGAATGTACTTTAGACTGTACTTTAGAATGTACTTTAGACTGTACTTTAGAATGTACTTTAGAGTGTACTTTAGAATGTACTTTAGACTACTTTAGAATGTACTTTAGACTACTTTAGACTACTTTAGAATGTACTTTAGAATGTACTTTAGACTACTTTAGACTACTTTAGAATGTACTTTAGACTGTACTTTAGAATGTACTTTAGAATGTACTTTAGACTACTTTAGACTGTACTTTAGACTGTACTTTAGACTGTACTTTAGAGTGTACTTTAGAATGTACTTTAGAGTGTACTTTAGAATGTACTTTAGACTGTACTTTAGAGTGTACTTTAGAATGTACTTTCGACTGTACTTTAGAATGTACTTTAGACTGTACTTTAGAGTGTACTTTAGAATGTACTTTAGAGTGTACTTTAGAATGTGCTTTAGAATGTACTTTAGAATGTACTTTAGACTACTTTAGAGTGTACTTTAGAATGTACTTTAGAGTGTACTTTGGATTGTACTTTAGAATGTACTTTAGACTGTACTTTAGACTGTACTTTAGAATGTACTTTAGAGTGTACTTTAGAGTGTACTTTACAGTGTACTTTAGTGTACTTTAGAATGTACTTTAGAGTGTACTTTAGAATGTACTTTAGAATGTACTTTAGACTGTACTTTAGACTGTACTTTAGAAAACTTTAGAATGTACTTTAGAGTGTACTTTAGAGTGTACTTTAGAATGTACTTTAGACTGTACTTTAGAGCATACTTTAGAATGTACTTTAGAGTGTACTTTAGAATGTACTTTAGAATGTACTTTAGACTGTACTTTAGACTGTACTTTAGAGTGTACTTTAGAATGTACTTTAGAGTGTACTTTAGAATGTACTTTAGACTGTACTTTAGAGTGTACTTTAGAATGTACTTTCGACTGTACTTTAGAATGTACTTTAGACTGTACTTTAGAGTGTACTTTAGAAAGTACTTTAGAGTGTACTTTAGAATGTGCTTTAGAATGTACTTTAGAATGTACTTTAGACTGTACTTTAGACTGTACTTTAGAATGTACTTTAGAGTGTACTTTAGAGTGTACTTTACAGTGTACTTTAGAATGTACTTTAGAGTGTACTTTAGAATGTACTTTAGAATGTACTTTAGAATGTACTTTAGACTGTACTTTAGAGTGTACTTTAGAATGTACTTTAGAATGTACTTTAGAGTGTACTCTAGAGTGTACTTTAGAGTGTACTTTAGAATGTACTTTAGAATGTACTTTAGACTGTACTTTAGAGTGTACTTTAGTATGTACTTTAGAGTGTACTTTAGAATGTACTTTAGAATGTACTTTAGAGTGTACTTTAGAATGTACTTTAGACTGTACTTTAGACTACTTTAGACTACTTTAGAATGTACTTTCAAGACTGTACTTTAGACTGTACTTTAGAATGTATTTTAGAATGTACTTTAGACTGTACTTTAGAGTGTACTTTAGAGTGTACTTTAGAATGTACTTTAGAATGTACTTTAGACTGTACTTTAGACTGTACTTTAGAAAACTTTAGAATGTACTTTAGAGTGTACTTTAGAGTGTACTTTAGAATGTACTTTAGACTGTACTTTAGAGCATACTTTAGAATGTACTTTAGAGTGTACTTTAGAATTTACTTTAGAATGTACTTTAGAGTGTACTTTAGAATGTACTTTAGAATGTACTTTAGACTGTACTTTAGAGTGTACTTTAGAATGTACTTTAGAATGTACTTTTGAGTGTACTCTAGAGTGTACTTTAGAGTGTACTTTAGAGTGTACTTTAGAGTGTACTTTAGAGTGTACTTTAGAATGTACTTTAGAATGTACCTTAGAGTGTACTTTAGAATGTACTTTAGAATGTACTTTAGAATGTACTTTAGACTGTACTTTAGAATGTACTTTAGACTGTACTTTAGAGTGTACTTTAGACTGTACTTTAGACTGTACTTTAGACTGTACTTTAGAATGTACTTTAGACTACTTCAGACTACTTTAGAATGTACTTTAAAGACTACTTCAGACTGTACTTTAGAATGTACTTTAGAATGTACTTTAGACTGTACTTTAGACTGTACTTTAGAGTGTACTTTAGAATGTACTTCAGAGTGTACTTTAGAGTGTACTTTAGAGTGTACTTTAGAATATACTTTAGAATGTACTTTAGACTACTTTAGACTGTACTTTAGACTGTACTTTAGACTACTTTAGAATGTACTTTAGACTGTACTTTAGACTGTACTTTAGACTACTTTAGAATGTACTTTAGACTGTACTTTAGACTGTACTTTAGACTGTACTTTAGAATGTACTTTAGAATGTACTTTAGAGTGTACTTTAGAATGTACTTTAGAATGTACTTTAGAGTGTACTTTAGAGTGTACTTTAGAATATACTTTAGACTGTACTTTAGAATGTACTTTAGACTGTACTTTAGAGTGTACTTTAGAATGTACTTTAGAGTGTACTTTAGACTGTACTTTAGAATGTACTTTAGAGTGTACTTTAGAGTGTACTTTAGAGTGTACTTTAGAATGTACTTTAGAGTGTACTTTAGAATGTACTTTAGAATGTACTTTAGACTGTATTTTAGACTGTAATTTAGAATGTACTTTAGAATGTACTTTAGAATGTACTTTAGACTACTTTAGAATGTACTTTAAAGACTGTACTTTAGAATGTACTTTGGACATTACTTTAGAGTGTATTTTAGAATGTACTTTCGAATGTACTTTAGAATGTACTTTAGAGTGTACCTTAGAGTGTACTTTAGAATGTACTTTAGAATGTACTTTAGAATGTACTTTAGACTGTACTTTAGAATGTACTTTAGACTGTACTTTAGAATGTACTTTAGAGTGTACTTTAGAATGTACTTTAGACTACTTTAGAATGTACTTTAGACTACTTTAGACTACTTTAGAATGTACTTTAGAATGTACTTTAGACTACTTTAGACTACTTTAGAATGTACTTTAGACTGTACTTTAGAATGTACTTTAGAATGTACTTTAGACTACTTTAGACTGTACTTTAGACTGTACTTTAGACTGTACTTTAGACTACTTTAGAATGTACTTTAGACTGTACTTTAGACTGTACTTTAGACTGTACTTTAGAATGTACTTTAGAATGTACTTTAGAGTGTACTTTAGAATGTACTTTAGAATTTACTTTAGAGTGTACTTTAGAGTGTACTTTAGAATGTACTTTAGAATATACTTTAGACTGTACTTTAGAATGTTCTTTAGACTGTACTTTAGAGTGTACTTTAGAATGTACTTTAGAGTGTACTTTAGACTGTACTTTAGAATGTACTTTAGAGTGTACTTTAGAGTGTACTTTAGAGTGTACTTTAGAATGTACTTTAGAGTGTACTTTAGAATGTACTTTAGAATGTACTTTAGACTGTACTTTAGACTGTACTTTAGAATGTACTTTAGAATGTACTTTATAATGTACTTTAGAATGTACTTTAGACTACTTTAGACTACTTTAGAATGTACTTTAAAGACTGTACTTTAGAATGTACTTTAGACTGTACTTTAGAGTGTACTTCAGAATGTACTTTAGAATGTACTTTAGAATGTACTTTAGAGTGTACCTTAGACTGTACTTTAGAATGTACTTTAGACTGTACTTTAGAATGTACTTTAGACTGTACTTTAGACTACTTTAGACTACTTTAGAATGTACTTTCAAGACTGTACTTTAGACTGTACTTTAGAATGTATTTTAGAGTGTACTTTAGAGTGTACTTTAGAGTGTACTTTACAGTGTACTTTAGTGTACTTTAGAATGTACTTTAGAGTGTACTTTAGAATGTACTTTAGAATGTACTTTAGACTGTACTTTAGACTGTACTTTAGAAAACTTTAGAATGTACTTTAGAGTGTACTTTAGAGTGTACTTTAGAATGTACTTTAGACTGTACTTTAGAGCATACTTTAGAATGTACTTTAGAGTGTACTTTAGACTGTACTTTAGAATGTACTTTAGACTGTACTTTAGACTGTACTTTAGAGTGTACTTTAGAATGTACTTTAGAGTGTACTTTAGAATGTACTTTAGACTGTACTTTAGAGTGTACTTTAGAATGTACTTTCGACTGTACTTTAGAATGTACTTTAGACTGTACTTTAGAGTGTACTTTAGAAAGTACTTTAGAGTGTACTTTAGAATGTGCTTTAGAATGTACTTTAGAATGTACTTTAGACTGTACTTTAGACTGTACTTTAGAATGTACTTTAGAATGTACTTTAGAGTGTACTTTAGAATGTACTTTAGAATGTACTTTAGAATGTACTTTAGACTGTACTTTAGAATGTACTTTAGACTGTACTTTAGAATGTACTTTAGAGTGTACTTTAGAATGTACTTTAGACTACTTTAGAATGTACTTTAGACTACTTTAGACTACTTTAGAATGTACTTTAGAATGTACTTTAGACTACTTTAGACTACTTTAGAATGTACTTTAGACTGTACTTTAGAATGTACTTTAGAATGTACTTTAGACTACTTTAGACTGTACTTTAGACTGTACTTTAGACTGTACTTTAGAGTGTACTTTAGAGTGTACTTTAGAATGTACTTTAGACTGTACTTTAGAGTGTACTTTAGAATGTACTTTCGACTGTACTTTAGAATGTACTTTAGACTGTACTTTAGAGTGTACTTTAGAATGTACTTTAGAGTGTACTTTAGAATGTGCTTTAGAATGTACTTTAGAATGTACTTTAGACTACTTTAGAGTGTACTTTAGAATGTACTTTAGAGTGTACTTTGGATTGTACTTTAGAATGTACTTTAGACTGTACTTTAGACTGTACTTTAGAATGTACTTTAGAGTGTACTTTAGAGTGTACTTTACAGTGTACTTTAGTGTACTTTAGAATGTACTTTAGAGTGTACTTTAGAATGTACTTTAGAATGTACTTTAGACTGTACTTTAGACTGTACTTTAGAAAACTTTAGAATGTACTTTAGAGTGTACTTTAGAGTGTACTTTAGAATGTACTTTAGACTGTACTTTAGAGCATACTTTAGAATGTACTTTAGAGTGTACTTTAGAATGTACTTTAGAATGTACTTTAGACTGTACTTTAGACTGTACTTTAGAGTGTACTTTAGAATGTACTTTAGAGTGTACTTTAGAATGTACTTTAGACTGTACTTTAGAGTGTACTTTAGAATGTACTTTCGACTGTACTTTAGAATGTACTTTAGACTGTACTTTAGAGTGTACTTTAGAAAGTACTTTAGAGTGTACTTTAGAATGTGCTTTAGAATGTACTTTAGAATGTACTTTAGACTGTACTTTAGACTGTACTTTAGAATGTACTTTAGAGTGTACTTTAGAGTGTACTTTACAGTGTACTTTAGAATGTACTTTAGAGTGTACTTTAGAATGTACTTTAGAATGTACTTTAGAATGTACTTTAGACTGTACTTTAGAGTGTACTTTAGAATGTACTTTAGAATGTACTTTAGAGTGTACTCTAGAGTGTACTTTAGAGTGTACTTTAGAATGTACTTTAGAATGTACTTTAGACTGTACTTTAGAGTGTACTTTAGTATGTACTTTAGAGTGTACTTTAGAATGTACTTTAGAATGTACTTTAGAGTGTACTTTAGAATGTACTTTAGACTGTACTTTAGACTACTTTAGACTACTTTAGAATGTACTTTCAAGACTGTACTTTAGACTGTACTTTAGAATGTATTTTAGAATGTACTTTAGACTGTACTTTAGAGTGTACTTTAGAGTGTACTTTAGAATGTACTTTAGAATGTACTTTAGACTGTACTTTAGACTGTACTTTAGAAAACTTTAGAATGTACTTTAGAGTGTACTTTAGAGTGTACTTTAGAATGTACTTTAGACTGTACTTTAGAGCATACTTTAGAATGTACTTTAGAGTGTACTTTAGAATTTACTTTAGAATGTACTTTAGAGTGTACTTTAGAATGTACTTTAGAATGTACTTTAGACTGTACTTTAGAGTGTACTTTAGAATGTACTTTAGAATGTACTTTTGAGTGTACTCTAGAGTGTACTTTAGAGTGTACTTTAGAGTGTACTTTAGAGTGTACTTTAGAGTGTACTTTAGAATGTACTTTAGAATGTACCTTAGAGTGTACTTTAGAATGTACTTTAGAATGTACTTTAGAATGTACTTTAGACTGTACTTTAGAATGTACTTTAGACTGTACTTTAGAGTGTACTTTAGACTGTACTTTAGACTGTACTTTAGACTGTACTTTAGAATGTACTTTAGACTACTTCAGACTACTTTAGAATGTACTTTAAAGACTACTTCAGACTGTACTTTAGAATGTACTTTAGAATGTACTTTAGACTGTACTTTAGACTGTACTTTAGAGTGTACTTTAGAATGTACTTCAGAGTGTACTTTAGAGTGTACTTTAGAGTGTACTTTAGAATATACTTTAGAATGTACTTTAGACTACTTTAGACTGTACTTTAGACTGTACTTTAGACTACTTTAGAATGTACTTTAGACTGTACTTTAGACTGTACTTTAGACTACTTTAGAATGTACTTTAGACTGTACTTTAGACTGTACTTTAGACTGTACTTTAGAATGTACTTTAGAATGTACTTTAGAGTGTACTTTAGAATGTACTTTAGAATGTACTTTAGAGTGTACTTTAGAGTGTACTTTAGAATATACTTTAGACTGTACTTTAGAATGTACTTTAGACTGTACTTTAGAGTGTACTTTAGAATGTACTTTAGAGTGTACTTTAGACTGTACTTTAGAATGTACTTTAGAGTGTACTTTAGAGTGTACTTTAGAGTGTACTTTAGAATGTACTTTAGAGTGTACTTTAGAATGTACTTTAGAATGTACTTTAGACTGTATTTTAGACTGTAATTTAGAATGTACTTTAGAATGTACTTTAGAATGTACTTTAGACTACTTTAGAATGTACTTTAAAGACTGTACTTTAGAATGTACTTTGGACATTACTTTAGAGTGTATTTTAGAATGTACTTTCGAATGTACTTTAGAATGTACTTTAGAGTGTACCTTAGAGTGTACTTTAGAATGTACTTTAGAATGTACTTTAGAATGTACTTTAGACTGTACTTTAGAATGTACTTTAGACTGTACTTTAGAATGTACTTTAGAGTGTACTTTAGAATGTACTTTAGACTACTTTAGAATGTACTTTAGACTACTTTAGACTACTTTAGAATGTACTTTAGAATGTACTTTAGACTACTTTAGACTACTTTAGAATGTACTTTAGACTGTACTTTAGAATGTACTTTAGAATGTACTTTAGACTACTTTAGACTGTACTTTAGACTGTACTTTAGACTGTACTTTAGACTACTTTAGAATGTACTTTAGACTGTACTTTAGACTGTACTTTAGACTGTACTTTAGAATGTACTTTAGAATGTACTTTAGAGTGTACTTTAGAATGTACTTTAGAATTTACTTTAGAGTGTACTTTAGAGTGTACTTTAGAATGTACTTTAGAATATACTTTAGACTGTACTTTAGAATGTTCTTTAGACTGTACTTTAGAGTGTACTTTAGAATGTACTTTAGAGTGTACTTTAGACTGTACTTTAGAATGTACTTTAGAGTGTACTTTAGAGTGTACTTTAGAGTGTACTTTAGAATGTACTTTAGAGTGTACTTTAGAATGTACTTTAGAATGTACTTTAGACTGTACTTTAGACTGTACTTTAGAATGTACTTTAGAATGTACTTTAGAATGTACTTTATAATGTACTTTAGAATGTACTTTAGACTACTTTAGACTACTTTAGAATGTACTTTAAAGACTGTACTTTAGAATGTACTTTAGACTGTACTTTAGAGTGTACTTCAGAATGTACTTTAGAATGTACTTTAGAATGTACTTTAGAGTGTACCTTAGACTGTACTTTAGAATGTACTTTAGACTGTACTTTAGAATGTACTTTAGAGTGTACTTTAGAGTGTACTTTAGACTGTACTTTAGAATGTACTTTAGACTACCTTAGACTACTTTAGAATGTACTTTAAAGACTACTTCAGACTGTACTTTAGAATGTACTTTAGACTACTTTAGACTACTTTAGAATGTACTTTAGACTGTACTTTAGAGTGTACTTTAGAATGTACTTTAGATTGTACTTTAGAGTGTACCTTAGAATGTACTTTAGAGTGTACTTTAGAATGTACTTTAGAATATACTTTAGACTCTACTTTAGAATGTACTTTAGACTGTACTTTAGAGTGTACTTTAGAATGTACTTTAGACTGTACTTTAGAATGAACTTTAGAATGTACTTTAGACTACTTTAGACTGTACTTTAGACTGTACTTTAGACTGTACTTTAGAATGTACTTTAGAATGTACTTTAGAATGTACTTCAGAATGTACTTTAGAGTGTACTTTAGAGTGTGCTTTAGAATGTACTTTAGAATGTACTTTAGAATGTACTTTATAATGTACTTTAGAATGTACTTTAGACTACTTTAGACTACTTTAGAATGTACTTTAAAGACTGTACTTTAGAATGTACTTTAGACTGTACTTTAGAGTGTACTTCAGAATGTACTTTAGAATGTACTTTAGAATGTACTTCAGAGTGTACCTTAGACTGTACTTTAGAATGTACTTTAGACTGTACTTTAGAATGTACTTTAGAGTGTACTTTAGAGTGTACTTTAGACTGTACTTTAGAATGTACTTTAGACTACCTTAGACTACTTTAGAATGTACTTTAAAGACTACTTCAGACTACTTTAGAATGTACTTTAAAGACTACTTCAGACTGTACTTTAGAATGTACTTTAGACTACTTTAGACTACTTTAGAATGTACTTTAGACTGTACTTTAGAGTGTACTTTAGAATGTACTTTAGAGTGTACTTTAGAGTGTACCTTAGAATGTACTTTAGAGTGTACTTTAGAATGTACTTTAGAATATACTTTAGACTGTACTTTAGAATGTACTTTAGACTGTACTTTAGAGTGTACTTTAGAATGTACTTTAGACTGTACTTTAGAATGAACTTTAGAATGTACTTTAGACTACTTTAGACTGTACTTTAGACTGTACTTTAGAATGTACTTTAGAATGTACTTTAGAATGTACTTCAGAATGTACTTTAGAGTGTACTTTAGAGTGTGCTTTAGAATGTACTTTAGAATGTACTTTAGACTGTACTTTAGAGTGTACTTTAGAGTGTACTTTAGAATGTACTTTAGACTACTTTAGAATGTACTTTAGAGTGTACTTTAGACTGTACTTTAGAATGTACTTTAGACTGTACTTTAGACTGTACTTTAGAATGTACTTTAGAGTGTACTTTAGAATGTACTTCAGAGTGTACTTTAGAATGTACTTCAGAGTGTACTTTAGAATGTACTTTAGAATGAACTTTAGAATGTACTTTAGACTACTTTAGACTGTACTTTAGACTGTACTTTAGACTGTACTTTAGAAAGTACTTTAGACTGTACTTTAGAATGTACTTTAGACTGTACTTTAGACTGTACTTTAGAGTGTACTTTAGAGTGTACTTTAGACTGTACTTTAGACTGTACTTTAGACTGTACTTTAGACTACTTTAAATTGTACTTTAGACTGTACTTTAGACTGTACTTTAGACTGTACTTTAGAATGTACTTTAGAGTGTACTTTAAAATGTACTTTAGAGTGTACTTTAGAATGTACTTTAGAATGTACTTTAGTCTGTACTTTAGAATGTACTTTAGACTGTACTTTAGAGTGTACTTTAGAATGTACTTAGGATGTACTTTAGAGTGTACTTTAGAATGTACTTTAGAATGTACTTTAGAGTGTACTTTAGAGTGTACTTTAGAGTGTACTTTAGAATGTACTTTAGAATGTACTTTAGACTGTACTTTAGAATGTACTTTAGACTGTACTTTAGAATGTACTTTAGACTGTACTTTAGAATGTACTTTAGAATGTACTTTAGAATGTACTTTAGACTGTACTTTAGACTGTACTTTAGACTGTACTTTAGAATGTACTTTAGACTGTACTTTAGACTGTACTTTAGACTACTTTAGAATGTACTTTAGACTGTACTTTAGACTGTACTTTTGACTACTTTAAAATGTACTTTAGACTGTACTTTAGACTGTACTTTAGAATGTACTTTAGAATGTACTTTAGAGTGTACTTTAGAATGTACTTTAGAGTGTACTTTAGAATGTACTTTAGAATGTACTTTAGAGTGTACTTTAGAGTGTACTTTAGAGTGTACTTTAGAGTGTACTTTAAAGTGTACTTTAGAGTGTACTTTAGACTGTACTTTAGAATGTACTTTAGACTGTACTTTAGAGTGTACTTTAGAATGTACTTTAGGATGTACTTTAGAGTGTACTTTAGAATATACTTTAGAATGTACTTTAGACTGTACTTTAGACTGTACTTTAGACTACTTTAGAATGTACTTTAGAATGTACTTTAGACTGTACTTTAGAATGTACTTTAGACTGTACTTTAGACTGTACTTTAGACTGTACTTTAGAATGTACTTTAGACTGTAATTTAGACTGTACTTTAAAATGTACTTTAGACTGTACTTTAGACTGTACTTTAGACTGTACTTTAGAATGTACTTTAGAATGTACTTTAGAGTGTACTTTAGAATGTACTTTAGAGTGTACTTTAGAATGTACTTTAGAATGTACTTTAGAGTGTACTTTAGAATGTACTTTAGGATGTACTTTAGAGTGTACTTTAGAATGTACTTTAGAGTGTACTTTAGAGTGTACTTTAGAATATACTTTAGAATGTACTTTAGAGTGTACTTTAGAATGTACTTTAGACTGTACTTTAGACTGTACTTTAGAAAACTTTAGAATGTACTTTAGAGTGTACTTTAGAGTGTACTTTAGTGTGTACTTTAGAGTGTACTTTAGAATGTACTTTAGAATGTACTTTAGAGTGTACTTTAGAATGTACTTTAGAGTGTACTTTAGAATGTACTTTAGACTGTACTTTAGACTACTTTAGACTACTTTAGAATGTACTTTCAAGACTGTACTTTAGACTGTACTTTAGAATGTACTTTAGACTACTTTAGAATGTACTTTCAAGACTGTACTTTAGACTGTACTTTAGAGTGTACTTTAGAATGTACTTTAGACTGTACTTTAGAGTGTACTTTAGAGTGTACTTTAGAATGTACTTTAGAATGTACTTTAGACTGTACTTTAGAGTGTACTTTAGAATGTACTTTCGACTGTACTTTAGAATGTACTTTAGACTGTACTTTAGAGTGTACTTTAGAATGTACTTTAGAGTGTACTTTAGAATGTGCTTTAGAATGTACTTTAGAATGTACTTTAGAGTGTACTTTAGAATGTACTTTAGAGTGTACTTTGGATTGTACTTTAGAATGAACTTTAGAATGTACTTTAGAATGTACTTTAGACTGTACTTTAGACTGTACTTTAGAATGTACTTTAGAGTGTACTTTAGAGTGTACTTTACAGTGTACTTTAGTGTACTTTAGAATGTACTTTAGAGTGTACTTTAGAATGTACTTTAGACTGTACTTTAGACTACTTTAGACTACTTTAGAATGTACTTTCAAGACTGTACCTTAGACTGTACTTTAGAATGTACTTTAGACTACTTTAGAATGTACTTTCAAGACTGTACTTTAGACTGTACTTTAGAGTGTACTTTAGAATGTACTTTAGACTGTACTTTAGAGTGTACTTTAGAGTGTACTTTAGAGTGTACTTTAGAATGTACTTTAGAATGTACTTTAGACTGTACTTTAGACTGTACTTTAGACTACTTTAGAATGTACTTTCAAGACTGTACTTTAGACTGTACTTTAGAATGTACTTTAGACTACTTTAGAATGTACTTTCAAGACTGTACTTTAGACTGTACTTTAGAGTGTACTTTAGAATGTACTTTAGACTGTACTTTAGAGTGTACTTTAGAGTGTACTTTAGAATGTACTTTAGAATGTACTTTAGACTGTACTTTAGAATACTTTAGAATGTACTTTAGAGTGTACTTTAGAATGTACTTTAGACTGTACTTTAGAGCATACTTTAGAATGTACTTAAGAGTGTACTTTAGAATGTACTTTAGAGTGTACTTTAGACTGTACTTTAGAGTGTACTTTAGACTGTACTTTAGAGTGTACTTTAGAATGTACTTTAGAGTGTACTTTAGAATGTACTTTAGACTGTACTTTAGAGTGTACTTTAGAATGTACTTTCGACTGTACTTTAGAATGTACTTTAGACTGTACTTTAGAGTGTACTTTAGAATGTACTTTAGAGTGTACTTTAGAATGTGCTTTAGAATGTACTTTAGAATGTACTTTAGAGTGTACTTTAGAATGTACTTTAGAGTGTACTTTGGATTGTACTTTAGAATGAACTTTAGAATGAACTTTAGAATGTACTTTAGAATGTACTTTAGACTGTACTTTAGACTGTACTTTAGAATGTACTTTAGAGTGTACTTTAGAGTGTACTTTAGTGTACTTTAGAATGTACTTTAGAGTGTACTTTAGAATGTACTTTAGACTGTACTTTAGACTACTTTAGACTACTTTAGAATGTACTTTCAAGACTGTACCTTAGACTGTACTTTAGAATGTACTTTAGACTACTTTAGAATGTACTTTCAAGACTGTACTTTAGACTGTACTTTAGAGTGTACTTTAGAATGTACTTTAGACTTTACTTTAGAGTGTACTTTAGAGTGTACTTTAGAATGTACTTTAGAATGTACTTTAGACTGTACTTTAGACTGTACTTTAGAATACTTTAGAATGTACTTTAGAGTGTACTTTAGAATGTACTTTAGACTGTACTTTAGAGCATACTTTAGAATGTACTTAAGAGTGTACTTTAGAATGTACTTTAGACTGTACTTTAGACTACTTTAGACTACTTTAGAATGTACTTTCAAGACTGTACTTTAGACTGTACTATAGAATGTACTTTAGACTACTTTAGAATGTACTTTCAAGACTGTACTTTAGACTGTACTTTAGAGTGTACTTTAGAATGTACTTTAGACTGTACTTTAGAGTGTACTTTAGAGTGTACTTTAGAATGTACTTTAGAATGTACTTTAGACTGTACTTTAGACTGTACTTTAGAATACTTTAGAATGTACTTTAGAGTGTACTTTAGAATGTACTTTAGACTGTACTTTAGAGCATACTTTAGAATGTACTTAAGAGTGTACTTTAGAATGTACTTTAGAGTGTACTTTAGACTGTACTTTAGACTGTACTTTAGAGTGTACTTTAGAATGTACTTTAGAGTGTACTTTAGAATGTACTTTAGACTGTACTTTAGAGTGTACTTTAGAATGTACTTTCGACTGTACTTTAGAATGTACTTTAGACTGTACTTTAGAGTGTACTTTAGAATGTACTTTAGAGTGTACTTTAGAATGTGCTTTAGAATGTACTTTAGAATGTACTTTAGACTACTTTAGAGTGTACTTTAGAATGTACTTTAGAGTGTACTTTGGATTGTACTTTAGACTGTACTTTAGAGTGTACTTTAGAGTGTACTTTAGAATGTACTTTAGAATGTACTTTAGACTGTACTTTAGAATACTTTAGAATGTACTTTAGAGTGTACTTTAGAATGTACTTTAGACTGTACTTTAGAGCATACTTTAGAATGTACTTAAGAGTGTACTTTAGAATGTACTTTAGAGTGTACTTTAGACTGTACTTTAGAGTGTACTTTAGAATGTACTTTAGAGTGTACTTTAGAATGTACTTTAGACTGTACTTTAGAGTGTACTTTAGAATGTACTTTCGACTGTACTTTAGAATGTACTTTAGACTGTACTTTAGAGTGTACTTTAGAATGTACTTTAGAGTGTACTTTAGAATGTGCTTTAGAATGTACTTTAGAATGTACTTTAGAGTGTACTTTAGAATGTACTTTAGAGTGTACTTTGGATTGTACTTTAGAATGAACTTTAGAATGAACTTTAGAATGTACTTTAGAATGTACTTTAGACTGTACTTTAGACTGTACTTTAGAATGTACTTTAGAGTGTACTTTAGAGTGTACTTTAGTGTACTTTAGAATGTACTTTAGAGTGTACTTTAGAATGTACTTTAGACTGTACTTTAGACTACTTTAGACTACTTTAGAATGTACTTTCAAGACTGTACCTTAGACTGTACTTTAGAATGTACTTTAGACTACTTTAGAATGTACTTTCAAGACTGTACTTTAGACTGTACTTTAGAGTGTACTTTAGAATGTACTTTAGACTGTACTTTAGAGTGTACTTTAGAGTGTACTTTAGAATGTACTTTAGAATGTACTTTAGACTGTACTTTAGACTGTACTTTAGAATACTTTAGAATGTACTTTAGAGTGTACTTTAGAATGTACTTTAGACTGTACTTTAGAGCATACTTTAGAATGTACTTTAGAGTGTACTTTAGAATGTACTTTAGAATGTACTTTAGAGTGTACTTTAGAATGTACTTTAGAGTGTACTTTAGAATGTACTTTAGAATGTACTTTAGAGTGTACTTTAGAATGTACTTTAGGATGTACTTTAGAGTGTACTTTAGAATGTACTTTAGAGTGTACTTTAGAGTGTACTTTAGAATATACTTTAGAATGTACTTTAGAGTGTACTTTAGAATGTACTTTAGACTGTACTTTAGACTGTACTTTAGAAAACTTTAGAATGTACTTTAGAGTGTACTTTAGAGTGTACTTTAGTGTGTACTTTAGAGTGTACTTTAGAATGTACTTTAGAATGTACTTTAGAGTGTACTTTAGAATGTACTTTAGAGTGTACTTTAGAATGTACTTTAGACTGTACTTTAGACTACTTTAGACTACTTTAGAATGTACTTTCAAGACTGTACTTTAGACTGTACTTTAGAATGTACTTTAGACTACTTTAGAATGTACTTTCAAGACTGTACTTTAGACTGTACTTTAGAGTGTACTTTAGAATGTACTTTAGACTGTACTTTAGAGTGTACTTTAGAGTGTACTTTAGAATGTACTTTAGAATGTACTTTAGACTGTACTTTAGAGTGTACTTTAGAATGTACTTTCGACTGTACTTTAGAATGTACTTTAGACTGTACTTTAGAGTGTACTTTAGAATGTACTTTAGAGTGTACTTTAGAATGTGCTTTAGAATGTACTTTAGAATGTACTTTAGAGTGTACTTTAGAATGTACTTTAGAGTGTACTTTGGATTGTACTTTAGAATGAACTTTAGAATGTACTTTAGAATGTACTTTAGACTGTACTTTAGACTGTACTTTAGAATGTACTTTAGAGTGTACTTTAGAGTGTACTTTACAGTGTACTTTAGTGTACTTTAGAATGTACTTTAGAGTGTACTTTAGAATGTACTTTAGACTGTACTTTAGACTACTTTAGACTACTTTAGAATGTACTTTCAAGACTGTACCTTAGACTGTACTTTAGAATGTACTTTAGACTACTTTAGAATGTACTTTCAAGACTGTACTTTAGACTGTACTTTAGAGTGTACTTTAGAATGTACTTTAGACTGTACTTTAGAGTGTACTTTAGAGTGTACTTTAGAGTGTACTTTAGAATGTACTTTAGAATGTACTTTAGACTGTACTTTAGACTGTACTTTAGACTACTTTAGAATGTACTTTCAAGACTGTACTTTAGACTGTACTTTAGAATGTACTTTAGACTACTTTAGAATGTACTTTCAAGACTGTACTTTAGACTGTACTTTAGAGTGTACTTTAGAATGTACTTTAGACTGTACTTTAGAGTGTACTTTAGAGTGTACTTTAGAATGTACTTTAGAATGTACTTTAGACTGTACTTTAGAATACTTTAGAATGTACTTTAGAGTGTACTTTAGAATGTACTTTAGACTGTACTTTAGAGCATACTTTAGAATGTACTTAAGAGTGTACTTTAGAATGTACTTTAGAGTGTACTTTAGACTGTACTTTAGAGTGTACTTTAGACTGTACTTTAGAGTGTACTTTAGAATGTACTTTAGAGTGTACTTTAGAATGTACTTTAGACTGTACTTTAGAGTGTACTTTAGAATGTACTTTCGACTGTACTTTAGAATGTACTTTAGACTGTACTTTAGAGTGTACTTTAGAATGTACTTTAGAGTGTACTTTAGAATGTGCTTTAGAATGTACTTTAGAATGTACTTTAGAGTGTACTTTAGAATGTACTTTAGAGTGTACTTTGGATTGTACTTTAGAATGAACTTTAGAATGAACTTTAGAATGTACTTTAGAATGTACTTTAGACTGTACTTTAGACTGTACTTTAGAATGTACTTTAGAGTGTACTTTAGAGTGTACTTTAGTGTACTTTAGAATGTACTTTAGAGTGTACTTTAGAATGTACTTTAGACTGTACTTTAGACTACTTTAGACTACTTTAGAATGTACTTTCAAGACTGTACCTTAGACTGTACTTTAGAATGTACTTTAGACTACTTTAGAATGTACTTTCAAGACTGTACTTTAGACTGTACTTTAGAGTGTACTTTAGAATGTACTTTAGACTTTACTTTAGAGTGTACTTTAGAGTGTACTTTAGAATGTACTTTAGAATGTACTTTAGACTGTACTTTAGACTGTACTTTAGAATACTTTAGAATGTACTTTAGAGTGTACTTTAGAATGTACTTTAGACTGTACTTTAGAGCATACTTTAGAATGTACTTAAGAGTGTACTTTAGAATGTACTTTAGACTGTACTTTAGACTACTTTAGACTACTTTAGAATGTACTTTCAAGACTGTACTTTAGACTGTACTATAGAATGTACTTTAGACTACTTTAGAATGTACTTTCAAGACTGTACTTTAGACTGTACTTTAGAGTGTACTTTAGAATGTACTTTAGACTGTACTTTAGAGTGTACTTTAGAGTGTACTTTAGAATGTACTTTAGAATGTACTTTAGACTGTACTTTAGACTGTACTTTAGAATACTTTAGAATGTACTTTAGAGTGTACTTTAGAATGTACTTTAGACTGTACTTTAGAGCATACTTTAGAATGTACTTAAGAGTGTACTTTAGAATGTACTTTAGAGTGTACTTTAGACTGTACTTTAGACTGTACTTTAGAGTGTACTTTAGAATGTACTTTAGAGTGTACTTTAGAATGTACTTTAGACTGTACTTTAGAGTGTACTTTAGAATGTACTTTCGACTGTACTTTAGAATGTACTTTAGACTGTACTTTAGAGTGTACTTTAGAATGTACTTTAGAGTGTACTTTAGAATGTGCTTTAGAATGTACTTTAGAATGTACTTTAGACTACTTTAGAGTGTACTTTAGAATGTACTTTAGAGTGTACTTTGGATTGTACTTTAGACTGTACTTTAGAGTGTACTTTAGAGTGTACTTTAGAATGTACTTTAGAATGTACTTTAGACTGTACTTTAGAATACTTTAGAATGTACTTTAGAGTGTACTTTAGAATGTACTTTAGACTGTACTTTAGAGCATACTTTAGAATGTACTTAAGAGTGTACTTTAGAATGTACTTTAGAGTGTACTTTAGACTGTACTTTAGAGTGTACTTTAGAATGTACTTTAGAGTGTACTTTAGAATGTACTTTAGACTGTACTTTAGAGTGTACTTTAGAATGTACTTTCGACTGTACTTTAGAATGTACTTTAGACTGTACTTTAGAGTGTACTTTAGAATGTACTTTAGAGTGTACTTTAGAATGTGCTTTAGAATGTACTTTAGAATGTACTTTAGAGTGTACTTTAGAATGTACTTTAGAGTGTACTTTGGATTGTACTTTAGAATGAACTTTAGAATGAACTTTAGAATGTACTTTAGAATGTACTTTAGACTGTACTTTAGACTGTACTTTAGAATGTACTTTAGAGTGTACTTTAGAGTGTACTTTAGTGTACTTTAGAATGTACTTTAGAGTGTACTTTAGAATGTACTTTAGACTGTACTTTAGACTACTTTAGACTACTTTAGAATGTACTTTCAAGACTGTACCTTAGACTGTACTTTAGAATGTACTTTAGACTACTTTAGAATGTACTTTCAAGACTGTACTTTAGACTGTACTTTAGAGTGTACTTTAGAATGTACTTTAGACTGTACTTTAGAGTGTACTTTAGAGTGTACTTTAGAATGTACTTTAGAATGTACTTTAGACTGTACTTTAGACTGTACTTTAGAATACTTTAGAATGTACTTTAGAGTGTACTTTAGAATGTACTTTAGACTGTACTTTAGAGCATACTTTAGAATGTACTTAAGAGTGTACTTTAGAATGTACTTTAGACTGTACTTTAGACTACTTTAGACTACTTTAGAATGTACTTTCAAGACTGTACTTTAGACTGTACTTTAGAATGTACTTTAGACTACTTTAGAATGTACTTTCAAGACTGTACTTTAGACTGTACTTTAGAGTGTACTTTAGAATGTACTTTAGACTGTACTTTAGAGTGTACTTTAGAGTGTACTTTAGAATGTACTTTAGAATGTACTTTAGACTGTACTTTAGACTGTACTTTAGAATACTTTAGAATGTACTTTAGAGTGTACTTTAGAATGTACTTTAGACTGTACTTTAGAGCATACTTTAGAATGTACTTAAGAGTGTACTTTAGAATGTACTTTAGAGTGTACTTTAGACTGTACTTTAGACTGTACTTTAGAGTGTACTTTAGAATGTACTTTAGAGTGTACTTTAGAATGTACTTTAGACTGTACTTTAGAGTGTACTTTAGAATGTACTTTCGACTGTACTTTAGAATGTACTTTAGACTGTACTTTAGAGTGTACTTTAGAATGTACTTTAGAGTGTACTTTAGAATGTGCTTTAGAATGTACTTTAGAATGTACTTTAGACTACTTTAGAGTGTACTTTAGAATGTACTTTAGAGTGTACTTTGGATTGTACTTTAGAATGAACTTTAGAATGTACTTTAGAATGTACTTTAGACTGTACTTTAGACTGTACTTTAGAATGTACTTTAGAGTGTACTTTAGAGTGTACTTTACAGTGTACTTTAGTGTACTTTAGAATGTACTTTAGAGTGTACTTTAGAATGTACTTTAGAATGTACTTTAGACTGTACTTTAGACTGTACT
The DNA here is from genome assembly GCF_026437365.1 of Eucyclogobius newberryi. Classification (NCBI taxonomy): domain Eukaryota; kingdom Metazoa; phylum Chordata; class Actinopteri; order Gobiiformes; family Gobiidae; genus Eucyclogobius; species Eucyclogobius newberryi. The sequence continues at coordinate 37,057,642 of NW_027316500.1, read as the reverse complement.
TTAGAAAACTTTAGAATGTACTTTAGAGTGTACTTTAGAGTGTACTTTAGAATGTACTTTAGACTGTACTTTAGAGCATACTTTAGAATGTACTTTAGAGTGTACTTTAGAATGTACTTTAGAATGTACTTTAGACTGTACTTTAGACTGTACTTTAGAGTGTACTTTAGAATGTACTTTAGAGTGTACTTTAGAATGTACTTTAGACTGTACTTTAGAGTGTACTTTAGAATGTACTTTCGACTGTACTTTAGAATGTACTTTAGACTGTACTTTAGAGTGTACTTTAGAATGTACTTTAGAGTGTACTTTAGAATGTGCTTTAGAATGTACTTTAGAATGTATTTTAGACTGTACTTTAGACTGTACTTTAGAATGTACTTTAGAGTGTACTTTAGAGTGTACTTTACAGTGTACTTTAGAATGTACTTTAGAGTGTACTTTAGAATGTACTTTAGAATGTACTTTAGAATGTACTTTAGACTGTACTTTAGAGTGTACTTTAGAATGTACTTTAGAATGTACTTTAGAGTGTACTCTAGAGTGTACTTTAGAGTGTACTTTAGAGTGTACTTTAGAATGTACTTTAGAATGTACTTTAGACTGTACTTTAGAGTGTACTTTAGTATGTACTTTAGAGTGTACTTTAGAATGTACTTTAGAGTGTACTTTAGAATGTACTTTAGAGTGTACTTTAGAATGTACTTTAGAATGTACTTTAGACTGTACTTTAGACTACTTTAGACTACTTTAGAATGTACTTTCAAGACTGTACTTTAGACTGTACTTTAGAATGTATTTTAGAATGTACTTTAGACTGTACTTTAGAGTGTACTTTAGAGTGTACTTTAGAATGTACTTTAGAATGTACTTTAGACTGTACTTTAGACTGTACTTTAGAAAACTTTAGAATGTACTTTAGAGTGTACTTTAGAGTGTACTTTAGAATGTACTTTAGAGCATACTTTAGAATGTACTTTAGAGTGTACTTTAGAATTTACTTTAGAATGTACTTTAGAGTGTACTTTAGAATGTACTTTAGAATGTACTTTAGACTGTACTTTAGAGTGTACTTTAGAATGTACTTTAGAATGTACTTTAGAGTGTACTCTAGAGTGTACTTTAGAGTGTACTTTAGAGTGTACTTTAGAGTGTACTTTAGAGTGTACTTTAGAGTGTACTTTAGACTGTACTTTAGACTACTTTAGAATGTACTTTCAAGACTGTACTTTAGACTGTACTTTAGAATGTACTTTAGACTACTTTAGAATGTACTTTCAAGACTGTACTTTAGACTGTACTTTAGAGTGTACTTTAGAATGTACTTTAGACTGTACTTTAGAGTGTACTTTAGAGTGTACTTTAGAATGTACTTTAGAATGTACTTTAGACTGTACTTTAGAATACTTTAGAATGTACTTTAGAGTGTACTTTAGAATGTACTTTAGACTGTACTTTAGAGCATACTTTAGAATGTACTTAAGAGTGTACTTTAGAATGTACTTTAGAGTGTACTTTAGACTGTACTTTAGAGTGTACTTTAGAATGTACTTTAGAGTGTACTTTAGAATGTACTTTAGACTGTACTTTAGAGTGTACTTTAGAATGTACTTTCGACTGTACTTTAGAATGTACTTTAGACTGTACTTTAGAGTGTACTTTAGAATGTACTTTAGAGTGTACTTTAGAATGTGCTTTAGAATGTACTTTAGAATGTACTTTAGAGTGTACTTTAGAATGTACTTTAGAGTGTACTTTGGATTGTACTTTAGAATGAACTTTAGAATGAACTTTAGAATGTACTTTAGAATGTACTTTAGACTGTACTTTAGACTGTACTTTAGAATGTACTTTAGAGTGTACTTTAGAGTGTACTTTAGTGTACTTTAGAATGTACTTTAGAGTGTACTTTAGAATGTACTTTAGACTGTACTTTAGACTACTTTAGACTACTTTAGAATGTACTTTCAAGACTGTACCTTAGACTGTACTTTAGAATGTACTTTAGACTACTTTAGAATGTACTTTCAAGACTGTACTTTAGACTGTACTTTAGAGTGTACTTTAGAATGTACTTTAGACTGTACTTTAGAGTGTACTTTAGAGTGTACTTTAGAATGTACTTTAGACTGTACTTTAGACTGTACTTTAGAATACTTTAGAATGTACTTTAGAGTGTACTTTAGAATGTACTTTAGACTGTACTTTAGAGCATACTTTAGAATGTACTTAAGAGTGTACTTTAGAATGTACTTTAGACTGTACTTTAGACTACTTTAGACTACTTTAGAATGTACTTTCAAGACTGTACTTTAGACTGTACTTTAGAATGTACTTTAGACTACTTTAGAATGTACTTTCAAGACTGTACTTTAGACTGTACTTTAGAGTGTACTTTAGAATGTACTTTAGACTGTACTTTAGAGTGTACTTTAGAGTGTACTTTAGAATGTACTTTAGAATGTACTTTAGACTGTACTTTAGACTGTACTTTAGAATACTTTAGAATGTACTTTAGAGTGTACTTTAGAATGTACTTTAGACTGTACTTTAGAGCGTACTTTAGAATGTACTTAAGAGTGTACTTTAGAATGTACTTTAGAGTGTACTTTAGACTGTACTTTAGACTGTACTTTAGAGTGTACTTTAGAATGTACTTTAGAGTGTACTTTAGAATGTACTTTAGACTGTACTTTAGAGTGTACTTTAGAATGTACTTTCGACTGTACTTTAGAATGTACTTTAGACTGTACTTTAGAGTGTACTTTAGAATGTACTTTAGAGTGTACTTTAGAATGTGCTTTAGAATGTACTTTAGAATGTACTTTAGACTACTTTAGAGTGTACTTTAGAATGTACTTTAGAGTGTACTTTGGATTGTACTTTAGAATGAACTTTAGAATGTACTTTAGAATGTACTTTAGACTGTACTTTAGACTGTACTTTAGAATGTACTTTAGAGTGTACTTTAGAGTGTACTTTACAGTGTACTTTAGTGTACTTTAGAATGTACTTTAGAGTGTACTTTAGAATGTACTTTAGAATGTACTTTAGACTGTACTTTAGACTGTACTTTAGAAAACTTTAGAATGTACTTTAGAGTGTACTTTAGAGTGTACTTTAGAATGTACTTTAGACTGTACTTTAGAGCATACTTTAGAATGTACTTTAGAGTGTACTTTAGAATGTACTTTAGAATGTACTTTAGACTGTACTTTAGACTGTACTTTAGAGTGTACTTTAGAATGTACTTTAGAGTGTACTTTAGAATGTACTTTAGACTGTACTTTAGAGTGTACTTTAGAATGTACTTTCGACTGTACTTTAGAATGTACTTTAGACTGTACTTTAGAGTGTACTTTAGAATGTACTTTAGAGTGTACTTTAGAATGTGCTTTAGAATGTACTTTAGAATGTACTTTAGACTGTACTTTAGACTGTACTTTAGAATGTACTTTAGAGTGTACTTTAGAGTGTACTTTACAGTGTACTTTAGAATGTACTTTAGAGTGTACTTTAGAATGTACTTTAGAATGTACTTTAGAATGTACTTTAGACTGTACTTTAGAGTGTACTTTAGAATGTACTTTAGAATGTACTTTAGAGTGTACTCTAGAGTGTACTTTAGAGTGTACTTTAGAGTGTACTTTAGAATGTACTTTAGAATGTACTTTAGACTGTACTTTAGAGTGTACTTTAGTATGTACTTTAGAGTGTACTTTAGAATGTACTTTAGAATGTACTTTAGAGTGTACTTTAGAATGTACTTTAGAGTGTACTTTAGAATGTACTTTAGAATGTACTTTAGACTGTACTTTAGACTACTTTAGACTACTTTAGAATGTACTTTCAAGACTGTACTTTAGACTGTACTTTAGAATGTATTTTAGAATGTACTTTAGACTGTACTTTAGAGTGTACTTTAGAGTGTACTTTAGAATGTACTTTAGAATGTACTTTAGACTGTACTTTAGACTGTACTTTAGAAAACTTTAGAATGTACTTTAGAGTGTACTTTAGAGTGTACTTTAGAATGTACTTTAGACTGTACTTTAGAGCATACTTTAGAATGTACTTTAGAGTGTACTTTAGAATTTACTTTAGAATGTACTTTAGAGTGTACTTTAGAATGTACTTTAGAATGTACTTTAGACTGTACTTTAGAGTGTACTTTAGAATGTACTTTAGAATGTACTTTAGAGTGTACTCTAGAGTGTACTTTAGAGTGTACTTTAGAGTGTACTTTAGAGTGTACTTTAGAGTGTACTTTAGAATGTACTTTAGAATGTACTTTAGAGTGTACCTTAGAGTGTACTTTAGAATGTACTTTAGAATGTACTTTAGAATGTACTTTAGACTGTACTTTAGAATGTACTTTAGACTGTACTTTAGAATGTACTTTAGAGTGTACTTTAGACTGTACTTTAGACTGTACTTTAGAATGTACTTTAGACTACTTTAGACTACTTTAGAATGTACTTTAAAGACTACTTCAGACTGTACTTTAGAATGTACTTTAGAATGTACTTTAGACTGTACTTTAGACTGTACTTTAGAGTGTACTTTAGAATGTACTTCAGAGTGTACTTTAGAATGTACTTTAGAGTGTACTTTAGAATATACTTTAGAATGTACTTTAGACTACTTTAGACTGTACTTTAGACTGTACTTTAGACTACTTTAGAATGTACTTTAGACTGTACTTTAGACTGTACTTTAGACTACTTTAGAATGTACTTTAGACTGTACTTTAGACTGTACTTTAGAATGTACTTTAGAATGTACTTTAGAGTGTACTTTAGAATGTACTTTAGAATGTACTTTAGAGTGTACTTTAGAGTGTACTTTAGAATGTACTTTAGAATATACTTTAGACTGTACTTTAGAATGTACTTTAGACTGTACTTTAGAGTGTACTTTAGAATGTACTTTAGAGTGTACTTTAGACTGTACTTTAGAATGTACTTTAGAGTGTACTTTAGAGTGTACTTTAGAGTGTACTTTAGAATGTACTTTAGAGTGTACTTTAGAATGTACTTTAGACTACTTTAGACTACTTTAGAATGTACTTTCAAGACTGTACTTTAGACTGTACTTTAGAATGTACTTTCAAGACTGTACTTTAGACTGTACTTTAGAGTGTACTTTAGAATGTACTTTAGACTGTACTTTAGAGTGTACTTTAGAGTGTACTTTAGAATGTACTTTAGAATGTACTTTAGACTGTACTTTAGACTGTACTTTAGAATACTTTAGAATGTACTTTAGACTGTACTTTAGAGTGTACTTTAGAATGTACTTTAGACTGTACTTTAGAGTGTACTTTAGAATGTACTTTAGAATGTACTTTAGAGTGTACTTTAGAATGTACTTTAGAGTGTACTTTAGAGTGTACTTTAGAGTGTACTTTAGAATGTACTTTAGAATGTACTTTAGACTGTACTTTAGAGTGTACTTTAGTATGTACTTTAGAGTGTACTTTAGAATGTACTTTAGAATGTACTTTAGAGTGTACTTTAGAATGTACTTTAGAGTGTACTTTAGACTGTACTTTAGAGTGTACTTTAGAATGTACTTTAGACTGTACTTTAGAGTGTACTTTAGAATGTACTTTAGAATGTACTTTAGAATGTACTTTAGACTGTACTTTAGAATACTTTAGAATGTACTTTAGAGTGTACTTTAGAATGTACTTTAGACTGTACTTTAGAGTGTACTTTAGTATGTACTTTAGAATGTACTTTAGAATGTACTTTAGAGTGTACTTTAGAATGTACTTTAGAGTGTACTTTAGACTGTACTTTAGAGTGTACTTTAGAATGTACTTTAGACTGTACTTTAGAGTGTACTTTAGAGTGTACTTTAGAGTGTACTTTAGAATGTACTTTAGAATGTACTTTAGACTGTACTTTAGAATACTTTAGAATGTACTTTAGAGTGTACTTTAGAATGTACTTTAGACTGTACTTTAGAGCATACTTTAGAATGTACTTAAGAGTGTACTTTAGAATGTACTTTAGAGTGTACTTTAGACTGTACTTTAGAGTGTACTTTAGAATGTACTTTAGAGTGTACTTTAGAATGTACTTTAGACTGTACTTTAGAGTGTACTTTAGAATGTACTTTCGACTGTACTTTAGAATGTACTTTAGACTGTACTTTAGAGTGTACTTTAGAATGTACTTTAGAGTGTACTTTAGAATGTGCTTTAGAATGTACTTTAGAATGTACTTTAGAGTGTACTTTAGAATGTACTTTAGAGTGTACTTTGGATTGTACTTTAGAATGAACTTTAGAATGTACTTTAGAATGTACTTTAGACTGTACTTTAGACTGTACTTTAGAATGTACTTTAGAGTGTACTTTAGAGTGTACTTTACAGTGTACTTTAGTGTACTTTAGAATGTACTTTAGAGTGTACTTTAGAATGTACTTTAGACTGTACTTTAGACTACTTTAGACTACTTTAGAATGTACTTTCAAGACTGTACCTTAGACTGTACTTTAGAATGTACTTTAGACTACTTTAGAATGTACTTTCAAGACTGTACTTTAGACTGTACTTTAGAGTGTACTTTAGAATGTACTTTAGACTGTACTTTAGAGTGTACTTTAGAGTGTACTTTAGAATGTACTTTAGAATGTACTTTAGACTGTACTTTAGACTGTACTTTAGAATACTTTAGAATGTACTTTAGAGTGTACTTTAGAATGTACTTTAGACTGTACTTTAGAGCATACTTTAGAATGTACTTAAGAGTGTACTTTAGAATGTACTTTAGACTGTACTTTAGACTACTTTAGACTACTTTAGAATGTACTTTCAAGACTGTACTTTAGACTGTACTTTAGAATGTACTTTAGACTACTTTAGAATGTACTTTCAAGACTGTACTTTAGACTGTACTTTAGAGTGTACTTTAGAATGTACTTTAGACTGTACTTTAGAGTGTACTTTAGAGTGTACTTTAGAATGTACTTTAGAATGTACTTTAGACTGTACTTTAGACTGTACTTTAGAATACTTTAGAATGTACTTTAGAGTGTACTTTAGAATGTACTTTAGACTGTACTTTAGAGCATACTTTAGAATGTACTTAAGAGTGTACTTTAGAATGTACTTTAGAGTGTACTTTAGACTGTACTTTAGACTGTACTTTAGAGTGTACTTTAGAATGTATTTTAGAGTGTACTTTAGAATGTACTTTAGACTGTACTTTAGAGTGTACTTTAGAATGTACTTTCGACTGTACTTTAGAATGTACTTTAGACTGTACTTTAGAGTGTACTTTAGAATGTGCTTTAGAATGTACTTTAGAATGTACTTTAGACTACTTTAGAGTGTACTTTAGAATGTACTTTAGAGTGTACTTTGGATTGTACTTTAGAATGAACTTTAGAATGTACTTTAGAATGTACTTTAGACTGTACTTTAGACTGTACTTTAGAATGTACTTTAGAGTGTACTTTAGAGTGTACTTTACAGTGTACTTTAGTGTACTTTAGAATGTACTTTAGAGTGTACTTTAGAATGTACTTTAGAATGTACTTTAGACTGTACTTTAGACTGTACTTTAGAAAACTTTAGAATGTACTTTAGAGTGTACTTTAGAGTGTACTTTAGAATGTACTTTAGACTGTACTTTAGAGCATACTTTAGAATGTACTTTAGAGTGTACTTTAGAATGTACTTTAGAATGTACTTTAGACTGTACTTTAGACTGTACTTTAGAGTGTACTTTAGAATGTACTTTAGAGTGTACTTTAGAATGTACTTTAGACTGTACTTTAGAGTGTACTTTAGAATGTACTTTCGACTGTACTTTAGAATGTACTTTAGACTGTACTTTAGAGTGTACTTTAGAATGTACTTTAGAGTGTACTTTAGAATGTGCTTTAGAATGTACTTTAGAATGTACTTTATACTGTACTTTAGACTGTACTTTAGAATGTACTTTAGAGTGTACTTTAGAGTGTACTTTACAGTGTACTTTAGAATGTACTTTAGAGTGTACTTTAGAATGTACTTTAGAATGTACTTTAGAATGTACTTTAGACTGTACTTTAGAGTGTACTTTAGAATGTACTTTAGAATGTACTTTAGAGTGTACTCTAGAGTGTACTTTAGAGTGTACTTTAGAGTGTACTTTAGAATGTACTTTAGAATGTACTTTAGACTGTACTTTAGAGTGTACTTTAGTATGTACTTTAGAGTGTACTTTAGAATGTACTTTAGAATGTACTTTAGAGTGTACTTTAGAATGTACTTTAGAGTGTACTTTAGAATGTACTTTAGAATGTACTTTAGACTGTACTTTAGACTACTTTAGACTACTTTAGAATGTACTTTCAAGACTGTACTTTAGACTGTACTTTAGAATGTATTTTAGAATGTACTTTAGACTGTACTTTAGAGTGTACTTTAGAGTGTACTTTAGAATGTACTTTAGAATGTACTTTAGACTGTACTTTAGACTGTACTTTAGAAAACTTTAGAATGTACTTTAGAGTGTACTTTAGAGTGTACTTTAGAATGTACTTTAGACTACTTTAGAGCATACTTTAGAATGTACTTTAGAGTGTACTTTAGAATTTACTTTAGAATGTACTTTAGAGTGTACTTTAGAATGTACTTTAGAATGTACTTTAGACTGTACTTTAGAGTGTACTTTAGAATGTACTTTAGAATGTACTTTAGAGTGTACTCTAGAGTGTACTTTAGAGTGTACTTTAGAGTGTACTTTAGAGTGTACTTTAGAATGTACTTTAGAATGTACTTTAGAGTGTACCTTAGAGTGTACTTTAGAATGTACTTTAGAATGTACTTTAGAATGTACTTTAGACTGTACTTTAGAATGTACTTTAGAATGTACTTTAGACTGTACTTTAGACTGTACTTTAGAGTGTACTTTAGAATGTACTTCAGAGTGTACTTTAGAATGTACTTTAGAGTGTACTTTAGAATATACTTTAGAATGTACTTTAGACTACTTTAGACTGTACTTTAGACTGTACTTTAGACTACTTTAGAATGTACTTTAGACTGTACTTTAGACTGTACTTTAGACTACTTTAGAATGTACTTTAGACTGTACTTTAGACTGTACTTTAGAATGTACTTTAGAATGTACTTTAGAGTGTACTTTAGAATGTACTTTAGAATGTACTTTAGAGTGTACTTTAGAGTGTACTTTAGAATGTACTTTAGAATATACTTTAGACTGTACTTTAGAATGTACTTTAGACTGTACTTTAGAGTGTACTTTAGAATGTACTTTAGAGTGTACTTTAGACTGTACTTTAGAATGTACTTTAGAGTGTACTTTAGAGTACTTTAGAGTGTACTTTAGAATGTACTTTAGAGTGTACTTTAGAATGTACTTTAGACTACTTTAGACTACTTTAGAATGTACTTTCAAGACTGTACTTTAGACTGTACTTTAGAATGTACTTTCAAGACTGTACTTTAGACTGTACTTTAGAGTGTACTTTAGAATGTACTTTAGACTGTACTTTAGAGTGTACTTTAGAGTGTACTTTAGAATGTACTTTAGAATGTACTTTAGACTGTACTTTAGACTGTACTTTAGAATACTTTAGAATGTACTTTAGACTGTACTTTAGAGTGTACTTTAGAATGTACTTTAGACTGTACTTTAGAGTGTACTTTAGAATGTACTTTAGAATGTACTTTAGAGTGTACTTTAGAATGTACTTTAGAGTGTACTTTAGAGTGTACTTTAGAGTGTACTTTAGAATGTACTTTAGAATGTACTTTAGACTGTACTTTAGAGTGTACTTTAGTATGTACTTTAGAGTGTACTTTAGAATGTACTTTAGAATGTACTTTAGAGTGTACTTTAGAATGTACTTTAGAGTGTACTTTAGACTGTACTTTAGAGTGTACTTTAGAATGTACTTTAGACTGTACTTTAGAGTGTACTTTAGAGTGTACTTTAGAATGTACTTTAGACTGTACTTTAGACTGTACTTTAGAATACTTTAGACTGTACTTTAGACTGTACTTTAGAATACTTTAGAATGTACTTTAAACTGTACTTTAGAGTGTACTTTAGAATGTACTTTAGACTGTACTTTAGAGTGTACTTTAGAATGTACTTTAGACTGTACTTTAGACTGTACTTTAGAATACTTTAGAATGTACTTTAGAGTGTACTTTAGAATGTACTTTAGAATGTACTTTAGAGTGTACTTTAGAGTGTACTTTAGAGTGTACTTTAGTGTACTTTAGAATGTACTTTAGAGTGTACTTTAGAATGTACTTTAGAATGTACTTTAGAGTGTACTTTAGAATGTACTTTAGAGTGTACTCTAGAGTGTACTTTAGAGTGTACTTTAGAGTGTACTTTAGAGTGTACTTTAGAATGTACTTTAGAATGTACTTTAGAATGTACTTTAGAATGTACTTTAGAGTGTACTTTAGAATGTACTTTAGAATGTACTTTAGACTGTACTTTAGAGTGTACTTTAGAATGTACTTTAGAGTGTACTTTAGAATGTACTTTAGAATGTACTTTAGAGTGTACTTTAGAATGTACTTTAGAGTGTACTTTAGACTGTACTTTAGACTGTACTTTAGAATGTACTTTAGAGTGTACTTTAGAGTGTACTTTAGAATGTACTTTAGAGTGTACTTTAGAATGTACTTTAGAGTGTACTTTAGAATGTACTTTAGAATGTACTTTAGAGTGTACTTTAGAATGTACTTTAGAGTGTACTTTAGAGTGTACTTTAGAATGTACTTTAGAATGTACTTTAGACTGTACTTTAGTGTGTACTTTAGAGTGTACTTTAGAATGTACTTTAGAATGTACTTTAGAATGTACTTTAGAGTGTACTTTAGAATGTACTTTAGAGTGTACTTTAGAATGTACTTTAGACTACTTTAGACTACTTTAGAATGTACTTTCAAGACTGTACTTTAGACTGTACTTTAGAATGTACTTTCAAGACTGTACTTTAGACTGTACTTTAGAGTGTACTTTAGAATGTACTTTAGAGTGTACTCTAGAGTGTACTTTAGAGTGTACTTTAGAGTGTACTTTAGAGTGTACTTTAGAATGTACTTTAGAATGTACTTTAGTGTACTTTAGAATGTACTTTAGAGTGTACTTTAGAATGTACTTTAGAATGTACTTTAGACTGTACTTTAGAGTGTACTCTAGAGTGTACTTTAGAGTGTACTTTAGAGTGTACTTTAGAGTGTACTTTAGAATGTACTTTAGAATGTACTTTAGAATGTACTTTAGAATGTACTTTAGAGTGTACTTTAGAATGTACTTTAGAATGTACTTTAGACTGTACTTTAGAGTGTACTTTAGAATGTACTTTAGAGTGTACTTTAGAATGTACTTTAGAATGTACTTTAGAGTGTACTTTAGAATGTACTTTAGAGTGTACTTTAGACTGTACTTTAGACTGTACTTTAGAATGTACTTTAGAGTGTACTTTAGAGTGTACTTTAGAATGTACTTTAGAGTGTACTTTAGAATGTACTTTAGAGTGTACTTTAGAATGTACTTTAGAATGTACTTTAGAGTGTACTTTAGAATGTACTTTAGAGTGTACTTTAGAGTGTACTTTAGAATGTACTTTAGAATGTACTTTAGACTGTACTTTAGTGTGTACTTTAGAGTGTACTTTAGAATGTACTTTAGAATGTACTTTAGAATGTACTTTAGAGTGTACTTTAGAGTGTACTTTAGAATGTACTTTAGACTACTTTAGACTACTTTAGAATGTACTTTCAAGACTGTACTTTAGACTGTACTTTAGAATGTACTTTCAAGACTGTACTTTAGACTGTACTTTAGAGTGTACTTTAGAATGTACTTTAGAGTGTACTCTAGAGTGTACTTTAGAGTGTACTTTAGAGTGTACTTTAGAGTGTACTTTAGAATGTACTTTAGAATGTACTTTAGTGTACTTTAGAATGTACTTTAGAGTGTACTTTAGAATGTACTTTAGAATGTACTTTAGACTGTACTTTAGAGTGTACTTTAGAGTGTACTTTAGAGTGTACTTTAGAATGTACTTTAGAATGTACTTTAGAGTGTACTTTAGAATGTACTTTAGAATGTACTTTAGAGTGTACTTTAGAATGTACTTTAGAATGTACTTTAGACTGTACTTTAGAGTGTACTTTAGAATGTACTTTAGAGTGTACTTTAGAATGTACTTTAGAATGTACTTTAGAGTGTACTTTAGAATGTACTTTAGAGTGTACTTTAGACTGTACTTTAGAATGTACTTTAGAGTGTACTTTAGAGTGTACTTTAGAATGTACTTTAGAGTGTACTTTAGAGTGTACTTTAGAGTGTACTTTAGAGTGTACTTTAGAGTGTACTTTAGAATGTACTTTAGACTGTACTTTAGAGTGTACTTTAGTGTGTACTTTAGAATGTACTTTAGAATGTACTTTAGAGTGTACTTTAGTGTACTTTAGTGTACTTTAGTGTACTTTAGAATGTACTTTAGAGTGTACTTTAGAATGTACTTTAGACTGTACTTTAGAGTGTACTTTAGAGTGTACTTTAGAGTGTACTTTAGAGTGTACTTTAGAATGTACTTTAGACTGTACTTTAGAGTGTACTTTAGTGTGTACTTTAGAATGTACTTTAGAGTGTACTTTAGAATGTACTTTAGAGTGTACTTTAGAGTGTACTTTAGAATGTACTTTAGAATGTACTTTAGACTGTACTTTAGTGTGTACTTTAGAGTGTACTTTAGAATGTACTTTAGAATGTACTTTAGAATGTACTTTAGAGTGTACTTTAGAATGTACTTTAGAGTGTACTTTAGAATGTACTTTAGACTACTTTAGACTACTTTAGAATGTACTTTCAAGACTGTACTTTAGACTGTACTTTAGAATGTACTTTCAAGACTGTACTTTAGACTGTACTTTAGAGTGTACTTTAGAATGTACTTTAGAGTGTACTCTAGAGTGTACTTTAGAGTGTACTTTAGAGTGTACTTTAGAGTGTACTTTAGAATGTACTTTAGAATGTACTTTAGTGTACTTTAGAATGTACTTTAGAGTGTACTTTAGAATGTACTTTAGAATGTACTTTAGACTGTACTTTAGAGTGTACTTTAGAGTGTACTTTAGAGTGTACTTTAGAATGTACTTTAGAATGTACTTTAGAGTGTACTTTAGAATGTACTTTAGACTGTACTTTAGACTGTACTTTAGAGTGTACTTTAGAGTGTACTTTAGTGTACTTTAGAATGTACTTTAGAATGTACTTTAGAGTGTACTTTAGAGTGTACTTTAGAGTGTACTTTAGAGTGTACTTTAGAATGTACTTTAGAATGTACTTTAGACTGTACTTTAGAGTGTACTTTAGTGTGTACTTTAGAGTGTACTTTAGAATGTACTTTAGAATGTACTTTAGAGTGTACTTTAGAATGTACTTTAGAGTGTACTTTAGAATGTACTTTAGACTACTTTAGACTACTTTAGAATGTACTTTAGAGTGTACTTTAGAGTGTACTTTAGTGTACTTTAGAATGTACTTTAGAGTGTACTTTAGAATGTACTTTAGAATGTACTTTAGAGTGTACTTTAGAGTGTACTTTAGAATGTACTTTAGAGTGTACTCTAGAGTGTACTTTAGAGTGTACTTTAGAGTGTACTTTAGAGTGTACTTTAGAGTGTACTTTAGAATGTACTTTAGAATGTACTTTAGTGTACTTTAGAATGTACTTTAGAGTGTACTTTAGAATGTACTTTAGAATGTACTTTAGACTGTACTTTAGAGTGTACTTTAGAATGTACTTTAGAGTGTACTTTAGAATGTACTTTAGAATGTACTTTAGAGTGTACTTTAGAATGTACTTTAGAGTGTACTTTAGACTGTACTTTAGACTGTACTTTAGAGTGTACTTTAGAATGTACTTTAGAATGTACTTTAGAGTGTACTTTAGAATGTACTTTAGAGTGTACTTTAGACTGTACTTTAGACTGTACTTTAGAATGTACTTTAGAGTGTACTTTAGTGTACTTTAGTGTACTTTAGTGTACTTTAGAATGTACTTTAGAGTGTACTTTAGAATGTACTTTAGACTGTACTTTAGAGTGTACTTTAGAGTGTACTTTAGAGTGTACTTTAGAGTGTACTTTAGAGTGTACTTTAGAATGTACTTTAGACTGTACTTTAGAGTGTACTTTAGTGTGTACTTTAGAGTGTACTTTAGAATGTACTTTAGAGTGTACTTTAGAATGTACTTTAGAGTGTACTTTAGAATGTACTTTAGACTACTTTAGACTACTTTAGAATGTACTTTCAAGACTGTACTTTAGACTGTACTTTAGAATGTACTTTCAAGACTGTACTTTAGACTGTACTTTAGAGTGTACTTTAGAATGTACTTTAGACTGTACTTTAGAGTGTACTTTAGAGTGTACTTTAGAATGTACTTTAGAATGTACTTTAGAATGTACTTTAGAGTGTACTTTGGATTGTACTTTAGAATGAACTTTAGAATGTACTTTAGAATGTACTTTAGACTGTACTTTAGACTGTACTTTAGAATGTACTTTAGAGTGTACTTTAGAGTGTACTTTACAGTGTACTTTAGTGTACTTTAGAATGTACTTTAGAGTGTACTTTAGAATGTACTTTAGAATGTACTTTAGTGTACTTTAGAATGTACTTTAGAGTGTACTTTAGAATGTACTTTAGAATGTACTTTAGACTGTACTTTAGAGTGTACTCTAGAGTGTACTTTAGAGTGTACTTTAGAGTGTACTTTAGAGTGTACTTTAGAATGTACTTTAGAATGTACTTTAGAATGTACTTTAGAATGTACTTTAGAGTGTACTTTAGAATGTACTTTAGAATGTACTTTAGACTGTACTTTAGAGTGTACTTTAGAATGTACTTTAGAGTGTACTTTAGAATGTACTTTAGAATGTACTTTAGAGTGTACTTTAGAATGTACTTTAGAGTGTACTTTAGACTGTACTTTAGACTGTACTTTAGAATGTACTTTAGAGTGTACTTTAGAGTGTACTTTAGAATGTACTTTAGAGTGTACTTTAGAATGTACTTTAGAGTGTACTTTAGAATGTACTTTAGAATGTACTTTAGAGTGTACTTTAGAATGTACTTTAGAGTGTACTTTAGAGTGTACTTTAGAATGTACTTTAGAATGTACTTTAGACTGTACTTTAGTGTGTACTTTAGAGTGTACTTTAGAATGTACTTTAGAATGTACTTTAGAATGTACTTTAGAGTGTACTTTAGAATGTACTTTAGAGTGTACTTTAGAATGTACTTTAGACTACTTTAGACTACTTTAGAATGTACTTTCAAGACTGTACTTTAGACTGTACTTTAGAATGTACTTTCAAGACTGTACTTTAGACTGTACTTTAGAGTGTACTTTAGAATGTACTTTAGAGTGTACTCTAGAGTGTACTTTAGAGTGTACTTTAGAGTGTACTTTAGAGTGTACTTTAGAATGTACTTTAGAATGTACTTTAGTGTACTTTAGAATGTACTTTAGAGTGTACTTTAGAATGTACTTTAGAATGTACTTTAGACTGTACTTTAGAGTGTACTTTAGAGTGTACTTTAGAGTGTACTTTAGAATGTACTTTAGAATGTACTTTAGAGTGTACTTTAGAATGTACTTTAGAATGTACTTTAGAGTGTACTTTAGAATGTACTTTAGAATGTACTTTAGACTGTACTTTAGAGTGTACTTTAGAATGTACTTTAGAGTGTACTTTAGAATGTACTTTAGAATGTACTTTAGAGTGTACTTTAGAATGTACTTTAGAGTGTACTTTAGACTGTACTTTAGACTGTACTTTAGAATGTACTTTAGAGTGTACTTTAGAGTGTACTTTAGAATGTACTTTAGAGTGTACTTTAGAGTGTACTTTAGAGTGTACTTTAGAGTGTACTTTAGAGTGTACTTTAGAATGTACTTTAGACTGTACTTTAGAGTGTACTTTAGTGTGTACTTTAGAATGTACTTTAGAATGTACTTTAGAGTGTACTTTAGTGTACTTTAGTGTACTTTAGTGTACTTTAGAATGTACTTTAGAGTGTACTTTAGAATGTACTTTAGAGTGTACTTTAGAGTGTACTTTAGAGTGTACTTTAGAGTGTACTTTAGAGTGTACTTTAGAATGTACTTTAGACTGTACTTTAGAGTGTACTTTAGTGTGTACTTTAGAATGTACTTTAGAGTGTACTTTAGAATGTACTTTAGAGTGTACTTTAGAGTGTACTTTAGAATGTACTTTAGAATGTACTTTAGACTGTACTTTAGTGTGTACTTTAGAGTGTACTTTAGAATGTACTTTAGAATGTACTTTAGAATGTACTTTAGAGTGTACTTTAGAATGTACTTTAGAGTGTACTTTAGAATGTACTTTAGACTACTTTAGACTACTTTAGAATGTACTTTCAAGACTGTACTTTAGACTGTACTTTAGAATGTACTTTCAAGACTGTACTTTAGACTGTACTTTAGAGTGTACTTTAGAATGTACTTTAGAGTGTACTCTAGAGTGTACTTTAGAGTGTACTTTAGAGTGTACTTTAGAGTGTACTTTAGAATGTACTTTAGAATGTACTTTAGTGTACTTTAGAATGTACTTTAGAGTGTACTTTAGAATGTACTTTAGAATGTACTTTAGACTGTACTTTAGAGTGTACTTTAGAGTGTACTTTAGAGTGTACTTTAGAATGTACTTTAGAATGTACTTTAGAGTGTACTTTAGAATGTACTTTAGACTGTACTTTAGACTGTACTTTAGAGTGTACTTTAGAGTGTACTTTAGTGTACTTTAGAATGTACTTTAGAATGTACTTTAGAGTGTACTTTAGAGTGTACTTTAGAGTGTACTTTAGAATGTACTTTAGAATGTACTTTAGACTGTACTTTAGAGTGTACTTTAGTGTGTACTTTAGAGTGTACTTTAGAATGTACTTTAGAATGTACTTTAGAGTGTACTTTAGAATGTACTTTAGAGTGTACTTTAGAATGTACTTTAGACTACTTTAGACTACTTTAGAATGTACTTTAGAGTGTACTTTAGAGTGTACTTTAGTGTACTTTAGAATGTACTTTAGAGTGTACTTTAGAATGTACTTTAGAATGTACTTTAGAGTGTACTTTAGAGTGTACTTTAGAATGTACTTTAGAGTGTACTCTAGAGTGTACTTTAGAGTGTACTTTAGAGTGTACTTTAGAGTGTACTTTAGAGTGTACTTTAGAATGTACTTTAGAATGTACTTTAGTGTACTTTAGAATGTACTTTAGAGTGTACTTTAGAATGTACTTTAGAATGTACTTTAGACTGTACTTTAGAGTGTACTTTAGAATGTACTTTAGAGTGTACTTTAGAATGTACTTTAGAATGTACTTTAGAGTGTACTTTAGAATGTACTTTAGAGTGTACTTTAGACTGTACTTTAGACTGTACTTTAGAGTGTACTTTAGAATGTACTTTAGAATGTACTTTAGAGTGTACTTTAGAATGTACTTTAGAGTGTACTTTAGACTGTACTTTAGACTGTACTTTAGAATGTACTTTAGAGTGTACTTTAGTGTACTTTAGTGTACTTTAGTGTACTTTAGAATGTACTTTAGAGTGTACTTTAGAATGTACTTTAGACTGTACTTTAGAGTGTACTTTAGAGTGTACTTTAGAGTGTACTTTAGAGTGTACTTTAGAGTGTACTTTAGAATGTACTTTAGACTGTACTTTAGAGTGTACTTTAGTGTGTACTTTAGAGTGTACTTTAGAATGTACTTTAGAGTGTACTTTAGAATGTACTTTAGAGTGTACTTTAGAATGTACTTTAGACTACTTTAGACTACTTTAGAATGTACTTTCAAGACTGTACTTTAGACTGTACTTTAGAATGTACTTTCAAGACTGTACTTTAGACTGTACTTTAGAGTGTACTTTAGAATGTACTTTAGACTGTACTTTAGAGTGTACTTTAGAGTGTACTTTAGAATGTACTTTAGAATGTACTTTAGAATGTACTTTAGAGTGTACTTTGGATTGTACTTTAGAATGAACTTTAGAATGTACTTTAGAATGTACTTTAGACTGTACTTTAGACTGTACTTTAGAATGTACTTTAGAGTGTACTTTAGAGTGTACTTTACAGTGTACTTTAGTGTACTTTAGAATGTACTTTAGAGTGTACTTTAGAATGTACTTTAGACTGTACTTTAGACTACTTTAGACTACTTTAGAATGTACTTTCAAGACTGTACCTTAGACTGTACTTTAGAATGTACTTTAGACTACTTTAGAATGTACTTTCAAGACTGTACTTTAGACTGTACTTTAGAGTGTACTTTAGAATGTACTTTAGACTGTACTTTAGAGTGTACTTTAGAGTGTACTTTAGAATGTACTTTAGAATGTACTTTAGACTGTACTTTAGACTGTACTTTAGAATACTTTAGAATGTACTTTAGAGTGTACTTTAGAATGTACTTTAGACTGTACTTTAGAGCATACTTTAGAATGTACTTAAGAGTGTACTTTAGAATGTACTTTAGACTGTACTTTAGACTACTTTAGACTACTTTAGAATGTACTTTCAAGACTGTACTTTAGACTGTACTTTAGAATGTACTTTAGACTACTTTAGAATGTACTTTCAAGACTGTACTTTAGACTGTACTTTAGAGTGTACTTTAGAATGTACTTTAGACTGTACTTTAGAGTGTACTTTAGAGTGTACTTTAGAATGTACTTTAGAATGTACTTTAGACTGTACTTTAGACTGTACTTTAGAATACTTTAGAATGTACTTTAGAGTGTACTTTAGAATGTACTTTAGACTGTACTTTAGAGCATACTTTAGAATGTACTTAAGAGTGTACTTTAGAATGTACTTTAGAGTGTACTTTAGACTGTACTTTAGACTGTACTTTAGAGTGTACTTTAGAATGTACTTTAGAGTGTACTTTAGAATGTACTTTAGACTGTACTTTAGAGTGTACTTTAGAATGTACTTTCGACTGTACTTTAGAATGTACTTTAGAGTGTACTTTAGAATGTACTTTAGAGTGTACTTTAGAATGTGCTTTAGAATGTACTTTAGAATGTACTTTAGACTACTTTAGAGTGTACTTTAGAATGTACTTTAGAGTGTACTTTGGATTGTACTTTAGAATGAACTTTAGAATGTACTTTAGAATGTACTTTAGACTGTACTTTAGACTGTACTTTAGAATGTACTTTAGAGTGTACTTTAGAGTGTACTTTACAGTGTACTTTAGTGTACTTTAGAATGTACTTTAGAGTGTACTTTAGAATGTACTTTAGAATGTACTTTAGACTGTACTTTAGACTGTACTTTAGAAAACTTTAGAATGTACTTTAGAGTGTACTTTAGAGTGTACTTTAGAATGTACTTTAGACTGTACTTTAGAGCATACTTTAGAATGTACTTTAGAGTGTACTTTAGAATGTACTTTAGAATGTACTTTAGACTGTACTTTAGACTGTACTTTAGAGTGTACTTTAGAATGTACTTTAGAGTGTACTTTAGAATGTACTTTAGACTGTACTTTAGAGTGTACTTTAGAATGTACTTTCGACTGTACTTTAGAATGTACTTTAGACTGTACTTTAGAGTGTACTTTAGAATGTACTTTAGAGTGTACTTTAGAATGTGCTTTAGAATGTACTTTAGAATGTACTTTAGACTGTACTTTAGACTGTACTTTAGAATGTACTTTAGAGTGTACTTTAGAGTGTACTTTAGAGTGTACTTTAGAATGTACTTTAGAATGTACTTTAGAATGTACTTTAGAATGTACTTTAGACTGTACTTTAGAGTGTACTTTAGAATGTACTTTAGAATGTACTTTAGAGTGTACTCTAGAGTGTACTTTAGAGTGTACTTTAGAGTGTACTTTAGAATGTACTTTAGAATGTACTTTAGACTGTACTTTAGAGTGTACTTTAGTATGTACTTTAGAGTGTACTTTAGAATGTACTTTAGAATGTACTTTAGAGTGTACTTTAGAATGTACTTTAGAGTGTACTTTAGAATGTACTTTAGACTGTACTTTAGACTACTTTAGACTACTTTAGAATGTACTTTCAAGACTGTACTTTAGACTGTACTTTAGAATGTATTTTAGAATGTACTTTAGACTGTACTTTAGAGTGTACTTTAGAGTGTACTTTAGAATGTACTTTAGAATGTACTTTAGACTGTACTTTAGACTGTACTTTAGAAAACTTTAGAATGTACTTTAGAGTGTACTTTAGAGTGTACTTTAGAATGTACTTTAGACCGTACTTTAGAGCATACTTTAGAATGTACTTTAGAGTGTACTTTAGAATTTACTTTAGAATGTACTTTAGAGTGTACTTTAGAATGTACTTTAGAATGTACTTTAGACTGTACTTTAGAGTGTACTTTAGAATGTACTTTAGAATGTACTTTAGAGTGTACTCTAGAGTGTACTTTAGAGTGTACTTTAGAGTGTACTTTAGAGTGTACTTTAGAATGTACTTTAGAATGTACTTTAGAGTGTACCTTAGAGTGTACTTTAGAATGTACTTTAGAATGTACTTTAGAATGTACTTTAGACTGTACTTTAGAATGTACTTTAGACTACTTTAGACTACTTTAGAATGTACTTTAAAGACTACTTCAGACTGTACTTTAGAATGTACTTTAGAATGTACTTTAGACTGTACTTTAGACTGTACTTTAGAGTGTACTTTAGAATGTACTTCAGAGTGTACTTTAGAATGTACTTTAGAGTGTACTTTAGAATATACTTTAGAATGTACTTTAGACTACTTTAGACTGTACTTTAGACTACTTTAGAATGTACTTTAGACTGTACTTTAGACTGTACTTTAGACTACTTTAGAATGTACTTTAGACTGTACTTTAGACTGTACTTTAGAATGTACTTTAGAGTGTACTTTAGAGTGTACTTTAGAATGTACTTTAGAATGTACTTTAGAGTGTACTTTAGAGTGTACTTTAGAATGTACTTTAGAATATACTTTAGACTGTACTTTAGAATGTACTTTAGACTGTACTTTAGAGTGTACTTTAGAATGTACTTTAGAGTGTACTTTAGACTGTACTTTAGAATGTACTTTAGAGTGTACTTTAGAGTGTACTTTAGAGTGTACTTTAGAATGTACTTTAGAGTGTACTTTAGAATGTACTTTAGACTACTTTAGACTACTTTAGAATGTACTTTCAAGACTGTACTTTAGACTGTACTTTAGAATGTACTTTCAAGACTGTACTTTAGACTGTACTTTAGAGTGTACTTTAGAATGTACTTTAGACTGTACTTTAGAGTGTACTTTAGAGTGTACTTTAGAATGTACTTTAGAATGTACTTTAGACTGTACTTTAGACTGTACTTTAGAATACTTTAGAATGTACTTTAGACTGTACTTTAGAGTGTACTTTAGAATGTACTTTAGACTGTACTTTAGAGTGTACTTTAGAATGTACTTTAGAATGTACTTTAGAGTGTACTTTAGAATGTACTTTAGAGTGTACTTTAGAGTGTACTTTAGAGTGTACTTTAGAATGTACTTTAGAATGTACTTTAGACTGTACTTTAGAGTGTACTTTAGTATGTACTTTAGAGTGTACTTTAGAATGTACTTTAGAATGTACTTTAGAGTGTACTTTAGAATGTACTTTAGACTGTACTTTAGAGTGTACTTTAGAATGTACTTTAGACTGTACTTTAGAGTGTACTTTAGAGTGTACTTTAGAGTGTACTTTAGAATGTACTTTAGACTGTACTTTAGACTGTACTTTAGAATACTTTAGACTGTACTTTAGACTGTACTTTAGAATACTTTAGAATGTACTTTAAACTGTACTTTAGAGTGTACTTTAGAATGTACTTTAGACTGTACTTTAGAGTGTACTTTAGAATGTACTTTAGACTGTACTTTAGACTGTACTTTAGAATACTTTAGAATGTACTTTAGAGTGTACTTTAGAGTGTACTTTAGAGTGTACTTTAGAGTGTACTTTAGAATGTACTTTAGAATGTACTTTAGACTGTACTTTAGACTGTACTTTAGAGTGTACTTTGGATTGTACTTTAGAATGAACTTTAGAATGTACTTTAGAATGTACTTTAGAATGTACTTTAGACTGTACTTTAGACTGTACTTTAGACTGTACTTTAGAATGTACTTTAGAGTGTACTTTAGAGTGTACTTTAGAGTGTACTTTAGTGTACTTTAGAATGTACTTTAGAGTGTACTTTAGAATGTACTTTAGAATGTACTTTAGAATGTACTTTAGAGTGTACTTTAGAATGTACTTTAGAGTGTACTCTAGAGTGTACTTTAGAGTGTACTTTAGAGTGTACTTTAGAGTGTACTTTAGAATGTACTTTAGAATGTACTTTAGAATGTACTTTAGAATGTACTTTAGAGTGTACTTTAGAATGTACTTTAGAATGTACTTTAGACTGTACTTTAGAGTGTACTTTAGAATGTACTTTAGAGTGTACTTTAGAATGTACTTTAGAATGTACTTTAGAGTGTACTTTAGAATGTACTTTAGAGTGTACTTTAGACTGTACTTTAGACTGTACTTTAGAATGTACTTTAGAGTGTACTTTAGAGTGTACTTTAGAATGTACTTTAGAGTGTACTTTAGAATGTACTTTAGAATGTACTTTAGAGTGTACTTTAGAATGTACTTTAGAGTGTACTCTAGAGTGTACTTTAGAGTGTACTTTAGAGTGTACTTTAGAGTGTACTTTAGAATGTACTTTAGAATGTACTTTAGACTGTACTTTAGTGTGTACTTTAGAGTGTACTTTAGAATGTACTTTAGAGTGTACTTTAGAGTGTACTTTAGAGTGTACTTTAGAATGTACTTTAGAGTGTACTTTAGAATGTACTTTAGACTACTTTAGACTACTTTAGAATGTACTTTCAAGACTGTACTTTAGACTGTACTTTAGAATGTACTTTCAAGACTGTACTTTAGACTGTACTTTAGAGTGTACTTTAGAATGTACTTTAGAGTGTACTCTAGAGTGTACTTTAGAGTGTACTTTAGAGTGTACTTTAGAGTGTACTTTAGAATGTACTTTAGAATGTACTTTAGTGTACTTTAGAATGTACTTTAGAGTGTACTTTAGAATGTACTTTAGACTGTACTTTAGAGTGTACTTTAGAGTGTACTTTAGAGTGTACTTTAGAATGTACTTTAGAATGCACTTTAGAGTGTACTTTAGAATGTACTTTAGACTGTACTTTAGACTGTACTTTAGAATGTACTTTAGAGTGTACTTTAGAGTGTACTTTAGTGTACTTTAGAATGTACTTTAGAATGTACTTTAGAGTGTACTTTAGAGTGTACTTTAGAGTGTACTTTAGAATGTACTTTAGAATGTACTTTAGACTGTACTTTAGAGTGTAATTTAGTGTGTACTTTAGAGTGTACTTTAGAATGTACTTTAGAATGTACTTTAGAGTGTACTTTAGAATGTACTTTAGAGTGTACTTTAGTGTACTTTAGAATGTACTTTAGAGTGTACTTTAGAATGTACTTTAGACTGTACTTTAGAATGTACTTTAGAGTGTACTTTAGAGTGTACTTTAGAATGTACTTTAGAGTGTACTCTAGAGTGTACTTTAGAGTGTACTTTAGAGTGTACTTTAGAGTGTACTTTAGAATGTACTTTAGAATGTACTTTAGAATGTACTTTAGACTGTACTTTAGATTGTACTTTAGAATGTACTTTAGAGTGTACTTTAGAATGTACTTTAGAATGTACTTTAGAGTGTACTTTAGAATGTACTTTAGAGTGTACTTTAGACTGTACTTTAGACTGTACTTTAGAGTGTACTTTAGAATGTACTTTAGAATGTACTTTAGAGTGTACTTTAGAATGTACTTTAGAGTGTACTTTAGTGTGTACTTTAGAGTGTACTTTAGAATGTACTTTAGAATGTACTTTAGAGTGTACTTTAGAATGTACTTTAGAGTGTACTTTAGAATGTACTTTAGACTACTTTAGACTACTTTAGAATGTACTTTCAAGACTGTACTTTAGACTGTACTTTAGAATGTACTTTCAAGACTGTACTTTAGACTGTACTTTAGAGTGTACTTTAGAATGTACTTTAGACTGTACTTTAGAGTGTACTTTAGAGTGTACTTTAGAATGTACTTTAGAATGTACTTTAGAATGTACTTTAGAGTGTACTTTGGATTGTACTTTAGAATGAACTTTAGAATGTACTTTAGAATGTACTTTAGACTGTACTTTAGACTGTACTTTAGAATGTACTTTAGAGTGTACTTTAGAGTGTACTTTACAGTGTACTTTAGTGTACTTTAGAATGTACTTTAGAGTGTACTTTAGAATGTACTTTAGACTGTACTTTAGACTACTTTAGACTACTTTAGAATGTACTTTCAAGACTGTACCTTAGACTGTACTTTAGAATGTACTTTAGACTACTTTAGAATGTACTTTCAAGACTGTACTTTAGACTGTACTTTAGAGTGTACTTTAGAATGTACTTTAGACTGTACTTTAGAGTGTACTTTAGAGTGTACTTTAGAATGTACTTTAGAATGTACTTTAGACTGTACTTTAGACTGTACTTTAGACTACTTTAGAATGTACTTTCAAGACTGTACTTTAGACTGTACTTTAGAATGTACTTTAGACTACTTTAGAATGTACTTTCAAGACTGTACTTTAGACTGTACTTTAGAGTGTACTTTAGAATGTACTTTAGAGTGTACTTTAGAGTGTACTTTAGAGTGTACTTTAGAATGTACTTTAGACTGTACTTTAGAATACTTTAGAATGTACTTTAGAGTGTACTTTAGAATGTACTTTAGACTGTACTTTAGAGCATACTTTAGAATGTACTTAAGAGTGTACTTTAGAATGTACTTTAGAGTGTACTTTAGACTGTACTTTAGAGTGTACTTTAGAATGTACTTTAGACTGTACTTTAGAGTGTACTTTAGAATGTACTTTCGACTGTACTTTAGAATGTACTTTAGACTACTTTAGAATGTACTTTCAAGACTGTACTTTAGACTGTACTTTAGAGTGTACTTTAGAATGTACTTTAGAGTGTACTTTAGAGTGTACTTTAGAGTGTACTTTAGAATGTACTTTAGAATGTACTTTAGACTGTACTTTAGAATACTTTAGAATGTACTTTAGAGTGTACTTTAGAATGTACTTTAGACTGTACTTTAGAGCATACTTTAGAATGTACTTAAGAGTGTACTTTAGAATGTACTTTAGAGTGTACTTTAGAATGTACTTTAGAGTGTACTTTAGAATGTACTTTAGACTGTACTTTAGAGTGTACTTTAGAATGTACTTTCGACTGTACTTTAGAATGTACTTTAGACTGTACTTTAGAGTGTACTTTAGAATGTACTTTAGAGTGTACTTTAGAATGCGCTTTAGAATGTACTTTAGAATGTACTTTAGAGTGTACTTTAGAATGTACTTTAGAGTGTACTTTGGATTGTACTTTAGAATGAACTTTAGAATGTACTTTAGAATGTACTTTAGACTGTACTTTAGACTGTACTTTAGAATGTACTTTAGAGTGTACTTTAGAGTGTACTTTAGAATGTACTTTAGAATGTACTTTAGACTGTACTTTAGAGTGTACTTTAGAATGTACTTTAGAATGTACTTTAGAGTGTACTTTAGAATGTACTTTAGAGTGTACTTTAGACTGTACTTTAGAGTGTACTTTAGAATGTACTTTAGACTGTACTTTAGAGTGTACTTTAGAGTGTACTTTAGAGTGTACTTTAGAATGTACTTTAGACTGTACTTTAGACTGTACTTTAGAATACTTTAGACTGTACTTTAGACTGTACTTTAGAATACTTTAGAATGTACTTTAAACTGTACTTTAGAGTGTACTTTAGAATGTACTTTAGACTGTACTTTAGAGTGTACTTTAGAATGTACTTTAGACTGTACTTTAGACTGTACTTTAGAATACTTTAGAATGTACTTTAGAGTGTACTTTAGAGTGTACTTTAGAGTGTACTTTAGAATGTACTTTAGAATGTACTTTAGACTGTACTTTAGACTGTACTTTAGAGTGTACTTTAGAGTGTACTTTGGATTGTACTTTAGAATGAACTTTAGAATGTACTTTAGAATGTACTTTAGAATGTACTTTAGACTGTACTTTAGACTGTACTTTAGAATGTACTTTAGAGTGTACTTTAGAGTGTACTTTAGAGTGTACTTTAGTGTACTTTAGAATGTACTTTAGAGTGTACTTTAGAATGTACTTTAGAATGTACTTTAGAATGTACTTTAGAGTGTACTTTAGAATGTACTTTAGAGTGTACTCTAGAGTGTACTTTAGAGTGTACTTTAGAGTGTACTTTAGAGTGTACTTTAGAATGTACTTTAGAATGTACTTTAGAATGTACTTTAGAATGTACTTTAGAGTGTACTTTAGAATGTACTTTAGAATGTACTTTAGACTGTACTTTAGAGTGTACTTTAGAATGTACTTTAGAGTGTACTTTAGAATGTACTTTAGAATGTACTTTAGAGTGTACTTTAGAATGTACTTTAGAGTGTACTTTAGACTGTACTTTAGACTGTACTTTAGAATGTACTTTAGAGTGTACTTTAGAGTGTACTTTAGAATGTACTTTAGAGTGTACTTTAGAGTGTACTTTAGAATGTACTTTAGAATGTACTTTAGAGTGTACTTTAGAATGTACTTTAGAGTGTACTCTAGAGTGTACTTTAGAGTGTACTTTAGAGTGTACTTTAGAGTGTACTTTAGAATGTACTTTAGAATGTACTTTAGACTGTACTTTAGTGTGTACTTTAGAGTGTACTTTAGAATGTACTTTAGAATGTACTTTAGAGTGTACTTTAGAGTGTACTTTAGAATGTACTTTAGAGTGTACTTTAGAATGTACTTTAGACTACTTTAGACTACTTTAGAATGTACTTTCAAGACTGTACTTTAGACTGTACTTTAGAATGTACTTTCAAGACTGTACTTTAGACTGTACTTTAGAGTGTACTTTAGAATGTACTTTAGAGTGTACTCTAGAGTGTACTTTAGAGTGTACTTTAGAGTGTACTTTAGAATGTACTTTAGAATGTACTTTAGTGTACTTTAGAATGTACTTTAGAGTGTACTTTAGAATGTACTTTAGAATGTACTTTAGACTGTACTTTAGAGTGTACTTTAGAGTGTACTTTAGAGTGTACTTTAGAATGTACTTTAGAATGTACTTTAGAGTGTACTTTAGAATGTACTTTAGACTGTACTTTAGACTGTACTTTAGAATGTACTTTAGAGTGTACTTTAGAGTGTACTTTAGTGTACTTTAGAATGTACTTTAGAATGTACTTTAGAGTGTACTTTAGAGTGTACTTTAGAGTGTACTTTAGAGTGTACTTTAGAATGTACTTTAGAATGTACTTTAGACTGTACTTTAGAGTGTACTTTAGTGTGTACTTTAGAGTGTACTTTAGAATGTACTTTAGAATGTACTTTAGAGTGTACTTTAGAATGTACTTTAGAGTGTACTTTAGAATGTACTTTAGACTACTTTAGAATGTACTTTAGAGTGTACTTTAGAGTGTACTTTAGTGTACTTTAGAATGTACTTTAGAGTGTACTTTAGAATGTACTTTTTACTGTACTTTAGAATGTACTTTAGAGTGTACTTTAGAGTGTACTTTAGAATGTACTTTAGAGTGTACTCTAGAGTGTACTTTAGAGTGTACTTTAGAGTGTACTTTAGAGTGTACTTTAGAATGTACTTTAGAATGTACTTTAGTGTACTTTAGAATGTACTTTAGAGTGTACTTTAGAATGTACTTTAGAATGTACTTTAGACTGTACTTTAGAGTGTACTTTAGAATGTACTTTAGAGTGTACTTTAGAATGTACTTTAGAATGTACTTTAGAGTGTACTTTAGAATGTACTTTAGAGTGTACTTTAGACTGTACTTTAGACTGTACTTTAGAGTGTACTTTAGAATGTACTTTAGAATGTACTTTAGAGTGTACTTTAGAATGTACTTTAGAGTGTACTTTAGACTGTACTTTAGACTGTACTTTAGAATGTACTTTAGAGTGTACTTTAGAGTGTACTTTAGTGTACTTTAGAATGTACTTTAGAGTGTACTTTAGAATGTACTTTAGACTGTACTTTAGAGTGTACTTTAGAATGTACTTTAGAATGTACTTTAGAGTGTACTTTAGAATGTACTTTAGAGTGTACTTTAGAGTGTACTTTAGAGTGTACTTTAGAGTGTACTTTAGAATGTACTTTAGACTGTACTTTAGAGTGTACTTTAGTGTGTACTTTAGAGTGTACTTTAGAATGTACTTTAGAATGTACTTTAGAGTGTACTTTAGAATGTACTTTAGAGTGTACTTTAGAATGTACTTTAGACTACTTTAGACTACTTTAGAATGTACTTTCAAGACTGTACTTTAGACTGTACTTTAGAATGTACTTTTAAGACTGTACTTTAGACTGTACTTTAGAGTGTACTTTAGAATGTACTTTAGACTGTACTTTAGAGTGTACTTTAGAGTGTACTTTAGAATGTACTTTAGAATGTACTTTAGAATGTACTTTAGAGTGTACTTTGGATTGTACTTTAGAATGAACTTTAGAATGTACTTTAGAATGTACTTTAGACTGTACTTTAGACTGTACTTTAGAATGTACTTTAGAGTGTACTTTAGAGTGTACTTTACAGTGTACTTTAGTGTACTTTAGAATGTACTTTAGAGTGTACTTTAGAATGTACTTTAGACTGTACTTTAGACTACTTTAGACTACTTTAGAATGTACTTTCAAGACTGTACCTTAGACTGTACTTTAGAATGTACTTTAGACTACTTTAGAATGTACTTTCAAGACTGTACTTTAGACTGTACTTTAGAGTGTACTTTAGAATGTACTTTAGACTGTACTTTAGAGTGTACTTTAGAGTGTACTTTAGAATGTACTTTAGAATGTACTTTAGACTGTACTTTAGACTGTACTTTAGACTACTTTAGAATGTACTTTCAAGACTGTACTTTAGACTGTACTTTAGAATGTACTTTAGACTACTTTAGAATGTACTTTCAAGACTGTACTTTAGACTGTACTTTAGAGTGTACTTTAGAATGTACTTTAGAGTGTACTTTAGAGTGTACTTTAGAGTGTACTTTAGAATGTACTTTAGAATGTACTTTAGACTGTACTTTAGAATACTTTAGAATGTACTTTAGAGTGTACTTTAGAATGTACTTTAGAGTGTACTTTAGACTGTACTTTAGAGTGTACTTTAGAATGTACTTTAGAGTGTACTTTAGAATGTACTTTAGACTGTACTTTAGAGTGTACTTTAGAATGTACTTTCGACTGTACTTTAGAATGTACTTTAGACTGTACTTTAGAGTGTACTTTAGAATGTACTTTAGAGTGTACTTTGGAATGTGCTTTAGAATGTACTTTAGAATGTACTTTAGAGTGTACTTTAGAATGTACTTTAGAGTGTACTTTGGATTGTACTTTAGAATGAACTTTAGAATGTACTTTAGAATGTACTTTAGACTGTACTTTAGACTGTACTTTAGAATGTACTTTAGAGTGTACTTTAGAGTGTACTTTACAGTGTACTTTAGTGTACTTTAGAATGTACTTTAGAGTGTACTTTAGAATGTACTTTAGACTGTACTTTAGACTACTTTAGACTACTTTAGAATGTACTTTCAAGACTGTACCTTAGACTGTACTTTAGAATGTACTTTAGACTACTTTAGAATGTACTTTCAAGACTGTACTTTAGACTGTACTTTAGAGTGTACTTTAGAATGTACTTTAGACTGTACTTTAGAGTGTACTTTAGAGTGTACTTTAGAATGTACTTTAGAATGTACTTTAGACTGTACTTTAGACTGTACTTTAGAATACTTTAGAATGTACTTTAGAGTGTACTTTAGAATGTACTTTAGACTGTACTTTAGAGCATACTTTAGAATGTACTTAAGAGTGTACTTTAGAATGTACTTTAGACTGTACTTTAGACTACTTTAGACTACTTTAGAATGTACTTTCAAGACTGTACTTTAGACTGTACTTTAGAATGTACTTTAGACTACTTTAGAATGTACTTTCAAGACTGTACTTTAGACTGTACTTTAGACTGTACTTTAGAGTGTACTTTAGAATGTACTTTAGACTGTACTTTAGAGTGTACTTTAGAGTGTACTTTAGAATGTACTTTAGAATGTACTTTAGACTGTACTTTAGACTGTACTTTAGAATACTTTAGAATGTACTTTAGAGTGTACTTTAGAATGTACTTTAGACTGTACTTTAGAGCATACTTTAGAGTGTACTTAAGAGTGTACTTTAGAATGTACTTTAGAGTGTACTTTAGACTGTACTTTAGACTGTACTTTAGAGTGTACTTTAGAATGTACTTTAGAGTGTACTTTAGAATGTACTTTAGACTGTACTTTAGAGTGTACTTTAGAATGTACTTTCGACTGTACTTTAGAATGTACTTTAGACTGTACTTTAGAGTGTACTTTAGAATGTACTTTAGAGTGTACTTTAGAATTTGCTTTAGAATGTACTTTAGAATGTACTTTAGACTACTTTAGAGTGTACTTTAGAATGTACTTTAGAGTGTACTTTGGATTGTACTTTAGAATGAACTTTAGAATGTACTTTAGAATGTACTTTAGACTGTACTTTAGACTGTACTTTAGAATGTACTTTAGAGTGTACTTTAGAGTGTACTTTACAGTGTACTTTAGTGTACTTTAGAATGTACTTTAGAGTGTACTTTAGAATGTACTTTAGAATGTACTTTAGACTGTACTTTAGACTGTACTTTAGAAAACTTTAGAATGTACTTTAGAGTGTACTTTAGAGTGTACTTTAGAATGTACTTTAGACTGTACTTTAGAGCATACTTTAGAATGTACTTTAGAGTGTACTTTAGAATGTACTTTAGAATGTACTTTAGACTGTACTTTAGACTGTACTTTAGAGTGTACTTTAGAATGTACTTTAGAGTGTACTTTAGAATGTACTTTAGACTGTACTTTAGAGTGTACTTTAGAATGTACTTTCGACTGTACTTTAGAATGTACTTTAGACTGTACTTTAGAGTGTACTTTAGAATGTACTTTAGAGTGTACTTTAGAATGTGCTTTAGAATGTACTTTAGACTGTACTTTAGACTGTACTTTAGACTGTACTTTAGAATGTACTTTAGAGTGTACTTTAGAGTGTACTTTACAGTGTACTTTAGAATGTACTTTAGAATGTACTTTAGAGTGTACTTTAGAATGTACTTTAGAATGTACTTTAGAATGTACTTTAGACTGTACTTTAGAGTGTACTTTAGAATGTACTTTAGAGTGTACTCTAGAGTGTACTTTAGAGTGTACTTTAGAGTGTACTTTAGAATGTACTTTAGAATGTACTTTAGACTGTACTTTAGAGTGTACTTTAGAATGTACTTTAGAGTGTACTCTAGAGTGTACTTTAGAGTGTACTTTAGAGTGTACTTTAGAGTGTACTTTAGAATGTACTTTAGAATGTACTTTAGTGTACTTTAGAATGTACTTTAGAGTGTACTTTAGAATGTACTTTAGAATGTACTTTAGACTGTACTTTAGAGTGTACTTTAGAATGTACTTTAGAGTGTACTTTAGAATGTACTTTAGAATGTACTTTAGAGTGTACTTTAGAATGTACTTTAGAGTGTACTTTAGACTGTACTTTAGACTGTACTTTAGAGTGTACTTTAGAATGTACTTTAGAATGTACTTTAGAGTGTACTTTAGAATGTACTTTAGAGTGTACTTTAGACTGTACTTTAGACTGTACTTTAGAATGTACTTTAGAGTGTACTTTAGAGTGTACTTTAGTGTACTTTAGAATGTACTTTAGAGTGTACTTTAGAATGTACTTTAGACTGTACTTTAGAGTGTACTTTAGAATGTACTTTAGAATGTACTTTAGAGTGTACTTTAGAATGTACTTTAGAGTGTACTTTAGAGTGTACTTTAGAGTGTACTTTAGAGTGTACTTTAGAATGTACTTTAGACTGTACTTTAGAGTGTACTTTAGTGTGTACTTTAGAGTGTACTTTAGAATGTACTTTAGAATGTACTTTAGAGTGTACTTTAGAATGTACTTTAGACTACTTTAGACTACTTTAGAATGTACTTTCAAGACTGTACTTTAGACTGTACTTTAGAATGTACTTTTAAGACTGTACTTTAGACTGTACTTTAGAGTGTACTTTAGAATGTACTTTAGACTGTACTTTAGACTGTACTTTAGAGTGTACTTTAGAATGTACTTCAGAGTGTACTTTAGAATGTACTTTAGAGTGTACTTTAGAATATACTTTAGAATGTACTTTAGACTACTTTAGACTGTACTTTAGACTGTACTTTAGACTACTTAAGAATGTACTTTAGACTGTACTTTAGACTGTACTTTAGACTACTTTAGAATGTACTTTAGACTGTACTTTAGACTGTACTTTAGAATGTACTTTAGAATGTACTTTAGAGTGTACTTTAGAATGTACTTTAGAATGTACTTTAGAGTGTACTTTAGAATGTACTTTAGACTGTACTTTAGACTGTACTTTAGAATGTACTTTAGAGTGTACTTTAGAGTGTACTTTAGTGTACTTTAGAATGTACTTTAGAGTGTACTTTAGAATGTACTTTAGAGTGTACTTTAGAGTGTACTTTAGAGTGTACTTTAGAATGTACTTTAGAATGTACTTTAGACTGTACTTTAGAGTGTACTTTAGTGTGTACTTTAGAGTGTACTTTAGAATGTACTTTAGAATGTACTTTAGAGTGTACTTTAGAATGTACTTTAGAGTGTACTTTAGAATGTACTTTAGACTACTTTAGACTACTTTAGAATGTACTTTAGAGTGTACTTTAGAGTGTACTTTAGTGTACTTTAGAATGTACTTTAGAGTGTACTTTAGAATGTACTTTAGACTGTACTTTAGAATGTACTTTAGAGTGTACTTTAGAGTGTACTTTAGAATGTACTTTAGAGTGTACTCTAGAGTGTACTCTAGAGTGTACTTTAGAGTGTACTTTAGAGTGTACTTTAGAGTGTACTTTAGAATGTACTTTATAATGTACTTTAGTGTACTTTAGAATGTACTTTAGAGTGTACTTTAGAATGTACTTTAGAATGTACTTTAGACTGTACTTTAGAGTGTACTTTAGAATGTACTTTAGAGTGTACTTTAGAATGTACTTTAGAATGTACTTTAGAGTGTACTTTAGAATGTACTTTAGAGTGTACTTTAGACTGTACTTTAGACTGTACTTTAGAGTGTACTTTAGAATGTACTTTAGAATGTACTTTAGAGTGTACTTTAGAATGTACTTTAGAGTGTACTTTAGACTGTACTTTAGACTGTACTTTAGAGTGTACTTTAGAGTGTACTTTAGTGTACTTTAGAATGTACTTTAGAGTGTACTTTAGAATGTACTTTAGACTGTACTTTAGAGTGTACTTTAGAATGTACTTTAGAATGTACTTTAGAGTGTACTTTAGAATGTACTTTAGAGTGTACTCTAGAGTGTACTTTAGAGTGTACTTTAGAGTGTACTTTAGAGTGTACTTTAGAGTGTACTTTAGAATGTACTTTAGACTGTACTTTAGAGTGTACTTTAGTGTGTACTTTAGAGTGTACTTTAGAATGTACTTTAGAATGTACTTTAGAGTGTACTTTAGAATGTACTTTAGAGTGTACTTTAGAATGTACTTTAGACTACTTTAGACTACTTTAGAATGTACTTTCAAGACTGTACTTTAGACTGTACTTTAGAATGTACTTTCAAGACTGTACTTTAGACTGTACTTTAGAGTGTACTTTAGAATGTACTTTAGAATGTACTTTAGAATGTACTTTAGAGTGTACTTTAGAATGTACTTTAGACTGTACTTTAGACTGTACTTTAGAATGTACTTTAGAGTGTACTTTAGAGTGTACTTTAGTGTACTTTAGAATGTACTTTAGAATGTACTTTAGAGTGTACTTTAGAGTGTACTTTAGAGTGTACTTTAGAGTGTACTTTAGAATGTACTTTAGAATGTACTTTAGACTGTACTTTAGAGTGTACTTTAGTGTGTACTTTAGAGTGTACTTTAGAATGTACTTTAGAATGTACTTTAGAGTGTACTTTAGAATGTACTTTAGAGTGTACTTTAGAATGTACTTTAGACTACTTTAGAATGTACTTTAGAGTGTACTTTAGAGTGTACTTTAGTGTACTTTAGAATGTACTTTAGAGTGTACTTTAGAATGTACTTTTTACTGTACTTTAGAATGTACTTTAGAGTGTACTTTAGAGTGTACTTTAGAATGTACTTTAGAGTGTACTCTAGAGTGTACTTTAGAGTGTACTTTAGAGTGTACTTTAGAGTGTACTTTAGAATGTACTTTAGAATGTACTTTAGTGTACTTTAGAATGTACTTTAGAGTGTACTTTAGAATGTACTTTAGAATGTACTTTAGACTGTACTTTAGAGTGTACTTTAGAATGTACTTTAGAGTGTACTTTAGAATGTACTTTAGAATGTACTTTAGAGTGTACTTTAGAATGTACTTTAGAGTGTACTTTAGACTGTACTTTAGACTGTACTTTAGAGTGTACTTTAGAATGTACTTTAGAATGTACTTTAGAGTGTACTTTAGAATGTACTTTAGAGTGTACTTTAGACTGTACTTTAGACTGTACTTTAGAATGTACTTTAGAGTGTACTTTAGAGTGTACTTTAGTGTACTTTAGAATGTACTTTAGAGTGTACTTTAGAATGTACTTTAGACTGTACTTTAGAGTGTACTTTAGAATGTACTTTAGAATGTACTTTAGAGTGTACTTTAGAATGTACTTTAGAGTGTACTTTAGAGTGTACTTTAGAGTGTACTTTAGAGTGTACTTTAGAATGTACTTTAGACTGTACTTTAGAGTGTACTTTAGTGTGTACTTTAGAGTGTACTTTAGAATGTACTTTAGAATGTACTTTAGAGTGTACTTTAGAATGTACTTTAGAGTGTACTTTAGAATGTACTTTAGACTACTTTAGACTACTTTAGAATGTACTTTCAAGACTGTACTTTAGACTGTACTTTAGAATGTACTTTTAAGACTGTACTTTAGACTGTACTTTAGAGTGTACTTTAGAATGTACTTTAGACTGTACTTTAGAGTGTACTTTAGAGTGTACTTTAGAATGTACTTTAGAATGTACTTTAGAATGTACTTTAGAGTGTACTTTGGATTGTACTTTAGAATGAACTTTAGAATGTACTTTAGAATGTACTTTAGACTGTACTTTAGACTGTACTTTAGAATGTACTTTAGAGTGTACTTTAGAGTGTACTTTACAGTGTACTTTAGTGTACTTTAGAATGTACTTTAGAGTGTACTTTAGAATGTACTTTAGACTGTACTTTAGACTACTTTAGACTACTTTAGAATGTACTTTCAAGACTGTACCTTAGACTGTACTTTAGAATGTACTTTAGACTACTTTAGAATGTACTTTCAAGACTGTACTTTAGACTGTACTTTAGAGTGTACTTTAGAATGTACTTTAGACTGTACTTTAGAGTGTACTTTAGAGTGTACTTTAGAATGTACTTTAGAATGTACTTTAGACTGTACTTTAGACTGTACTTTAGACTACTTTAGAATGTACTTTCAAGACTGTACTTTAGACTGTACTTTAGAATGTACTTTAGACTACTTTAGAATGTACTTTCAAGACTGTACTTTAGACTGTACTTTAGAGTGTACTTTAGAATGTACTTTAGAGTGTACTTTAGAGTGTACTTTAGAGTGTACTTTAGAATGTACTTTAGAATGTACTTTAGACTGTACTTTAGAATACTTTAGAATGTACTTTAGAGTGTACTTTAGAATGTACTTTAGAGTGTACTTTAGACTGTACTTTAGAGTGTACTTTAGAATGTACTTTAGAGTGTACTTTAGAATGTACTTTAGACTGTACTTTAGAGTGTACTTTAGAATGTACTTTCGACTGTACTTTAGAATGTACTTTAGACTGTACTTTAGAGTGTACTTTAGAATGTACTTTAGAGTGTACTTTGGAATGTGCTTTAGAATGTACTTTAGAATGTACTTTAGAGTGTACTTTAGAATGTACTTTAGAGTGTACTTTGGATTGTACTTTAGAATGAACTTTAGAATGTACTTTAGAATGTACTTTAGACTGTACTTTAGACTGTACTTTAGAATGTACTTTAGAGTGTACTTTAGAGTGTACTTTACAGTGTACTTTAGTGTACTTTAGAATGTACTTTAGAGTGTACTTTAGAATGTACTTTAGACTGTACTTTAGACTACTTTAGACTACTTTAGAATGTACTTTCAAGACTGTACCTTAGACTGTACTTTAGAATGTACTTTAGACTACTTTAGAATGTACTTTCAAGACTGTACTTTAGACTGTACTTTAGAGTGTACTTTAGAATGTACTTTAGACTGTACTTTAGAGTGTACTTTAGAGTGTACTTTAGAATGTACTTTAGAATGTACTTTAGACTGTACTTTAGACTGTACTTTAGAATACTTTAGAATGTACTTTAGAGTGTACTTTAGAATGTACTTTAGACTGTACTTTAGAGCATACTTTAGAATGTACTTAAGAGTGTACTTTAGAATGTACTTTAGACTGTACTTTAGACTACTTTAGACTACTTTAGAATGTACTTTCAAGACTGTACTTTAGACTGTACTTTAGAATGTACTTTAGACTACTTTAGAATGTACTTTCAAGACTGTACTTTAGACTGTACTTTAGACTGTACTTTAGAGTGTACTTTAGAATGTACTTTAGACTGTACTTTAGAGTGTACTTTAGAGTGTACTTTAGAATGTACTTTAGAATGTACTTTAGACTGTACTTTAGACTGTACTTTAGAATACTTTAGAATGTACTTTAGAGTGTACTTTAGAATGTACTTTAGACTGTACTTTAGAGCATACTTTAGAGTGTACTTAAGAGTGTACTTTAGAATGTACTTTAGAGTGTACTTTAGACTGTACTTTAGACTGTACTTTAGAGTGTACTTTAGAATGTACTTTAGAGTGTACTTTAGAATGTACTTTAGACTGTACTTTAGAGTGTACTTTAGAATGTACTTTCGACTGTACTTTAGAATGTACTTTAGACTGTACTTTAGAGTGTACTTTAGAATGTACTTTAGAGTGTACTTTAGAATTTGCTTTAGAATGTACTTTAGAATGTACTTTAGACTACTTTAGAGTGTACTTTAGAATGTACTTTAGAGTGTACTTTGGATTGTACTTTAGAATGAACTTTAGAATGTACTTTAGAATGTACTTTAGACTGTACTTTAGACTGTACTTTAGAATGTACTTTAGAGTGTACTTTAGAGTGTACTTTACAGTGTACTTTAGTGTACTTTAGAATGTACTTTAGAGTGTACTTTAGAATGTACTTTAGAATGTACTTTAGACTGTACTTTAGACTGTACTTTAGAAAACTTTAGAATGTACTTTAGAGTGTACTTTAGAGTGTACTTTAGAATGTACTTTAGACTGTACTTTAGAGCATACTTTAGAATGTACTTTAGAGTGTACTTTAGAATGTACTTTAGAATGTACTTTAGACTGTACTTTAGACTGTACTTTAGAGTGTACTTTAGAATGTACTTTAGAGTGTACTTTAGAATGTACTTTAGACTGTACTTTAGAGTGTACTTTAGAATGTACTTTCGACTGTACTTTAGAATGTACTTTAGACTGTACTTTAGAGTGTACTTTAGAATGTACTTTAGAGTGTACTTTAGAATGTGCTTTAGAATGTACTTTAGACTGTACTTTAGACTGTACTTTAGACTGTACTTTAGAATGTACTTTAGAGTGTACTTTAGAGTGTACTTTACAGTGTACTTTAGAATGTACTTTAGAATGTACTTTAGAGTGTACTTTAGAATGTACTTTAGAATGTACTTTAGAATGTACTTTAGACTGTACTTTAGAGTGTACTTTAGAATGTACTTTAGAGTGTACTCTAGAGTGTACTTTAGAGTGTACTTTAGAGTGTACTTTAGAATGTACTTTAGAATGTACTTTAGACTGTACTTTAGAGTGTACTTTAGAATGTACTTTAGAGTGTACTCTAGAGTGTACTTTAGAGTGTACTTTAGAGTGTACTTTAGAGTGTACTTTAGAATGTACTTTAGAATGTACTTTAGTGTACTTTAGAATGTACTTTAGAGTGTACTTTAGAATGTACTTTAGAATGTACTTTAGACTGTACTTTAGAGTGTACTTTAGAATGTACTTTAGAGTGTACTTTAGAATGTACTTTAGAATGTACTTTAGAGTGTACTTTAGAATGTACTTTAGAGTGTACTTTAGACTGTACTTTAGACTGTACTTTAGAGTGTACTTTAGAATGTACTTTAGAATGTACTTTAGAGTGTACTTTAGAATGTACTTTAGAGTGTACTTTAGACTGTACTTTAGACTGTACTTTAGAATGTACTTTAGAGTGTACTTTAGAGTGTACTTTAGTGTACTTTAGAATGTACTTTAGAGTGTACTTTAGAATGTACTTTAGACTGTACTTTAGAGTGTACTTTAGAATGTACTTTAGAATGTACTTTAGAGTGTACTTTAGAATGTACTTTAGAGTGTACTTTAGAGTGTACTTTAGAGTGTACTTTAGAGTGTACTTTAGAATGTACTTTAGACTGTACTTTAGAGTGTACTTTAGTGTGTACTTTAGAGTGTACTTTAGAATGTACTTTAGAATGTACTTTAGAGTGTACTTTAGAATGTACTTTAGACTACTTTAGACTACTTTAGAATGTACTTTCAAGACTGTACTTTAGACTGTACTTTAGAATGTACTTTTAAGACTGTACTTTAGACTGTACTTTAGAGTGTACTTTAGAATGTACTTTAGACTGTACTTTAGACTGTACTTTAGAGTGTACTTTAGAATGTACTTCAGAGTGTACTTTAGAATGTACTTTAGAGTGTACTTTAGAATATACTTTAGAATGTACTTTAGACTACTTTAGACTGTACTTTAGACTGTACTTTAGACTACTTAAGAATGTACTTTAGACTGTACTTTAGACTGTACTTTAGACTACTTTAGAATGTACTTTAGACTGTACTTTAGACTGTACTTTAGAATGTACTTTAGAATGTACTTTAGAGTGTACTTTAGAATGTACTTTAGAATGTACTTTAGAGTGTACTTTAGAATGTACTTTAGACTGTACTTTAGACTGTACTTTAGAATGTACTTTAGAGTGTACTTTAGAGTGTACTTTAGTGTACTTTAGAATGTACTTTAGAGTGTACTTTAGAATGTACTTTAGAGTGTACTTTAGAGTGTACTTTAGAGTGTACTTTAGAATGTACTTTAGAATGTACTTTAGACTGTACTTTAGAGTGTACTTTAGTGTGTACTTTAGAGTGTACTTTAGAATGTACTTTAGAATGTACTTTAGAGTGTACTTTAGAATGTACTTTAGAGTGTACTTTAGAATGTACTTTAGACTACTTTAGACTACTTTAGAATGTACTTTAGAGTGTACTTTAGAGTGTACTTTAGTGTACTTTAGAATGTACTTTAGAGTGTACTTTAGAATGTACTTTAGACTGTACTTTAGAATGTACTTTAGAGTGTACTTTAGAGTGTACTTTAGAATGTACTTTAGAGTGTACTCTAGAGTGTACTCTAGAGTGTACTTTAGAGTGTACTTTAGAGTGTACTTTAGAGTGTACTTTAGAATGTACTTTATAATGTACTTTAGTGTACTTTAGAATGTACTTTAGAGTGTACTTTAGAATGTACTTTAGAATGTACTTTAGACTGTACTTTAGAGTGTACTTTAGAATGTACTTTAGAGTGTACTTTAGAATGTACTTTAGAATGTACTTTAGAGTGTACTTTAGAATGTACTTTAGAGTGTACTTTAGACTGTACTTTAGACTGTACTTTAGAGTGTACTTTAGAATGTACTTTAGAATGTACTTTAGAGTGTACTTTAGAATGTACTTTAGAGTGTACTTTAGACTGTACTTTAGACTGTACTTTAGAGTGTACTTTAGAGTGTACTTTAGTGTACTTTAGAATGTACTTTAGAGTGTACTTTAGAATGTACTTTAGACTGTACTTTAGAGTGTACTTTAGAATGTACTTTAGAATGTACTTTAGAGTGTACTTTAGAATGTACTTTAGAGTGTACTCTAGAGTGTACTTTAGAGTGTACTTTAGAGTGTACTTTAGAGTGTACTTTAGAGTGTACTTTAGAATGTACTTTAGACTGTACTTTAGAGTGTACTTTAGTGTGTACTTTAGAGTGTACTTTAGAATGTACTTTAGAATGTACTTTAGAGTGTACTTTAGAATGTACTTTAGAGTGTACTTTAGAATGTACTTTAGACTACTTTAGACTACTTTAGAATGTACTTTCAAGACTGTACTTTAGACTGTACTTTAGAATGTACTTTCAAGACTGTACTTTAGACTGTACTTTAGAGTGTACTTTAGAATGTACTTTAGACTGTACTTTAGAGTGTACTTTAGAGTGTACTTTAGAATGTACTTTAGAATGTACTTTAGAATGTACTTTAGAGTGTACTTTGGATTGTACTTTAGAATGAACTTTAGAATGTACTTTAGAATGTACTTTAGACTGTACTTTAGACTGTACTTTAGAATGTACTTTAGAGTGTACTTTAGAGTGTACTTTACAGTGTACTTTAGTGTACTTTAGAATGTACTTTAGAGTGTACTTTAGAATGTACTTTAGACTGTACTTTAGACTACTTTAGACTACTTTAGAATGTACTTTCAAGACTGTACCTTAGACTGTACTTTAGAATGTACTTTAGACTACTTTAGAATGTACTTTCAAGACTGTACTTTAGACTGTACTTTAGAGTGTACTTTAGAATGTACTTTAGACTGTACTTTAGAGTGTACTTTAGAGTGTACTTTAGAATGTACTTTAGAATGTACTTTAGACTGTACTTTAGACTACTTTAGAATGTACTTTCAAGACTGTACTTTAGACTGTACTTTAGAATGTACTTTAGACTACTTTAGAATGTACTTTCAAGACTGTACTTTAGACTGTACTTTAGAGTGTACTTTAGAATGTACTTTAGACTGTACTTTAGAGTGTACTTTAGAGTGTACTTTAGAATGTACTTTAGAATGTACTTTAGACTGTACTTTAGAATACTTTAGAATGTACTTTAGAGTGTACTTTAGAATGTACTTTAGACTGTACTTTAGAGCATACTTTAGAATGTACTTAAGAGTGTACTTTAGAATGTACTTTAGAGTGTACTTTAGACTGTACTTTAGAGTGTACTTTAGAATGTACTTTAGAGTGTACTTTAGAATGTACTTTAGACTGTACTTTAGAGTGTACTTTAGAATGTACTTTCGACTGTACTTTAGAATGTACTTTAGACTGTACTTTAGAGTGTACTTTAGAATGTACTTTAGAGTGTACTTTAGAATGTGCTTTAGAATGTACTTTAGAATGTACTTTAGAGTGTACTTTAGAATGTACTTTAGAGTGTACTTTGGATTGTACTTTAGAATGAACTTTAGAATGTACTTTAGAATGTACTTTAGACTGTACTTTAGACTGTACTTTAGAATGTACTTTAGAGTGTACTTTAGAATGTACTTTAGACTGTACTTTAGAGTGTACTTTAGAATGTACTTTCGACTGTACTTTAGAATGTACTTTAGACTGTACTTTAGAATGTACTTTAGAATGTACTTTAGACTGTACTTTAGACTGTACTTTAGAATGTACTTTAGAGTGTACTTTAGAATGTACTTTAGACTGTACTTTAGAGTGTACTTTAGAGTGTACTTTGGATTGTACTTTAGAATGAACTTTAGAATGTACTTTAGAATGTACTTTAGACTGTACTTTAGACTGTACTTTAGAATGTACTTTAGAGTGTACTTTAGAATGTACTTTAGACTGTACTTTAGAGTGTACTTTAGAATGTACTTTCGACTGTACTTTAGAATGTACTTTAGACTGTACTTTAGAGTGTACTTTAGAATGTACTTTAGAGTGTACTTTAGAGTGTACTTTACAGTGTACTTTAGTGTACTTTAGAATGTACTTTAGAGTGTACTTTAGAATGTACTTTAGACTGTACTTTAGACTACTTTAGACTACTTTAGAATGTACTTTCAAGACTGTACCTTAGACTGTACTTTAGAATGTACTTTAGACTACTTTAGAATGTACTTTCAAGACTGTACTTTAGACTGTACTTTAGAGTGTACTTTAGAATGTACTTTAGACTGTACTTTAGAGTGTACTTTAGAGTGTACTTTAGAATGTACTTTAGAATGTACTTTAGACTGTACTTTAGACTGTACTTTAGAATACTTTAGAATGTACTTTAGAGTGTACTTTAGAATGTACTTTAGACTGTACTTTAGAGCATACTTTAGAATGTACTTAAGAGTGTACTTTAGAATGTACTTTAGACTGTACTTTAGACTACTTTAGACTACTTTAGAATGTACTTTCAAGACTGTACTTTAGACTGTACTTTAGAATGTACTTTAGACTACTTTAGAATGTACTTTCAAGACTGTACTTTAGACTGTACTTTAGAGTGTACTTTAGAATGTACTTTAGACTGTACTTTAGAGTGTACTTTAGAGTGTACTTTAGAATGTACTTTAGAATGTACTTTAGACTGTACTTTAGACTGTACTTTAGAATACTTTAGAATGTACTTTAGAGTGTACTTTAGAATGTACTTTAGACTGTACTTTAGAGCATACTTTAGAATGTACTTAAGAGTGTACTTTAGAATGTACTTTAGAGTGTACTTTAGACTGTACTTTAGACTGTACTTTAGAGTGTACTTTAGAATGTACTTTAGAGTGTACTTTAGAATGTACTTTAGACTGTACTTTAGAGTGTACTTTAGAATGTACTTTCGACTGTACTTTAGAATGTACTTTAGACTGTACTTTAGAGTGTACTTTAGAATGTACTTTAGACTGTACTTTAGAATGTGCTTTAGAATGTACTTTAGAATGTACTTTAGACTACTTTAGAGTGTACTTTAGAATGTACTTTAGAGTGTACTTTGGATTGTACTTTAGAATGAACTTTAGAATGTACTTTAGAATGTACTTTAGACTGTACTTTAGACTGTACTTTAGAATGTACTTTAGAGTGTACTTTAGAGTGTACTTTACAGTGTACTTTACAGTGTACTTTAGTGTACTTTAGAATGTACTTTAGAGTGTACTTTAGAATGTACTTTAGAATGTACTTTAGACTGTACTTTAGACTGTACTTTAGAAAACTTTAGAATGTACTTTAGAGTGTACTTTAGAGTGTACTTTAGAATGTACTTTAGACTGTACTTTAGAGCATACTTTAGAATGTACTTTAGAGTGTACTTTAGAATGTACTTTAGAATGTACTTTAGACTGTACTTTAGACTGTACTTTAGAGTGTACTTTAGAATGTACTTTAGAGTGTACTTTAGAATGTACTTTAGACTGTACTTTAGAGTGTACTTTAGAATGTACTTTCGACTGTACTTTAGAATGTACTTTAGACTGTACTTTAGAGTGTACTTTAGAATGTACTTTAGAGTGTACTTTACAGTGTACTTTAGAATGTACTTTAGAGTGTACTTTAGAATGTACTTTAGAATGTACTTTAGAATGTACTTTAGACTGTACTTTAGAGTGTACTTTAGAATGTACTTTAGAATGTACTTTAGAGTGTACTCTAGAGTGTACTTTGGAGTGTACTTTAGAGTGTACTTTAGAATGTACTTTAGAATGTACTTTAGACTGTACTTTAGAGTGTACTTTAGTATGTACTTTAGAGTGTACTTTAGAATGTACTTTAGACTACTTTAGAATGTACTTTCAAGACTGTACTTTAGACTGTACTTTAGAGTGTACTTTAGAATGTACTTTAGACTGTACTTTAGAGTGTACTTTAGAGTGTACTTTAGAATGTACTTTAGAATGTACTTTAGACTGTACTTTAGACTGTACTTTAGAATACTTTAGAATGTACTTTAGAGTGTACTTTAGAATGTACTTTAGACTGTACTTTAGAGCATACTTTAGAATGTACTTAAG
Organism: Eucyclogobius newberryi; assembly: GCF_026437365.1. NCBI lineage: Eukaryota > Metazoa > Chordata > Actinopteri > Gobiiformes > Gobiidae > Eucyclogobius > Eucyclogobius newberryi. The sequence goes on along the minus strand of NW_027316500.1, from coordinate 37,013,384 downwards.
AGTGTACTTTAGAATGTACTTTAGAGTGTACTTTAGACTGTACTTTAGACTGTACTTTAGAGTGTACTTTAGAATGTACTTTAGAGTGTACTTTAGAATGTACTTTAGAGTGTACTTTAGAATGTACTTTCGACTGTACTTTAGAATGTACTTTAGACTGTACTTTAGAGTGTACTTTAGAATGTACTTTAGAGTGTACTTTAGAATGTGCTTTAGAATGTACTTTAGAATGTACTTTAGACTACTTTAGAGTGTACTTTAGAATGTACTTTAGAGTGTACTTTGGATTGTACTTTAGAATGAACTTTAGAATGTACTTTAGAATGTACTTTAGACTGTACTTTAGACTGTACTTTAGAATGTACTTTAGAGTGTACTTTAGAGTGTACTTTACAGTGTACTTTAGTGTACTTTAGAATGTACTTTAGAGTGTACTTTAGAATGTACTTTAGAATGTACTTTAGACTGTACTTTAGACTGTACTTTAGAAAACTTTAGAATGTACTTTAGAGTGTACTTTAGAGTGTACTTTAGAATGTACTTTAGACTGTACTTTAGAGCATACTTTAGAATGTACTTTAGAATGTACTTTAGAATGTACTTTAGAATGTACTTTAGACTGTACTTTAGACTGTACTTTAGAGTGTACTTTAGAATGTACTTTAGAGTGTACTTTAGAATGTACTTTAGACTGTACTTTAGAGTGTACTTTAGAATGTACTTTCGACTGTACTTTAGAATGTACTTTAGACTGTACTTTAGAGTGTACTTTAGAATGTACTTTAGAGTGTACTTTAGAATGTGCTTTAGAATGTACTTTAGACTGTACTTTAGACTGTACTTTAGACTGTACTTTAGAATGTACTTTAGAGTGTACTTTAGAGTGTACTTTACAGTGTACTTTAGAATGTACTTTAGAGTGTACTTTAGAATGTACTTTAGAATGTACTTTAGAATGTACTTTAGACTGTACTTTAGAGTGTACTTTAGAATGTACTTTAGAATGTACTTTAGAGTGTACTCTAGAGTGTACTTTAGAGTGTACTTTAGAGTGTACTTTAGAATGTACTTTAGAATGTACTTTAGACTGTACTTTAGAGTGTACTTTAGTATGTACTTTAGAGTGTACTTTAGAATGTACTTTAGAATGTACTTTAGAGTGTACTTTAGAATGTACTTTAGAGTGTACTTTAGAATGTACTTTAGAATGTACTTTAGACTGTACTTTAGACTACTTTAGACTACTTTAGAATGTACTTTCAAGACTGTACTTTAGACTGTACTTTAGAATGTATTTTAGAATGTACTTTAGACTGTACTTTAGAGTGTACTTTAGAGTGTACTTTAGAATGTACTTTAGAATGTACTTTAGACTGTACTTTAGACTGTACTTTAGAAAACTTTAGAATGTACTTTAGAGTGTACTTTAGAGTGTACTTTAGAATGTACTTTAGACTGTACTTTAGAACATACTTTAGAATGTACTTTAGAGTGTACTTTAGAATTTACTTTAGAATGTACTTTAGAGTGTACTTTAGAATGTACTTTAGAATGTACTTTAGACTGTACTTTAGAGTGTACTTTAGAATGTACTTTAGAATGTACTTTAAAGTGTACTCTAGAGTGTACTTTAGAGTGTACTTTAGAGTGTACTTTAGAGTGTACTTTAGAGTGTACTTTAGAATGTACTTTAGAATGTACTTTAGAGTGTACCTTAGAGTGTACTTTAGAATGTACTTTAGAATGTACTTTAGACTGTACTTTAGACTGTACTTTAGAAAACTTTAGAATGTACTTTAGAGTGTACTTTAGAGTGTACTTTAGAATGTACTTTAGACTGTACTTTAGAACATACTTTAGAATGTACTTTAGAGTGTACTTTAGAATTTACTTTAGAATGTACTTTAGAGTGTACTTTAGAATGTACTTTAGAATGTACTTTAGACTGTACTTTAGAGTGTACTTTAGAATGTACTTTAGAATGTACTTTAAAGTGTACTCTAGAGTGTACTTTAGAGTGTACTTTAGAGTGTACTTTAGAGTGTACTTTAGAGTGTACTTTAGAATGTACTTTAGAATGTACTTTAGAGTGTACCTTAGAGTGTACTTTAGAATGTACTTTAGAATGTACTTTAGAATGTACTTTAGACTGTACTTTAGAATGTACTTTAGACTGTACTTTAGAATGTACTTTAGAGTGTACTTTAGACTGTACTTTAGACTGTACTTTAGAATGTACTTTAGACTACTTTAGACTACTTTAGAATGTACTTTAAAGACTACTTCAGACTGTACTTTAGAATGTACTTTAGAATGTACTTTAGACTGTACTTTAGACTGTACTTTAGAGTGTACTTTAGAATGTACTTCAGAGTGTACTTTAGAATGTACTTTAGAGTGTACTTTAGAATATACTTTAGAATTTACTTTAGACTACTTTAGACTGTACTTTAGACTGTACTTTAGACTACTTTAGAATGTACTTTAGACTGTACTTTAGACTGTACTTTAGACTACTTTAGAATGTACTTTAGACTGTACTTTAGACTGTACTTTAGAATGTACTTTAGAATGTACTTTAGAGTGTACTTTAGAATGTACTTTAGAATGTACTTTAGAGTGTACTTTAGAATGTACTTTAGACTGTACTTTAGACTGTACTTTAGAATGTACTTTAGAGTGTACTTTAGAGTGTACTTTAGTGTACTTTAGAATGTACTTTAGAGTGTACTTTAGAATGTACTTTAGAGTGTACTTTAGAGTGTACTTTAGAGTGTACTTTAGAGTGTACTTTAGAATGTACTTTAGAATGTACTTTAGACTGTACTTTAGAGTGTACTTTAGTGTGTACTTTAGAGTGTACTTTAGAATGTACTTTAGAATGTACTTTAGAGTGTACTTTAGAATGTACTTTAGAGTGTACTTTAGAATGTACTTTAGACTACTTTAGACTACTTTAGAATGTACTTTAGAGTGTACTTTAGAGTGTACTTTAGTGTACTTTAGAATGTACTTTAGAGTGTACTTTAGAATGTACTTTAGACTGTACTTTAGAATGTACTTTAGAGTGTACTTTAGAGTGTACTTTAGAATGTACTTTAGAGTGTACTCTAGAGTGTACTCTAGAGTGTACTTTAGAGTGTACTTTAGAGTGTACTTTAGAGTGTACTTTAGAGTGTACTTTAGAATGTACTTTAGAATGTACTTTAGTGTACTTTAGAATGTACTTTAGAGTGTACTTTAGAATGTACTTTAGAATGTACTTTAGACTGTACTTTAGAGTGTACTTTAGAATGTACTTTAGAGTGTACTTTAGAGTGTACTTTAGAATGTACTTTAGAGTGTACTTTAGAATGTACTTTAGAGTGTACTTTAGACTGTACTTTAGACTGTACTTTAGAGTGTACTTTAGAATGTACTTTAGAATGTACTTTAGAGTGTACTTTAGAATGTACTTTAGAGTGTACTTTAGACTGTACTTTAGACTGTACTTTAGAATGTACTTTAGAGTGTACTTTAGAGTGTACTTTAGAATGTACTTTAGAGTGTACTTTAGAATGTACTTTAGACTGTACTTTAGAGTGTACTTTAGAATGTACTTTAGAATGTACTTTAGAGTGTACTTTAGAATGTACTTTAGAGTGTACTCTAGAGTGTACTTTAGAGTGTACTTTAGAGTGTACTTTAGAGTGTACTTTAGAGTGTACTTTAGAATGTACTTTAGACTGTACTTTAGAGTGTACTTTAGTGTGTACTTTAGAGTGTACTTTAGAATGTACTTTAGAATGTACTTTAGAGTGTACTTTAGAATGTACTTTAGAGTGTACTTTAGAATGTACTTTAGACTACTTTAGACTACTTTAGAATGTACTTTCAAGACTGTACTTTAGACTGTACTTTAGAATGTACTTTCAAGACTGTACTTTAGACTGTACTTTAGAGTGTACTTTAGAATGTACTTTAGACTGTACTTTAGAGTGTACTTTAGAGTGTACTTTAGAATGTACTTTAGAATGTACTTTAGAATGTACTTTAGAGTGTACTTTGGATTGTACTTTAGAATGAACTTTAGAATGTACTTTAGAATGTACTTTAGACTGTACTTTAGACTGTACTTTAGAATGTACTTTAGAGTGTACTTTAGAGTGTACTTTACAGTGTACTTTAGTGTACTTTAGAATGTACTTTAGAGTGTACTTTAGAATGTACTTTAGACTGTACTTTAGACTACTTTAGACTACTTTAGAATGTACTTTCAAGACTGTACTTTAGAGTGTACTTTAGAGTGTACTTTAGAATGTACTTTAGACTGTACTTTAGAGTGTACTTTAGAGTGTACTTTAGAATGTACTTTAGAATGTACTTTAGACTGTACTTTAGACTGTACTTTAGACTACTTTAGAATGTACTTTCAAGACTGTACTTTAGACTGTACTTTAGAATGTACTTTAGACTACTTTAGAATGTACTTTCAAGACTGTACTTTAGACTGTACTTTAGAGTGTACTTTAGAATGTACTTTAGACTGTACTTTAGAGTGTACTTTAGAGTGTACTTTAGAATGTACTTTAGAATGTACTTTAGACTGTACTTTAGAATACTTTAGAATGTACTTTAGAGTGTACTTTAGAATGTACTTTAGACTGTACTTTAGAGCATACTTTAGAATGTACTTAAGAGTGTACTTTAGAATGTATTTTAGAGTGTACTTTAGACTGTACTTTAGAGTGTACTTTAGAATGTACTTTAGAGTGTACTTTAGAATGTACTTTAGACTGTACTTTAGAGTGTACTTTAGAATGTACTTTCGACTGTACTTTAGAATGTACTTTAGACTGTACTTTAGAGTGTACTTTAGAATGTACTTTAGAGTGTACTTTAGAGTGTACTTTAGAATGTACTTTAGAGTGTACTTTAGACTGTACTTTAGACTGTACTTTAGAGTGTACTTTAGAATGTACTTTAGAATGTACTTTAGAGTGTACTTTAGAATGTACTTTAGAGTGTACTTTAGACTGTACTTTAGACTGTACTTTAGAATGTACTTTAGAGTGTACTTTAGAGTGTACTTTAGAATGTACTTTAGAGTGTACTTTAGAATGTACTTTAGACTGTACTTTAGAGTGTACTTTAGAATGTACTTTAGAATGTACTTTAGAGTGTACTTTAGAATGTACTTTAGAGTGTACTCTAGAGTGTACTTTAGAGTGTACTTTAGAGTGTACTTTAGAGTGTACTTTAGAGTGTACTTTAGAATGTACTTTAGACTGTACTTTAGAGTGTACTTTAGTGTGTACTTTAGAGTGTACTTTAGAATGTACTTTAGAATGTACTTTAGAGTGTACTTTAGAATGTACTTTAGAGTGTACTTTAGAATGTACTTTAGACTACTTTAGACTACTTTAGAATGTACTTTCAAGACTGTACTTTAGACTGTACTTTAGAATGTACTTTCAAGACTGTACTTTAGACTGTACTTTAGAGTGTACTTTAGAATGTACTTTAGACTGTACTTTAGAGTGTACTTTAGAGTGTACTTTAGAATGTACTTTAGAATGTACTTTAGAATGTACTTTAGAGTGTACTTTGGATTGTACTTTAGAATGAACTTTAGAATGTACTTTAGAATGTACTTTAGACTGTACTTTAGACTGTACTTTAGAATGTACTTTAGAGTGTACTTTAGAGTGTACTTTACAGTGTACTTTAGTGTACTTTAGAATGTACTTTAGAGTGTACTTTAGAATGTACTTTAGACTGTACTTTAGACTACTTTAGACTACTTTAGAATGTACTTTCAAGACTGTACCTTAGACTGTACTTTAGAATGTACTTTAGACTACTTTAGAATGTACTTTCAAGACTGTACTTTAGAGTGTACTTTAGAGTGTACTTTAGAATGTACTTTAGACTGTACTTTAGAGTGTACTTTAGAGTGTACTTTAGAATGTACTTTAGAATGTACTTTAGACTGTACTTTAGACTGTACTTTAGACTACTTTAGAATGTACTTTCAAGACTGTACTTTAGACTGTACTTTAGAATGTACTTTAGACTACTTTAGAATGTACTTTCAAGACTGTACTTTAGACTGTACTTTAGAGTGTACTTTAGAATGTACTTTAGACTGTACTTTAGAGTGTACTTTAGAGTGTACTTTAGAATGTACTTTAGAATGTACTTTAGACTGTACTTTAGAATACTTTAGAATGTACTTTAGAGTGTACTTTAGAATGTACTTTAGACTGTACTTTAGAGCATACTTTAGAATGTACTTAAGAGTGTACTTTAGAATGTATTTTAGAGTGTACTTTAGACTGTACTTTAGAGTGTACTTTAGAATGTACTTTAGAGTGTACTTTAGAATGTACTTTAGACTGTACTTTAGAGTGTACTTTAGAATGTACTTTCGACTGTACTTTAGAATGTACTTTAGACTGTACTTTAGAGTGTACTTTAGAATGTACTTTAGAGTGTACTTTAGAATGTGCTTTAGAATGTACTTTAGAATGTACTTTAGAGTGTACTTTAGAATGTACTTTAGAGTGTACTTTGGATTGTACTTTAGAATGAACTTTAGAATGTACTTTAGAATGTACTTTAGACTGTACTTTAGAATGTACTTTAGAGTGTAATTTAGAGTGTACTTTACAGTGTACTTTAGTGTACTTTAGAATGTACTTTAGAGTGTACTTTAGAATGTACTTTAGACTGTACTTTAGACTACTTTAGACTACTTTAGAATGTACTTTCAAGACTGTACCTTAGACTGTACTTTAGAATGTACTTTAGACTACTTTAGAATGTACTTTCAAGACTGTACTTTAGACTGTACTTTAGAGTGTACTTTAGAATGTACTTTAGAGTGTACTTTAGAGTGTACTTTAGAATGTACTTTAGAATGTACTTTAGACTGTACTTTAGACTGTACTTTAGAATACTTTAGAATGTACTTTAGAGTGTACTTTAGAATGTACTTTAGACTGTACTTTAGAGCATACTTTAGAATGTACTTAAGAGTGTACTTTAGAATGTACTTTAGACTGTACTTTAGACTACTTTAGACTACTTTAGAATGTACTTTCAAGACTGTACTTTAGAATGTACTTTAGAATGTACTTTAGACTACTTTAGAATGTACTTTCAAGACTGTACTTTAGACTGTACTTTAGAGTGTACTTTAGAATGTACTTTAGAATGTACTTTAGACTGTACTTTAGAGTGTACTTTAGAGTGTACTTTAGAATGTACTTTAGAATGTACTTTAGACTGTACTTTAGACTGTACTTTAGAATACTTTAGAATGTACTTTAGAGTGTACTTTAGAATGTACTTTAGACTGTACTTTAGAGCATACTTTAGAATGTACTTAAGAGTGTACTTTAGAATGTACTTTAGAGTGTACTTTAGACTGTACTTTAGAGTGTACTTTAGAATGTACTTTAGAGTGTACTTTAGAATGTACTTTAGACTGTACTTTAGAGTGTACTTTAGAATGTACTTTCGACTGTACTTTAGAATGTACTTTAGACTGTACTTAGAGTGTACTTTAGAATGTACTTTAGAGTGTACTTTAGAATGTGCTTTAGAATGTACTTTAGAATGTACTTTAGACTACTTTAGAGTGTACTTTAGAATGTACTTTAGAGTGTACTTTGGATTGTACTTTAGAATGAACTTTAGAATGTACTTTAGAATGTACTTTAGACTGTACTTTAGACTGTACTTTAGAATGTACTTTAGAGTGTACTTTAGAGTGTACTTTACAGTGTACTTTAGTGTACTTTAGAATGTACTTTAGAGTGTACTTTAGAATGTACTTTAGAATGTACTTTAGACTGTACTTTAGACTGTACTTTAGAAAACTTTAGAATGTACTTTAGAGTGTACTTTAGAGTGTACTTTAGAATGTACTTTAGACTGTACTTTAGAGCATACTTTAGAATGTACTTTAGAGTGTACTTTAGAATGTACTTTAGAATGTACTTTAGACTGTACTTTAGACTGTACTTTAGAGTGTACTTTAGAATGTACTTTAGAGTGTACTTTAGAATGTACTTTAGACTGTACTTTAGAGTGTACTTTAGAATGTACTTTCGACTGTACTTTAGAATGTACTTTAGACTGTACTTTAGAGTGTACTTTAGAATGTACTTTAGAGTGTACTTTAGAATGTGCTTTAGAATGTACTTTAGAATGTACTTTAGACTGTACTTTAGACTGTACTTTAGAATGTACTTTAGAGTGTACTTTAGAGTGTACTTTACAGTGTACTTTAGAATGTACTTTAGAGTGTACTTTAGAATGTACTTTAGAATGTACTTTAGACTGTACTTTAGAGTGTACTTTAGAATGTACTTTAGAATGTACTTTAGAGTGTACTCTAGAGTGTACTTTAGAGTGTACTTTAGAGTGTACTTTAGAATGTACTTTAGAATGTACTTTAGACTGTACTTTAGAGTGTACTTTAGTATGTACTTTAGAGTGTACTTTAGAATGTACTTTAGAATGTACTTTAGAGTGTACTTTAGAATGTACTTTAGAGTGTACTTTAGAATGTACTTTAGAATGTACTTTAGACTGTACTTTAGACTACTTTAGACTACTTTAGAATGTACTTTCAAGACTGTACTTTAGACTGTACTTTAGAATGTATTTTAGAATGTACTTTAGACTGTACTTTAGAGTGTACTTTAGAGTGTACTTTAGAATGTACTTTAGAATGTACTTTAGACTGTACTTTAGACTGTACTTTAGACTGTACTTTAGAAAACTTTAGAATGTACTTTAGAGTGTACTTTAGAGTGTACTTTAGAATGTACTTTAGACTGTACTTTAGAGCATACTTTAGAATGTACTTTAGAGTGTACTTTAGAATTTACTTTAGAATGTACTTTAGAGTGTACTTTAGAATGTACTTTAGAATGTACTTTAGACTGTACTTTAGAGTGTACTTTAGAATGTACTTTAGAATGTACTTTAGAGTGTACTCTAGAGTGTACTTTAGAGTGTACTTTAGAGTGTACTTTAGAGTGTACTTTAGAGTGTACTTTAGAATGTACTTTAGAATGTACTTTAGAGTGTACCTTAGAGTGTACTTTAGAATGTACTTTAGAATGTACTTTAGAATGTACTTTAGACTGTACTTTAGAGCATACTTTAGAATGTACTTTAGAGTGTACTTTAGAATTTACTTTAGAATGTACTTTAGAGTGTACTTTAGAATGTACTTTAGAATGTACTTTAGACTGTACTTTAGAGTGTACTTTAGAATGTACTTTAGAATGTACTTTAGAGTGTACTCTAGAGTGTACTTTAGAGTGTACTTTAGAGTGTACTTTAGAGTGTACTTTAGAGTGTACTTTAGAGTGTACTTTAGAATGTACTTTAGAATGTACTTTAGAGTGTACCTTAGAGTGTACTTTAGAATGTACTTTAGAATGTACTTTAGACTGTACTTTAGAATGTACTTTAGACTGTACTTTAGAATTTACTTTAGAGTGTACTTTAGACTGTACTTTAGACTGTACTTTAGAATGTACTTTAGACTACTTTAGACTACTTTAGAATGTACTTTAAAGACTACTTCAGACTGTACTTTAGAATGTACTTTAGAATGTACTTTAGACTGTACTTTAGACTGTACTTTAGAGTGTACTTTAGAATGTACTTCAGAGTGTACTTTAGAATGTACTTTAGAGTGTACTTTAGAATATACTTTAGAATGTACTTTAGACTACTTTAGACTGTACTTTAGACTGTACTTTAGACTACTTTAGAATGTACTTTAGACTGTACTTTAGACTGTACTTTAGACTACTTTAGAATGTACTTTAGACTGTACTTTAGACTGTACTTTAGAATGTACTTTAGAATGTACTTTAGAGTGTACTTTAGAATGTACTTTAGAATGTACTTTAGAGTGTACTTTAGAGTGTACTTTAGAATGTACTTTAGAATATACTTTAGACTGTACTTTAGAATGTACTTTAGACTGTACTTTAGAGTGTACTTTAGAATGTACTTTAGAGTGTACTTTAGACTGTACTTTAGAATGTACTTTAGAGTGTACTTTAGAGTGTACTTTAGAGTGTACTTTAGAATGTACTTTAGAGTGTACTTTAGAATGTACTTTAGACTACTTTAGACTACTTTAGAATGTACTTTCAAGACTGTACTTTAGACTGTACTTTAGAATACTTTAGAATGTACTTTAGAGTGTACTTTAGAATGTACTTTAGACTGTACTTTAGAGCATACTTTAGAATGTACTTAAGAGTGTACTTTAGAATGTACTTTAGAGTGTACTTTAGACTGTACTTTAGACTGTACTTTAGAGTGTACTTTAGAATGTACTTTAGAGTGTACTTTAGAATGTACTTTAGACTGTACTTTAGAGTGTACTTTAGAATGTACTTTCGACTGTACTTTAGAATGTACTTTAGACTGTACTTTAGAGTGTACTTTAGAATGTACTTTAGAGTGTACTTTAGAATGTGCTTTAGAATGTACTTTAGAATGTACTTTAGACTACTTTAGAGTGTACTTTAGAATGTACTTTAGAGTGTACTTTGGATTGTACTTTAGAATGAACTTTAGAATGTACTTTAGAATGTACTTTAGACTGTACTTTAGACTGTACTTTAGAATGTACTTTAGAGTGTACTTTAGAGTGTACTTTACAGTGTACTTTAGTGTACTTTAGAATGTACTTTAGAGTGTACTTTAGAATGTACTTTAGAATGTACTTTAGACTGTACTTTAGACTGTACTTTAGAAAACTTTAGAATGTACTTTAGAGTGTACTTTAGAGTGTACTTTAGAATGTACTTTAGACTGTACTTTAGAGCATACTTTAGAATGTACTTTAGAGTGTACTTTAGAATGTACTTTAGAATGTACTTTAGACTGTACTTTAGACTGTACTTTAGAGTGTACTTTAGAATGTACTTTAGAGTGTACCTTAGAGTGTACTTTAGAATGTACTTTAGAATGTACTTTAGACTGTACTTTAGAATGTACTTTAGACTGTACTTTAGAATTTACTTTAGAGTGTACTTTAGACTGTACTTTAGACTGTACTTTAGAATGTACTTTAGACTACTTTAGACTACTTTAGAATGTACTTTAAAGACTACTTCAGACTGTACTTTAGAATGTACTTTAGAATGTACTTTAGACTGTACTTTAGACTGTACTTTAGAGTGTACTTTAGAATGTACTTCAGAGTGTACTTTAGAATGTACTTTAGAGTGTACTTTAGAATATACTTTAGAATGTACTTTAGACTACTTTAGACTGTACTTTAGACTGTACTTTAGACTACTTTAGAATGTACTTTAGACTGTACTTTAGACTGTACTTTAGACTACTTTAGAATGTACTTTAGACTGTACTTTAGACTGTACTTTAGAATGTACTTTAGAATGTACTTTAGAGTGTACTTTAGAATGTACTTTAGAATGTACTTTAGAGTGTACTTTAGAGTGTACTTTAGAATGTACTTTAGAATATACTTTAGACTGTACTTTAGAATGTACTTTAGACTGTACTTTAGAGTGTACTTTAGAATGTACTTTAGAGTGTACTTTAGACTGTACTTTAGAATGTACTTTAGAGTGTACTTTAGAGTGTACTTTAGAGTGTACTTTAGAATGTACTTTAGAGTGTACTTTAGAATGTACTTTAGACTACTTTAGACTACTTTAGAATGTACTTTCAAGACTGTACTTTAGACTGTACTTTAGAATACTTTAGAATGTACTTTAGAGTGTACTTTAGAATGTACTTTAGACTGTACTTTAGAGCATACTTTAGAATGTACTTAAGAGTGTACTTTAGAATGTACTTTAGAGTGTACTTTAGACTGTACTTTAGACTGTACTTTAGAGTGTACTTTAGAATGTACTTTAGAGTGTACTTTAGAATGTACTTTAGACTGTACTTTAGAGTGTACTTTAGAATGTACTTTCGACTGTACTTTAGAATGTACTTTAGACTGTACTTTAGAGTGTACTTTAGAATGTACTTTAGAGTGTACTTTAGAATGTGCTTTAGAATGTACTTTAGAATGTACTTTAGACTACTTTAGAGTGTACTTTAGAATGTACTTTAGAGTGTACTTTGGATTGTACTTTAGAATGAACTTTAGAATGTACTTTAGAATGTACTTTAGACTGTACTTTAGACTGTACTTTAGAATGTACTTTAGAGTGTACTTTAGAGTGTACTTTACAGTGTACTTTAGTGTACTTTAGAATGTACTTTAGAGTGTACTTTAGAATGTACTTTAGAATGTACTTTAGACTGTACTTTAGACTGTACTTTAGAAAACTTTAGAATGTACTTTAGAGTGTACTTTAGAGTGTACTTTAGAATGTACTTTAGACTGTACTTTAGAGCATACTTTAGAATGTACTTTAGAGTGTACTTTAGAATGTACTTTAGAATGTACTTTAGACTGTACTTTAGACTGTACTTTAGAGTGTACTTTAGAATGTACTTTAGACTGTACTTTAGAGTGTACTTTAGAATGTACTTTCGACTGTACTTTAGAATGTACTTTAGACTGTACTTTAGAGTGTACTTTAGAATGTACTTTAGAGTGTACTTTAGAATGTGCTTTAGAATGTACTTTAGAGTGTACTTTAGAATGTACTTTAGACTGTACTTTAGAGTGTACTTTAGAATGTACTTTCGACTGTACTTTAGAATGTACTTTAGACTGTACTTTAGAGTGTACTTTAGAATGTACTTTAGAGTGTACTTTAGAATGTACTTTAGACTGTACTTTAGAGTGTACTTTAGAGTGTACTTTAGAATGTACTTTAGACTGTACTTTAGAGTGTACTTTAGAGTGTACTTTAGAATGTACTTTAGAATGTACTTTAGACTGTACTTTAGACTGTACTTTAGAATACTTTAGAATGTACTTTAGAGTGTACTTTAGAATGTACTTTAGACTGTACTTTAGAGCATACTTTAGAATGTACTTAAGAGTGTACTTTAGAATGTACTTTAGAGTGTACTTTAGACTGTACTTTAGACTGTACTTTAGAGTGTACTTTAGAATGTACTTTAGAGTGTACTTTAGAATGTACTTTAGACTGTACTTTAGAGTGTACTTTAGAATGTACTTTCGACTGTACTTTAGAATGTACTTTAGACTGTACTTTAGAGTGTACTTTAGAATGTACTTTAGAGTGTACTTTAGAATGTGCTTTAGAATGTACTTTAGAATGTACTTTAGACTACTTTAGAGTGTACTTTAGAATGTACTTTAGAGTGTACTTTGGATTGTACTTTAGAATGAACTTTAGAATGTACTTTAGAATGTACTTTAGACTGTACTTTAGACTGTACTTTAGAATGTACTTTAGAGTGTACTTTAGAGTGTACTTTACAGTGTACTTTAGTGTACTTTAGAATGTACTTTAGAGTGTACTTTAGAATGTACTTTAGAATGTACTTTAGACTGTACTTTAGACTGTACTTTAGAAAACTTTAGAATGTACTTTAGAGTGTACTTTAGAGTGTACTTTAGAATGTACTTTAGACTGTACTTTAGAGCATACTTTAGAATGTACTTTAGAGTGTACTTTAGAATGTACTTTAGAATGTACTTTAGACTGTACTTTAGACTGTACTTTAGAGTGTACTTTAGAATGTACTTTAGAGTGTACTTTAGAATGTACTTTAGACTGTACTTTAGAGTGTACTTTAGAATGTACTTTCGACTGTACTTTAGAATGTACTTTAGACTGTACTTTAGAGTGTACTTTAGAATGTACTTTAGAGTGTACTTTAGAATGTGCTTTAGAATGTACTTTAGAATGTACTTTAGACTGTACTTTAGACTGTACTTTAGAATGTACTTTAGAGTGTACTTTAGAGTTTACTTTACAGTGTACTTTAGAATGTACTTTAGAGTGTACTTTAGAATGTACTTTAGAATGTACTTTAGACTGTACTTTAGAGTGTACTTTAGAATGTACTTTAGAATGTACTTTAGAGTGTACTCTAGAGTGTACTTTAGAGTGTACTTTAGAGTGTACTTTAGAATGTACTTTAGAATGTACTTTAGACTGTACTTTAGAGTGTACTTTAGTATGTACTTTAGAGTGTACTTTAGAATGTACTTTAGAATGTACTTTAGAGTGTACTTTAGAATGTACTTTAGAGTGTACTTTAGAATGTACTTTAGAATGTACTTTAGACTGTACTTTAGACTACTTTAGACTACTTTAGAATGTACTTTCAAGACTGTACTTTAGACTGTACTTTAGAATGTATTTTAGAATGTACTTTAGACTGTACTTTAGAGTGTACTTTAGAGTGTACTTTAGAATGTACTTTAGAATGTACTTTAGACTGTACTTTAGACTGTACTTTAGACTGTACTTTAGAAAACTTTAGAATGTACTTTAGAGTGTACTTTAGAGTGTACTTTAGAATGTACTTTAGACTGTACTTTAGAGCATACTTTAGAATGTACTTTAGAGTGTACTTTAGAATTTACTTTAGAATGTACTTTAGAGTGTACTTTAGAATGTACTTTAGAATGTACTTTAGACTGTACTTTAGAGTGTACTTTAGAATGTACTTTAGAATGTACTTTAGAGTGTACTCTAGAGTGTACTTTAGAGTGTACTTTAGAGTGTACTTTAGAGTGTACTTTAGAGTGTACTTTAGAATGTACTTTAGAATGTACTTTAGAGTGTACCTTAGAGTGTACTTTAGAATGTACTTTAGAATGTACTTTAGAATGTACTTTAGACTGTACTTTAGAGCATACTTTAGAATGTACTTTAGAGTGTACTTTAGAATTTACTTTAGAATGTACTTTAGAGTGTACTTTAGAATGTACTTTAGAATGTACTTTAGACTGTACTTTAGAGTGTACTTTAGAATGTACTTTAGAATGTACTTTAGAGTGTACTCTAGAGTGTACTTTAGAGTGTACTTTAGAGTGTACTTTAGAGTGTACTTTAGAGTGTACTTTAGAGTGTACTTTAGAATGTACTTTAGAATGTACTTTAGAGTGTACCTTAGAGTGTACTTTAGAATGTACTTTAGAATGTACTTTAGACTGTACTTTAGAATGTACTTTAGACTGTACTTTAGAATTTACTTTAGAGTGTACTTTAGACTGTACTTTAGACTGTACTTTAGAATGTACTTTAGACTACTTTAGACTACTTTAGAATGTACTTTAAAGACTACTTCAGACTGTACTTTAGAATGTACTTTAGAATGTACTTTAGACTGTACTTTAGACTGTACTTTAGAGTGTACTTTAGAATGTACTTCAGAGTGTACTTTAGAATGTACTTTAGAGTGTACTTTAGAATATACTTTAGAATGTACTTTAGACTACTTTAGACTGTACTTTAGACTGTACTTTAGACTACTTTAGAATGTACTTTAGACTGTACTTTAGACTGTACTTTAGACTACTTTAGAATGTACTTTAGACTGTACTTTAGACTGTACTTTAGAATGTACTTTAGAATGTACTTTAGAGTGTACTTTAGAATGTACTTTAGAATGTACTTTAGAGTGTACTTTAGAGTGTACTTTAGAATGTACTTTAGAATATACTTTAGACTGTACTTTAGAATGTACTTTAGACTGTACTTTAGAGTGTACTTTAGAATGTACTTTAGAGTGTACTTTAGACTGTACTTTAGAATGTACTTTAGAGTGTACTTTAGAGTGTACTTTAGAGTGTACTTTAGAATGTACTTTAGAGTGTACTTTAGAATGTACTTTAGACTACTTTAGACTACTTTAGAATGTACTTTCAAGACTGTACTTTAGACTGTACTTTAGAATACTTTAGAATGTACTTTAGAGTGTACTCTAGAGTGTACTTTAGAGTGTACTTTAGAGTGTACTTTAGAATGTACTTTAGAGTGTACTCTAGAGTGTACTTTAGAGTGTACTTTAGAGTGTACTTTAGAGTGTACTTTAGAGTGTACTTTAGAATGTACTTTAGAATGTACTTTAGAGTGTACCTTAGAGTGTACTTTAGAATGTACTTTAGAATGTACTTTAGAATGTACTTTAGACTGTACTTTAGAGCATACTTTAGAATGTACTTTAGAGTGTACTTTAGAATTTACTTTAGAATGTACTTTAGAGTGTACTTTAGAATGTACTTTAGAATGTACTTTAGACTGTACTTTAGAGTGTACTTTAGAATGTACTTTAGAATGTACTTTAGAGTGTACTCTAGAGTGTACTTTAGAGTGTACTTTAGAGTGTACTTTAGAGTGTACTTTAGAGTGTACTTTAGAGTGTACTTTAGAATGTACTTTAGAATGTACTTTAGAGTGTACCTTAGAGTGTACTTTAGAATGTACTTTAGAATGTACTTTAGACTGTACTTTAGAATGTACTTTAGACTGTACTTTAGAATTTACTTTAGAGTGTACTTTAGACTGTACTTTAGACTGTACTTTAGAATGTACTTTAGACTACTTTAGACTACTTTAGAATGTACTTTAAAGACTACTTCAGACTGTACTTTAGAATGTACTTTAGAATGTACTTTAGACTGTACTTTAGACTGTACTTTAGAGTGTACTTTAGAATGTACTTCAGAGTGTACTTTAGAATGTACTTTAGAGTGTACTTTAGAATATACTTTAGAATGTACTTTAGACTACTTTAGACTGTACTTTAGACTGTACTTTAGACTACTTTAGAATGTACTTTAGACTGTACTTTAGACTGTACTTTAGACTACTTTAGAATGTACTTTAGACTGTACTTTAGACTGTACTTTAGAATGTACTTTAGAATGTACTTTAGAGTGTACTTTAGAATGTACTTTAGAATGTACTTTAGAGTGTACTTTAGAGTGTACTTTAGAATGTACTTTAGAATATACTTTAGACTGTACTTTAGAATGTACTTTAGACTGTACTTTAGAGTGTACTTTAGAATGTACTTTAGAGTGTACTTTAGACTGTACTTTAGAATGTACTTTAGAGTGTACTTTAGAGTGTACTTTAGAGTGTACTTTAGAATGTACTTTAGAGTGTACTTTAGAATGTACTTTAGACTACTTTAGACTACTTTAGAATGTACTTTCAAGACTGTACTTTAGACTGTACTTTAGAATACTTTAGAATGTACTTTAGAGTGTACTTTAGAATGTACTTTAGACTGTACTTTAGAGCATACTTTAGAATGTACTTAAGAGTGTACTTTAGAATGTACTTTAGAGTGTACTTTAGACTGTACTTTAGACTGTACTTTAGAGTGTACTTTAGAATGTACTTTAGAGTGTACTTTAGAATGTACTTTAGACTGTACTTTAGAGTGTACTTTAGAATGTACTTTCGACTGTACTTTAGAATGTACTTTAGACTGTACTTTAGAGTGTACTTTAGAATGTACTTTAGAGTGTACTTTAGAATGTGCTTTAGAATGTACTTTAGAATGTACTTTAGACTACTTTAGAGTGTACTTTAGAATGTACTTTAGAGTGTACTTTGGATTGTACTTTAGAATGAACTTTAGAATGTACTTTAGAATGTACTTTAGACTGTACTTTAGACTGTACTTTAGAATGTACTTTAGAGTGTACTTTAGAGTGTACTTTACAGTGTACTTTAGTGTACTTTAGAATGTACTTTAGAGTGTACTTTAGAATGTACTTTAGAATGTACTTTAGACTGTACTTTAGACTGTACTTTAGAAAACTTTAGAATGTACTTTAGAGTGTACTTTAGAGTGTACTTTAGAATGTACTTTAGACTGTACTTTAGAGCATACTTTAGAATGTACTTTAGAGTGTACTTTAGAATGTACTTTAGAATGTACTTTAGACTGTACTTTAGACTGTACTTTAGAGTGTACTTTAGAATGTACTTTAGACTGTACTTTAGAGTGTACTTTAGAATGTACTTTCGACTGTACTTTAGAATGTACTTTAGACTGTACTTTAGAGTGTACTTTAGAATGTACTTTAGAGTGTACTTTAGAATGTGCTTTAGAATGTACTTTAGAATGTACTTTAGACTGTACTTTAGACTGTACTTTAGAATGTACTTTAGAGTGTACTTTAGAGTGTACTTTAGACTGTACTTTAGAGCATACTTTAGAATGTACTTTAGAGTGTACTTTAGAATGTACTTTAGAATGTACTTTAGACTGTACTTTAGACTGTACTTTAGAGTGTACTTTAGAATGTACTTTAGACTGTACTTTAGAGTGTACTTTAGAATGTACTTTCGACTGTACTTTAGAATGTACTTTAGACTGTACTTTAGAGTGTACTTTAGAATGTACTTTAGAGTGTACTTTAGAATGTGCTTTAGAATGTACTTTAGAATGTACTTTAGACTGTACTTTAGACTGTACTTTAGAATGTACTTTAGAGTGTACTTTAGAGTGTACTTTACAGTGTACTTTAGAATGTACTTTAGAGTGTACTTTAGAATGTACTTTAGAATGTACTTTAGAATGTACTTTAGACTGTACTTTAGAGTGTACTTTAGAATGTACTTTAGAATGTACTTTAGAGTGTACTCTAGAGTGTACTTTAGAGTGTACTTTAGAGTGTACTTTAGAATGTACTTTAGAATGTACTTTAGACTGTACTTTAGAGTGTACTTTAGTATGTACTTTAGAGTGTACTTTAGAATGTACTTTAGAATGTACTTTAGAGTGTACTTTAGAATGTACTTTAGAGTGTACTTTAGAATGTACTTTAGAATGTACTTTAGACTGTACTTTAGACTACTTTAGACTACTTTAGAATGTACTTTCAAGACTGTACTTTAGACTGTACTTTAGAATGTATTTTAGAATGTACTTTAGACTGTACTTTAGAGTGTACTTTAGAGTGTACTTTAGAATGTACTTTAGAATGTACTTTAGACTGTACTTTAGACTGTACTTTAGACTGTACTTTAGAAAACTTTAGAATGTACTTTAGAGTGTACTTTAGAGTGTACTTTAGAATGTACTTTAGACTGTACTTTAGAGCATACTTTAGAATGTACTTTAGAGTGTACTTTAGAATTTACTTTAGAATGTACTTTAGAGTGTACTTTAGAATGTACTTTAGAATGTACTTTAGACTGTACTTTAGAGTGTACTTTAGAATGTACTTTAGAATGTACTTTAGAGTGTACTCTAGAGTGTACTTTAGAGTGTACTTTAGAGTGTACTTTAGAGTGTACTTTAGAGTGTACTTTAGAATGTACTTTAGAATGTACTTTAAAGTGTACCTTAGAGTGTACTTTAGAATGTACTTTAGAATGTACTTTAGACTGTACTTTAGAGCATACTTTAGAATGTACTTTAGAGTGTACTTTAGAATTTACTTTAGAATGTACTTTAGAGTGTACTTTAGAATGTACTTTAGAATGTACTTTAGACTGTACTTTAGAGTGTACTTTAGAATGTACTTTAGAATGTACTTTAGAGTGTACTCTAGAGTGTACTTTAGAGTGTACTTTAGAGTGTACTTTAGAGTGTACTTTAGAATGTACTTTAGAATGTACTTTAGAGTGTACCTTAGAGTGTACTTTAGAATGTACTTTAGAATGTACTTTAGAATGTACTTTAGACTGTACTTTAGAATGTACTTTAGACTGTACTTTAGAATTTACTTTAGAGTGTACTTTAGACTGTACTTTAGACTGTACTTTAGAATGTACTTTAGACTACTTTAGACTACTTTAGAATGTACTTTAAAGACTACTTCAGACTGTACTTTAGAATGTACTTTAGAATGTACTTTAGACTGTACTTTAGACTGTACTTTAGAGTGTACTTTAGAATGTACTTCAGAGTGTACTTTAGAATGTACTTTAGAGTGTACTTTAGAATATACTTTAGCATGTACTTTAGACTACTTTAGACTGTACTTTAGACTGTACTTTAGACTACTTTAGAATGTACTTTAGACTGTACTTTAGACTGTACTTTAGACTACTTTAGAATGTACTTTAGACTGTACTTTAGACTGTACTTTAGACTGTACTTTAGAATGTACTTTAGAATGTACTTTAGAGTGTACTTTAGAATGTACTTTAGAATGTACTTTAGAGTGTACTTTAGAGTGTACTTTAGAATGTACTTTAGAATATACTTTAGACTGTACTTTAGAATGTACTTTAGACTGTACTTTAGAGTGTACTTTAGAATGTACTTTAGAGTGTACTTTAGACTGTACTTTAGAATGTACTTTAGAGTGTACTTTAGAGTGTACTTTAGAGTGTACTTTAGAATGTACTTTAGAGTGTACTTTAGAATGTACTTTAGACTACTTTAGACTACTTTAGAATGTACTTTCAAGACTGTACTTTAGACTGTACTTTAGAATGTACTTTCAAGACTGTACTTTAGACTGTACTTTAGAGTGTACTTTAGAATGTACTTTAGACTGTACTTTAGAGTGTACTTTAGAGTGTACTTTAGAATGTACTTTAGAATGTACTTTAGACTGTACTTTAGACTGTACTTTAGAATACTTTAGAATGTACTTTAGACTGTACTTTAGAGTGTACTTTAGAATGTACTTTAGACTGTACTTTAGAGTGTACTTTAGAATGTACTTTAGAATGTACTTTAGAGTGTACTTTAGAATGTACTTTAGAGTGTACTTTAGAGTGTACTTTAGAATGTACTTTAGAATGTACTTTAGACTGTACTTTAGAGTGTACTTTAGAATGTACTTTAGACTGTACTTTAGAGTGTACTTTAGAATGTACTTTAGAATGTACTTTAGAGTGTACTTTAGAGTGTACTTTAGAGTGTACTTTAGAGTGTACTTTAGAATGTACTTTAGAATGTACTTTAGACTGTACTTTAGAGTGTACTTTAGTATGTACTTTAGAGTGTACTTTAGAATGTACTTTAGAATGTACTTTAGAGTGTACTTTAGAATGTACTTTAGAGTGTACTTTAGACTGTACTTTAGAGTGTACTTTAGAATGTACTTTAGACTGTACTTTAGAGTGTACTTTAGAGTGTACTTTAGAATGTACTTTAGAATGTACTTTAGACTGTACTTTAGACTGTACTTTAGAATACTTTAGAATGTACTTTAGACTGTACTTTACAGTGTACTTTAGAATGTACTTTAGACTGTACTTTAGAGTGTACTTTAGAGTGTACTTTAGAATGTACTTTAGACTGTACTTTAGACTGTACTTTAGAATACTTTAGAATGTACTTTAGAGTGTACTTTAGAGTGTACTTTAGAGTGTACTTTAGAATGTACTTTAGACTGTACTTTAGAGCATACTTTAGAATGTACTTTAGAGTGTACTTTAGAATGTACTTTAGAATGTACTTTAGACTGTACTTTAGACTGTACTTTAGAGTGTACTTTAGAGTGTACTTTGGATTGTACTTTAGAATGAACTTTAGAATGTACTTTAGAATGTACTTTAGAATGTACTTTAGACTGTACTTTAGACTGTACTTTAGACTGTACTTTAGAATGTACTTTAGAGTGTACTTTAGAGTGTACTTTAGAGTGTACTTTAGTGTACTTTAGAATGTACTTTAGAGTGTACTTTAGAATGTACTTTAGAATGTACTTTAGAATGTACTTTAGAGTGTACTTTAGAATGTACTTTAGAGTGTACTCTAGAGTGTACTTTAGAGTGTACTTTAGAGTGTACTTTAGAGTGTACTTTAGAATGTACTTTAGAATGTACTTTAGTGTACTTTAGAATGTACTTTAGAGTGTACTTTAGAATGTACTTTAGAATGTACTTTAGACTGTACTTTAGACTGTACTTTAGAGTGTACTTTAGAGTGTACTTTAGAGTGTACTTTAGAATGTACTTTAGAGTGTACTTTAGAATGTACTTTAGAGTGTACTTTAGACTGTACTTTAGACTGTACTTTAGAATGTACTTTAGAGTGTACTTTAGAGTGTACTTTAGTGTACTTTAGAATGTACTTTAGAGTGTACTTTAGAATGTACTTTAGACTGTACTTTAGAGTGTACTTTAGAATGTACTTTAGAATGTACTTTAGAGTGTACTTTAGAATGTACTTTAGAGTGTACTCTAGAGTGTACTTTAGAGTGTACTTTAGAGTGTACTTTAGAGTGTACTTTAGAATGTACTTTAGAATGTACTTTAGACTGTACTTTAGTGTGTACTTTAGAGTGTACTTTAGAATGTACTTTAGAATGTACTTTAGAATGTACTTTAGAGTGTACTTTAGAATGTACTTTAGAGTGTACTTTAGAATGTACTTTAGACTACTTTAGACTACTTTAGAATGTACTTTCAAGACTGTACTTTAGACTGTACTTTAGAATGTACTTTCAAGACTGTACTTTAGACTGTACTTTAGAGTGTACTTTAGAATGTACTTTAGAGTGTACTCTAGAGTGTACTTTAGAGTGTACTTTAGAGTGTACTTTAGAGTGTACTTTAGAATGTACTTTAGAATGTACTTTAGTGTACTTTAGAGTGTACTTTAGAATGTACTTTAGAATGTACTTTAGACTGTACTTTAGAGTGTACTTTAGAGTGTACTTTAGAGTGTACTTTAGAATGTACTTTAGAATGTACTTTAGAGTGTACTTTAGAATGTACTTTAGACTGTACTTTAGAATGTACTTTAGAGTGTACTTTAGAGTGTACTTTAGTGTACTTTAGAATGTACTTTAGAGTGTACTTTAGAATGTACTTTAGAGTGTACTTTAGAGTGTACTTTAGAGTGTACTTTAGAGTGTACTTTAGAATGTACTTTAGACTGTACTTTAGAGTGTACTTTAGTGTGTACTTTAGAGTGTACTTTAGAATGTACTTTAGAATGTACTTTAGAGTGTACTTTAGAATGTACTTTAGAGTGTACTTTAGAATGTACTTTAGACTACTTTAGACTACTTTAGAATGTACTTTAGAGTGTACTTTAGAGTGTACTTTAGTGTACTTTAGAATGTACTTTAGAGTGTACTTTAGAATGTACTTTAGACTGTACTTTAGAATGTACTTTAGAGTGTACTTTAGAGTGTACTTTAGAATGTACTTTAGAGTGTACTCTAGAGTGTACTTTAGAGTGTACTTTAGAGTGTACTTTAGAGTGTACTTTAGAATGTACTTTAGAATGTACTTTAGTGTACTTTAGAATGTACTTTAGAGTGTACTTTAGAATGTACTTTAGAATGTACTTTAGACTGTACTTTAGAGTGTACTTTAGAATGTACTTTAGAGTGTACTTTAGAATGTACTTTAGAATGTACTTTAGAGTGTACTTTAGAATGTACTTTAGAGTGTACTTTAGACTGTACTTTAGACTGTACTTTAGAATGTACTTTAGAGTGTACTTTAGAGTGTACTTTAGTGTACTTTAGAATGTACTTTAGAGTGTACTTTAGAATGTACTTTAGACTGTACTTTAGAGTGTACTTTAGAATGTACTTTAGAATGTACTTTAGAGTGTACTTTAGAATGTACTTTAGAGTGTACTCTAGAGTGTACTTTAGAGTGTACTTTAGAGTGTACTTTAGAGTGTACTTTAGAGTGTACTTTAGAATGTACTTTAGACTGTACTTTAGAGTGTACTTTAGTGTGTACTTTAGAGTGTACTTTAGAATGTACTTTAGAATGTACTTTAGAGTGTACTTTAGAATGTACTTTAGAGTGTACTTTAGAGTGTACTTTAGAATGTACTTTAGAATGTACATTAGAGTGTACTTTAGAGTGTACCTTAGAATGTACTTTAGAGTGTACTTTAGAATGTACTTTAGAATATACTTTAGACTGTACTTTAGAATGTACTTTAGACTGTACTTTAGAGTGTACTTTAGAATGTACTTTAGAGTGTACTTTAGAGTGTACTTTAGAATGTACTTTAGACTGTACTTTAGAATGAACTTTAGAATGTACTTTAGACTACTTTAGACTGTACTTTAGACTGTACTTTAGACTGTACTTTAGAGTGTACTTTAGAATGTACTTTAGAATGTACTTTAGAATGTACTTCAGAATGTACTTTAGAGTGTACTTTAGAGTGTGCTTTAGAATGTACTTTAGAATGTACTTTAGACTGTACTTTAGAGTGTACTTTAGAGTGTACTTTAGAATGTACTTTAGACTACTTTAGAATGTACTTTAGACTGTACTTTAGACTGTACTTTAGAATGTACTTTAGACTGTACTTTAGAATGTACTTTAGAGTGTACTTTAGAATGTACTTTAGAATGAACTTTAGAATGTACTTTAGACTACTTTAGACTGTACTTTAGACTGTACTTTAGAAAGTACTTTAGAGTGTACTTTAGAGTGTACTTTAGAGTGTACTTTAGACTGTACTTTAGAATGTACTTTAGAGTGTACTTTAGACTGTACTTTAGAGTGTACTTTAGACTGTACTTTAGACTGTACTTTAGACTGTACTTTAGACTGTACTTTAGACTACTTTAAATTGTACTTTAGACTGTACTTTAGACTACTTTAGACTGTACTTTAGAATGTACTTTAGAGTGTACTTTAGAATGTACTTTAGAATGTACTTTAGAATGTACTTTAGAATGTACCTTAGAGTGTACCTTAGAGTGTACTTTAGAATGTACTTTAGAATGTACTTTAGACTGTACTTTAGAATGTACTTTAGAGTGTACTTTAGAATGTACTTTAGACTGTACTTTAGAGTGTACTTTAGAATGTACTTTAGAATGTACTTTAGAGTGTACTTCAGACTGTACTTTAGAATATACTTTAGACTGTACTTTAGAATGTACTTTAGACTCTACTTTAGAGTGTACTTTAGAATGTACTTTAGAGTGTACTTTAGACTGTACTTTAGAATGTACTTTAGACTGTACTTTAGAGTGTACTTTAGAGTGTACTTTACAATGTACTTTAGAGTGTACTTTAGAATGTACTTTAGAATGTACTTTAGAATGTACTTTAGAATGTACTTTAGACTAGACTACTTTAGAATGTACTTTAAAGACTGTACTTTAGAATGTACTTTAGAATGTACCTTAGACTACTTTAGACTACTTTAGAATGTACTTTAGACTGTACTTTAGACTGTACTTTAGAATGTACTTTAGAATGTACTTTAGACTGTACTTTAGACTGTACTTTAGAATGTACTTTAGAGTGTACTTTAGAATGTACTTTAGACTGTGCTTTAGAATGAACTTTAGAATGTACTTTAGACTACTTTAGACTGTACTTTAGACTGTACTTTAGACTGTACTTTAGAATGTACTTTAGACTGTACTTGAGAATGTACTTTAGAATGTCCTTTAGAGTGTACTTTAGAGTGTACTTTAGAGTGTACTTTAGACTGTACTTTAGAGTGTACTTTAGAATGTACTTTAGAATGTACTTTAGAGTGTACTTCAGACTGTACTTTAGAGTGTACTTTAGAATGTACTTTAGGATGTACTTTAGAGTGTACTTTAGAATGTACTTTAGACTGTACTTTAGAGTGTACTTTAGAGTGTACTTTAGAATGTACTTTAGAATGTACTTTAGACTCTACTTTAGAGTGTACTTTAGAATGTACTTTAGGATGTACTTTAGAGTGTACTTTAGAATGTACTTTAGAATGTACTTTAGAGTGTACTTTAGAGTGTACTTTAGAGTGTACTTTAGAATATACTTTAGAATGTACTTTAGACTGTACTTCAGACTGTACTTTAGACTGTACTTTAGAATGTACTTTAGAATTTACTTTAGACTCATTTAGACTACTTTAGAATGTACTTTAAAGACTGTACTTTAGAATGTACTTTAGAATGTACTTTAGACTACTTTAGAATGTACTTTAGAATGTACTTTAGAATGTACTTTAGAGTGTACTTTAGAGTGTGCTTTAGAATGTACTTTAGAATGTACTTTAGACTGTACTTTAGACTGTACTTTAGAGTGTACTTTAGAGTGTACTTTAGAGTGTACTTTAGAATGTACTTTAGACTGTACTTTAGAGTGTACTTTAGAATGTACTTTAGACTGTACTTTAGAGTGTACTTTAGAGTGTACTTTAGAGTGTACTTTAGAATGTACTTTAGACTGTACTTTAGAATGAACTTTAGAATGTACTTTAGACTACTTTAGACTGTACTTTAGACTGTACTTTAGACTGTACTTTAGAGTGTACTTTAGAATGTACTTTAGAATGTACTTTAGAATGTACTTCAGAATGTACTTTAGAGTGTACTTTAGAGTGTGCTTTAGAATGTACTTTAGAATGTACTTTAGACTGTACTTTAGAGTGTACTTTAGAGTGTACTTTAGAATGTACTTTAGACTACTTTAGAATGTACTTTAGACTGTACTTTAGACTGTACTTTAGAATGTACTTTAGACTGTACTTTAGACTGTACTTTAGAATGTACTTTAGAGTGTACTTTAGAATGTACTTTAGAATGAACTTTAGAATGTACTTTAGACTACTTTAGACTGTACTTTAGACTGTACTTTAGAAAGTACTTTAGACTGTACTTTAGAGTGTACTTTAGAGTGTACTTTAGACTGTACTTTAGAATGTACTTTAGAGTGTACTTTAGAGTGTACTTTAGAGTGTACTTTAGACTGTACTTTAGACTGTACTTTAGACTGTACTTTAGACTACTTTAGACTGTACTTTAGAATGTACTTTAGAGTGTACTTTAGAATGTACTTTAGAATGTACTTTAGAATGTACTTTAGAATGTACTTTAGAGTGTACCTTAGAGTGTACTTTAGAATGTACTTTAGAATGTACTTTAGACTGTACTTTAGAATGTACTTTAGACTGTACTTTAGAATGTACTTTAGAGTGTACTTTAGAGTGTACTTTAGAATGTACTTTAGACTGTACTTTAGACTGTACTTTAGAATATACTTTAGACTACTTTAGAATGTACTTTAAAGACTACTTCAGACTGTACTTTAGAATGTACTTTAGAATGTACTTTAGACTACTTTAGACTACTTTAGAATGTACTTTAGACTGTACTTTAGAATGTTCTTTAGAATGTACTTTAGACTGTACTTTAGAATGTACTTTAGAGTGTACTTTAGAATGTACTTCAGAGTGTACTTTAGAATGTACTTTAGAGTGTACTTTAGAATATACTTTAGACTGTACTTTAGACTGTACTTTAGACTGTACTTTAGACTACTTTAGAATGTACTTTAGACTGTACTTTAGACTGTACTTTAGACTGTACTGTAGAATGTACTTTAGAATGTACTTTAGAGTGTACTTTAGAATGTACTTTAGAATGTACTTTAGAGTGTACTTTAGAGTGTACTTTAGAATGTACTTTAGAATATACTTTAGACTGTACTTTAGACTACTTTAGAATGTACTTTAAAGACTGTACTTTAGAATGTACTTTAGACTGTACTTTAGAGTGTACTTTAGAATGTACTTTAGAATGTACTTTAGAATGTACTTTAGAGTGTACTTTAGAATGTACTTTAGAATGCTCTTTAGAATGTACTTTAGACTGTACTTTAGAATGTACTTTAGACTGTACTTTAGAATGTACTTTAGAGTGTACTTTAGAATGTACTTTAGACTGTACTTTAGAATGTACTTTAGACTACTTTAGACTACTTTAGAATGTACTTTAAAGACTACTTCAGACTTTACTTTAGAATGTACTTTAGACTACTTTAGACTATTTTAGAATGTACTTTAGACTGTACTTTAGAATGTACTTTAGAATGTACTTTAGACTGTACTTTAGAATGTACTTTAGAGTGTACTTTAGAATGTACTTCAGAGTGTACTTTAGAATGTACTTTAGAGTGTACTTTAGAATATACTTTAGAATGTACTTTAGACTACTTTAGACTGTACTTTAGACTCTACTTTAGACTGTACTTTAGACTACTTTAGAATGTACTTTAGACTGTACTTTAGACTGTACTTTAGACTACTTTAGAATGTACTTTAGACTGTACTTTAGACTGTACTTTAGAATGTACTTTAGAATGTACTTTAGAGTGTACTTTAGAATGTACTTTAGAATGTACTTTAGAGTGTACTTTAGAGTGTACCTTAGAATGTACTTTAGAGTGTACTTTAGAATGTACTTTAGAATATACTTTAGACTGTACTTTAGAATGTACTTTAGACTGTACTTTAGAGTGTACTTTAGAATGTACTTTAGAGTGTACTTTAGAGTGTACTTTAGAATGTACTTTAGACTGTACTTTAGAATGAACTTTAGAATGTACTTTAGACTACTTTAGACTGTACTTTAGACTGTACTTTAGACTGTACTTTAGAGTGTACTTTAGAATGTACTTTAGAATGTACTTTAGAATGTACTTCAGAATGTACTTTAGAGTGTACTTTAGAGTGTGCTTTAGAATGTACTTTAGAATGTACTTTAGACTGTACTTTAGAGTGTACTTTAGAGTGTACTTTAGAATGTACTTTAGACTACTTTAGAATGTACTTTAGACTGTACTTTAGACTGTACTTTAGAATGTACTTTAGACTGTACTTTAGACTGTACTTTAGAATGTACTTTAGAGTGTACTTTAGAATGTACTTTAGAATGAACTTTAGAATGTACTTTAGACTACTTTAGACTGTACTTTAGACTGTACTTTAGAAAGTACTTTAGACTGTACTTTAGAGTGTACTTTAGAGTGTACTTTAGACTGTACTTTAGAATGTACTTTAGAGTGTACTTTAGACTGTACTTTAGAGTGTACTTTAGAGTGTACTTTAGACTGTACTTTAGACTGTACTTTAGACTACTTTAAATTGTACTTTAGACTGTACTTTAGACTACTTTAGACTGTACTTTAGAATGTACTTTAGAGTGTACTTTAGAATGTACTTAAGAATGTACTTTAGAATGTACTTTAGAATGTACCTTAGAGTGTACCTTAGAGTGTACTTTAGAATGTACTTTAGAGTATACTTTAGAATGTACTTTAGACTGTACTTTAGAATGAACTTCAGAATGTACTTTAGAATGTACTTTAGAATGTACTTTAGACTGTACTTTAGAATGTACTTTAGACTGTACTTTAGAATGTACTTTAGAGCATACTTTAGAATGTACTTTAGACTGTACTTTAGAATGAACTTCAGAATGTACTTTAGAATGTACTTTAGAATGTACTTTAGACTGTACTTTAGACTGTACTTTAGACTGTACTTTAAATACTACTTCAGACTGTACTTTAGAATGTACTTTAGACTACTTTAGACTACTTTAGAATGTACTTTAGACTGTACTTTAGAAAGTACTTTAGACTGTACTTTAGAGTGTACTTTAGAGTGTACTTTAGACTGTACTTTAGAATGTACTTTAGAGTGTACTTTAGACTGTACTTTAGAGTGTACTTTAGAATATACTTTAGACTGTACTTTAGACTACTTTAGAATGTACTTTAAAGACTGTACTTTAGAATGTACTTTAGACTGTACTTTAGAGTGTACTTTAGAATGTACTTTAGAATGTACTTTAGAATGTACTTTAGAATGTACTTTAGAGTGTACCTTAGAGTGTACTTTAGAATGTACTTTAGAATGCTCTTTAGAATGTACTTTAGACTGTACTTTAGAATGTACTTTAGACTGTACTTTAGAATGTACTTTAGAGTGTACTTTAGAATGTACTTTAGACTGTACTTTAGAATGTACTTTAGACTACTTTAGACTACTTTAGAATGTACTTTAAAGACTACTTCAGACTGTACTTTAGAATGTACTTTAGACTACTTTAGACTATTTTAGAATGTACTTTAGACTGTACTTTAGAATGTACTTTAGAATGTACTTTAGACTGTACTTTAGAATGTACTTTAGAGTGTACTTTAGAATGTACTTCAGAGTGTACTTTAGAATGTACTTTAGAGTGTACTTTAGAATATACGTAAGAATGTACTTTAGACTACTTTAGACTGTACTTTAGACTCTACTTTAGACTGTACTTTAGACTGTACTTTAGACTGTACTTTAGAATGTACTTTAGAATGTACTTTAGAGTGTACTTTAGAATGTACTTTAGAGTGTACTTTAGAGTGTACTTTAGAATGTACTTTAGAATATACTTTAGACTGTACTTTAGACTACTTTAGAATGTACTTTAAAGACTGTACTTTAGAATGTACTTTAGACTGTACTTTAGAGTGTACTTTAGAATGTACTTTAGAATGTACTTTAGAATGTACTTTAGAATGTACTTTAGAGTGTACCTTAGAGTGTACTTTAGAATGTACTTTAGAATGCTCTTTAGAATGTACTTTAGACTGTACTTTAGAATGTACTTTAGACTGTACTTTAGAATGTACTTTAGAGTGTACTTTAGAATGTACTTTAGACTGTACTTTAGAATGTACTTTAGACTACTTTAGACTACTTTAGAATGTACTTTAAAGACTACTTCAGACTGTACTTTAGAATGTACTTTAGACTACTTTAGACTATTTTAGAATGTACTTTAGACTGTACTTTAGAATGTACTTTAGAATGTACTTTAGACTGTACTTTAGAATGTACTTTAGAGTGTACTTTAGAATGTACTTCAGAGTGTACTTTAGAATGTACTTTAGAGTGTACTTTAGAATATACTTTAGAATGTACTTTAGACTACTTTAGACTGTACTTTAGACTCTACTTTAGACTGTATTTTAGACTGTACTTTAGACTACTTTAGAATGTACTTTAGACTGTACTTTAGACTGTACTTTAGACTACTTTAGAATGTACTTTAGACTGTACTTTAGACTGTACTTTAGAATGTACTTTAGAATGTACTTTAGAGTGTACTTTAGAATGTACTTTAGAATGTACATTAGAGTGTACTTTAGAGTGTACCTTAGAATGTACTTTAGAGTGTACTTTAGAATGTACTTTAGAATATACTTTAGACTGTACTTTAGAATGTACTTTAGACTGTACTTTAGAGTGTACTTTAGAATGTACTTTAGAATGTACTTTAGAGTGTACTTTAGAGTGTACTTTAGAATGTACTTTAGACTGTACTTTAGAATGAACTTTAGAATGTACTTTAGACTACTTTAGACTGTACTTTAGACTGTACTTTAGACTGTACTTTAGAGTGTACTTTAGAATGTACTTTAGAATGTACTTTAGAATGTACTTCAGAATGTACTTTAGAGTGTACTTTAGAGTGTGCTTTAGAATGTACTTTAGAATGTACTTTAGACTGTACTTTAGAGTGTACTTTAGAGTGTACTTTAGAATGTACTTTAGACTACTTTAGAATGTACTTTAGACTGTACTTTAGACTGTACTTTAGAATGTACTTTAGACTGTACTTTAGAATGTACTTTAGAGTGTACTTTAGAATGTACTTTAGAATGAACTTTAGAATGTACTTTAGACTACTTTAGACTGTACTTTAGACTGTACTTTAGAAAGTACTTTAGACTGTACTTTAGAGTGTACTTTAGAGTGTACTTTAGACTGTACTTTAGAATGTACTTTAGAGTGTACTTTAGACTGTACTTTAGACAGTACTTTAGACTGTACTTTAGACTGTACTTTAGACTGTACTTTAGACTGTACTTTAGACTACTTTAAATTGTACTTTAGACTGTACTTTAGACTACTTTAGACTGTACTTTAGAATGTACTTTAGAATGTACTTTAGAATGTACTTTAGAATGTACTTTAGAATGTACCTTAGAGTGTACCTTAGAGTGTACTTTAGAATGTACTTTAGAATGTACTTTAGACTGTACTTTAGAATGTACTTTAGACTGTACTTTAGAATGTACTTTAGAGTGTACTTTAGAGTGTACTTTAGAATGTACTTTAGACTGTACTTTAGACTGTACTTTAGAATATACTTTAGACTACTTTAGAATGTACTTTAAAGACTACTTCAGACTGTACTTTAGAATGTACTTTAGAATGTACTTTAGACTACTTTAGACTACTTTAGAATGTACTTTAGACTGTACTTTAGAATGTTCTTTAGAATGTACTTTAGACTGTACTTTAGAATGTACTTTAGAGTGTACTTTAGAATGTACTTCAGAATGAACTTTAGA
Source organism: Eucyclogobius newberryi (assembly GCF_026437365.1). Classification (NCBI taxonomy): domain Eukaryota; kingdom Metazoa; phylum Chordata; class Actinopteri; order Gobiiformes; family Gobiidae; genus Eucyclogobius; species Eucyclogobius newberryi. Next base: position 36,981,405 of record NW_027316500.1, on the reverse strand, counting down.
ATGTACTTTAGACTACTTTAGACTGTACTTTAGACTGTACTTTAGACTGTACTTTAGAATGTACTTTAGACTGTACTTGAGAATGTACTTTAGAATGTCCTTTAGAGTGTACTTTAGAGTGTACTTTAGACTGTACTTTAGAATGTACTTTAGACTGTACTTTAGAGTGTACTTTAGAGTGTACTTTACAATGTACTTTAGAGTGTACTTTAGAATGTACTTTAGAATGTACTTTAGAATGTACTTTAGACTAGACTACTTTAGAATGTACTTTAAAGACTGTACTTTAGAATGTACTTTAGAATGTACCTTAGACTACTTTAGACTACTTTAGAATGTACTTTAGACTGTACTTTAGACTGTACTTTAGAATGTACTTTAGAATGTACTTTAGACTGTACTTTAGACTGTACTTTAGAATGTACTTTAGAGTGTACTTTAGAATGTACTTTAGACTGTGCTTTAGAATGAACTTTAGAATGTACTTTAGACTACTTTAGACTGTACTTTAGACTGTACTTTAGACTGTACTTTAGAATGTACTTTAGACTGTACTTGAGAATGTACTTTAGAATGTCCTTTAGAGTGTACTTTAGAGTGTACTTTAGAGTGTACTTTAGAATGTACTTTAGAATGTACTTTAGAGTGTACTTCAGACTGTACTTTAGAGTGTACTTTAGAATGTACTTTAGGATGTACTTTAGAGTGTACTTTAGAATGTACTTTAGACTGTACTTTAGAGTGTACTTTAGAGTGTACTTTAGAATGTACTTTAGAATGTACTTTAGACTCTACTTTAGAGTGTACTTTAGAATGTACTTTAGGATGTACTTTAGAGTGTACTTTAGAATGTACTTTAGAATGTACTTTAGAGTGTACTTTAGAGTGTACTTTAGAGTGTACTTTAGAATATACTTTAGAATGTACTTTAGACTGTACTTCAGACTGTACTTTAGACTGTACTTTAGAATGTACTTTAGAATTTACTTTAGACTCATTTAGACTACTTTAGAATGTACTTTAAAGACTGTACTTTAGAATGTACTTTAGAATGTACTTTAGACTACTTTTGACTACTTTAGAATGTACTTTAGAATGTACTTTAGAATGTACTTTAGAATGTACTTTAGAGTGTACTTTAGAGTGTGCTTTAGAATGTACTTTAGAATGTATTTTAGACTGTACTTCAGACTGTACTTTAGACTGTACTTTAGAATTTACTTTAGACTCATTTAGACTACTTTAGAATGTACTTTAAAGACTGTACTTTAGAATGTACTTTAGACTACTTTAGACTACTTTAGAATGTACTTTAGAATGTACTTTAGAATGTACTTTAGAGTGTACTTTAGAGTGTGCTTTAGAATGTACTTTAGAATGTACTTTAGACTGTACTTTAGACTGTACTTTAGAGTGTACTTTAGAGTGTACTTTAGAGTGTACTTTAGAATGTACTTTAGAGTGTACTTTAGAATGTACTTTAGAATGTACTTTAGACTGTACTTTAGAGTGTACTTTAGAGTGTACTTTAGAGTGTACTTTAGAATGTACTTTAGACTGTACTTTAGAATGAACTTTAGAATGTACTTTAGACTACTTTAGACTGTACTTTAGACTGTACTTTAGACTGAACTTTAGAGTGTACTTTAGAATGTACTTTAGAATGTACTTTAGAATGTACTTCAGAATGTACTTTAGAGTGTACTTTAGAGTGTGCTTTAGAATGTACTTTAGAATGTACTTTAGACTGTACTTTAGAGTGTACTTTAGAGTGTACTTTAGAATGTACTTTAGACTACTTTAGAATGTACTTTAGACTGTACTTTAGACTGTACTTTAGAATGTACTTTAGACTGTACTTTAGACTGTACTTTAGAATGTACTTTAGAGTGTACTTTAGACTGTACTTTAGACAGTACTTTAGACTGTACTTTAGACTGTACTTTAGACTGTACTTTAGACTGTACTTTAGACTACTTTAAATTGTACTTTAGACTGTACTTTAGACTACTTTAGACTGTACTTTAGAATGTACTTTAGAATGTACTTTAGAATGTACTTTAGAATGTACTTTAGAATGTACCTTAGAGTGTACCTTAGAGTGTACTTTAGAATGTACTTTAGAATGTACTTTAGACTGTACTTTAGAATGTACTTTAGACTGTACTTTAGAATGTACTTTAGAGTGTACTTTAGAGTGTACTTTAGAATGTACTTTAGACTGTACTTTAGACTGTACTTTAGAATATACTTTAGACTACTTTAGAATGTACTTTAAAGACTACTTCAGACTGTACTTTAGAATGTACTTTAGAATGTACTTTAGACTACTTTAGACTACTTTAGAATGTACTTTAGACTGTACTTTAGAATGTTCTTTAGAATGTACTTTAGACTGTACTTTAGAATGTACTTTAGAGTGTACTTTAGAATGTACTTCAGAATGAACTTTAGAATGTACTTTAGACTACTTTAGACTGTACTTTAGACTGTACTTTAGACTGTACTTTAGAATGTACTTTAGACTGTACTTGAGAATGTACTTTAGAATGTCCTTTAGAGTGTACTTTAGAGTGTACTTTAGACTGTACTTTAGAATGTACTTTAGACTGTACTTTAGAGTGTACTTTAGAGTGTACTTTACAATGTACTTTAGAGTGTACTTTAGAATGTACTTTAGAATGTACTTTAGAATGTACTTTAGACTAGACTACTTTAGAATGTACTTTAAAGACTGTACTTTAGAATGTACTTTAGAATGTACCTTAGACTACTTTAGACTACTTTAGAATGTACTTTAGACTGTACTTTAGACTGTACTTTAGAATGTACTTTAGAATGTACTTTAGACTGTACTTTAGACTGTACTTTAGAATGTACTTTAGAGTGTACTTTAGAATGTACTTTAGACTGTGCTTTAGAATGAACTTTAGAATGTACTTTAGACTACTTTAGACTGTACTTTAGACTGTACTTTAGACTGTACTTTAGAATGTACTTTAGACTGTACTTGAGAATGTACTTTAGAATGTCCTTTAGAGTGTACTTTAGAGTGTACTTTAGAGTGTACTTTAGAATGTACTTTAGAATGTACTTTAGAGTGTACTTCAGACTGTACTTTAGAGTGTACTTTAGAATGTACTTTAGGATGTACTTTAGAGTGTACTTTAGAATGTACTTTAGACTGTACTTTAGAGTGTACTTTAGAGTGTACTTTAGAATGTACTTTAGAATGTACTTTAGACTCTACTTTAGAGTGTACTTTAGAATGTACTTTAGGATGTACTTTAGAGTGTACTTTAGAATGTACTTTAGAATGTACTTTAGAGTGTACTTTAGAGTGTACTTTAGAGTGTACTTTAGAATATACTTTAGAATGTACTTTAGACTGTACTTCAGACTGTACTTTAGACTGTACTTTAGAATGTACTTTAGAATTTACTTTAGACTCATTTAGACTACTTTAGAATGTACTTTAAAGACTGTACTTTAGAATGTACTTTAGAATGTACTTTAGACTACTTTTGACTACTTTAGAATGTACTTTAGAATGTACTTTAGAATGTACTTTAGAATGTACTTTAGAGTGTACTTTAGAGTGTGCTTTAGAATGTACTTTAGAATGTATTTTAGACTGTACTTCAGACTGTACTTTAGACTGTACTTTAGAATTTACTTTAGACTCATTTAGACTACTTTAGAATGTACTTTAAAGACTGTACTTTAGAATGTACTTTAGACTACTTTAGACTACTTTAGAATGTACTTTAGAATGTACTTTAGAATGTACTTTAGAGTGTACTTTAGAGTGTGCTTTAGAATGTACTTTAGAATGTACTTTAGACTGTACTTTAGACTGTACTTTAGAGTGTACTTTAGAGTGTACTTTAGAGTGTACTTTAGAATGTACTTTAGAGTGTACTTTAGAATGTACTTTAGAATGTACTTTAGACTGTACTTTAGAGTGTACTTTAGAGTGTACTTTAGAGTGTACTTTAGAATGTACTTTAGACTGTACTTTAGAATGAACTTTAGAATGTACTTTAGACTACTTTAGACTGTACTTTAGACTGTACTTTAGACTGAACTTTAGAGTGTACTTTAGAATGTACTTTAGAATGTACTTTAGAATGTACTTCAGAATGTACTTTAGAGTGTACTTTAGAGTGTGCTTTAGAATGTACTTTAGAATGTACTTTAGACTGTACTTTAGAGTGTACTTTAGAGTGTACTTTAGAATGTACTTTAGACTACTTTAGAATGTACTTTAGACTGTACTTTAGACTGTACTTTAGAATGTACTTTAGACTGTACTTTAGACTGTACTTTAGAATGTACTTTAGAGTGTACTTTAGAATGTACTTTAGAATGAACTTTAGAATGTACTTTAGACTACTTTAGACTGTACTTTAGACTGTACTTTAGAAAGTACTTTAGACTGTACTTTAGAGTGTACTTTAGAGTGTACTTTAGACTGTACTTTAGAATGTACTTTAGAGTGTACTTTAGACTGTACTTTAGAGTGTACTTTAGAGTGTACTTTAGACTGTACTTTAGACTGTACTTTAGACTGTACTTTAGACTACTTTAAATTGTACTTTAGACTGTACTTTAGACTACTTTAGACTGTACTTTAGAATGTACTTTAGAGTGTACTTTAGAATGTACTTTAGAATGTACTTTAGAATGTACTTTAGAATGTACTTTAGAGTGTACCTTAGAGTGTACTTTAGAATGTACTTTAGACTGTACTTTAGACTGTACTTTAAATACTACTTCAGACTGTACTTTAGAATGTACTTTAGACTACTTTAGACTACTTTAGAATGTACTTTAGACTGTACTTTAGAAAGTACTTTAGACTGTACTTTAGAGTGTACTTTAGAGTGTACTTTAGACTGTACTTTAGAATGTACTTTAGAGTGTACTTTAGACTGTACTTTAGAGTGTACTTTAGAATATACTTTAGACTGTACTTTAGACTACTTTAGAATGTACTTTAAAGACTGTACTTTAGAATGTACTTTAGACTGTACTTTAGAGTGTACTTTAGAATGTACTTTAGAATGTACTTTAGAATGTACTTTAGAATGTACTTTAGAGTGTACCTTAGAGTGTACTTTAGAATGTACTTTAGAATGCTCTTTAGAATGTACTTTAGACTGTACTTTAGAATGTACTTTAGACTGTACTTTAGAATGTACTTTAGAGTGTACTTTAGAATGTACTTTAGACTGTACTTTAGAATGTACTTTAGACTACTTTAGACTACTTTAGAATGTACTTTAAAGACTACTTCAGACTGTACTTTAGAATGTACTTTAGACTACTTTAGACTATTTTAGAATGTACTTTAGACTGTACTTTAGAATGTACTTTAGAATGTACTTTAGACTGTACTTTAGAATGTACTTTAGAGTGTACTTTAGAATGTACTTCAGAGTGTACTTTAGAATGTACTTTAGAGTGTACTTTAGAATATACGTAAGAATGTACTTTAGACTACTTTAGACTGTACTTTAGACTCTACTTTAGACTGTACTTTAGACTGTACTTTAGACTGTACTTTAGAATGTACTTTAGAATGTACTTTAGAGTGTACTTTAGAATGTACTTTAGAGTGTACTTTAGAGTGTACTTTAGAATGTACTTTAGAATATACTTTAGACTGTACTTTAGACTACTTTAGAATGTACTTTAAAGACTGTACTTTAGAATGTACTTTAGACTGTACTTTAGAGTGTACTTTAGAATGTACTTTAGAATGTACTTTAGAATGTACTTTAGAATGTACTTTAGAGTGTACCTTAGAGTGTACTTTAGAATGTACTTTAGAATGCTCTTTAGAATGTACTTTAGACTGTACTTTAGAATGTACTTTAGACTGTACTTTAGAATGTACTTTAGAGTGTACTTTAGAATGTACTTTAGACTGTACTTTAGAATGTACTTTAGACTACTTTAGACTACTTTAGAATGTACTTTAAAGACTACTTCAGACTGTACTTTAGAATGTACTTTAGACTACTTTAGACTATTTTAGAATGTACTTTAGACTGTACTTTAGAATGTACTTTAGAATGTACTTTAGACTGTACTTTAGAATGTACTTTAGAGTGTACTTTAGAATGTACTTCAGAGTGTACTTTAGAATGTACTTTAGAGTGTACTTTAGAATATACTTTAGAATGTACTTTAGACTACTTTAGACTGTACTTTAGACTCTACTTTAGACTGTATTTTAGACTGTACTTTAGACTACTTTAGAATGTACTTTAGACTGTACTTTAGACTGTACTTTAGACTACTTTAGAATGTACTTTAGACTGTACTTTAGACTGTACTTTAGAATGTACTTTAGAATGTACTTTAGAGTGTACTTTAGAATGTACTTTAGAATGTACATTAGAGTGTACTTTAGAGTGTACCTTAGAATGTACTTTAGAGTGTACTTTAGAATGTACTTTAGAATATACTTTAGACTGTACTTTAGAATGTACTTTAGACTGTACTTTAGAGTGTACTTTAGAATGTACTTTAGAATGTACTTTAGAGTGTACTTTAGAGTGTACTTTAGAATGTACTTTAGACTGTACTTTAGAATGAACTTTAGAATGTACTTTAGACTACTTTAGACTGTACTTTAGACTGTACTTTAGACTGTACTTTAGAGTGTACTTTAGAATGTACTTTAGAATGTACTTTAGAATGTACTTCAGAATGTACTTTAGAGTGTACTTTAGAGTGTGCTTTAGAATGTACTTTAGAATGTACTTTAGACTGTACTTTAGAGTGTACTTTAGAGTGTACTTTAGAATGTACTTTAGACTACTTTAGAATGTACTTTAGACTGTACTTTAGACTGTACTTTAGAATGTACTTTAGACTGTACTTTAGAATGTACTTTAGAGTGTACTTTAGAATGTACTTTAGAATGAACTTTAGAATGTACTTTAGACTACTTTAGACTGTACTTTAGACTGTACTTTAGAAAGTACTTTAGACTGTACTTTAGAGTGTACTTTAGAGTGTACTTTAGACTGTACTTTAGAATGTACTTTAGAGTGTACTTTAGACTGTACTTTAGACAGTACTTTAGACTGTACTTTAGACTGTACTTTAGACTGTACTTTAGACTGTACTTTAGACTACTTTAAATTGTACTTTAGACTGTACTTTAGACTACTTTAGACTGTACTTTAGAATGTACTTTAGAATGTACTTTAGAATGTACTTTAGAATGTACTTTAGAATGTACCTTAGAGTGTACCTTAGAGTGTACTTTAGAATGTACTTTAGAATGTACTTTAGACTGTACTTTAGAATGTACTTTAGACTGTACTTTAGAATGTACTTTAGAGTGTACTTTAGAGTGTACTTTAGAATGTACTTTAGACTGTACTTTAGACTGTACTTTAGAATATACTTTAGACTACTTTAGAATGTACTTTAAAGACTACTTCAGACTGTACTTTAGAATGTACTTTAGAATGTACTTTAGACTACTTTAGACTACTTTAGAATGTACTTTAGACTGTACTTTAGAATGTTCTTTAGAATGTACTTTAGACTGTACTTTAGAATGTACTTTAGAGTGTACTTTAGAATGTACTTCAGAATGAACTTTAGAATGTACTTTAGACTACTTTAGACTGTACTTTAGACTGTACTTTAGACTGTACTTTAGAATGTACTTTAGACTGTACTTGAGAATGTACTTTAGAATGTCCTTTAGAGTGTACTTTAGAGTGTACTTTAGACTGTACTTTAGAATGTACTTTAGACTGTACTTTAGAGTGTACTTTAGAGTGTACTTTACAATGTACTTTAGAGTGTACTTTAGAATGTACTTTAGAATGTACTTTAGAATGTACTTTAGACTAGACTACTTTAGAATGTACTTTAAAGACTGTACTTTAGAATGTACTTTAGAATGTACCTTAGACTACTTTAGACTACTTTAGAATGTACTTTAGACTGTACTTTAGACTGTACTTTAGAATGTACTTTAGAATGTACTTTAGACTGTACTTTAGACTGTACTTTAGAATGTACTTTAGAGTGTACTTTAGAATGTACTTTAGACTGTGCTTTAGAATGAACTTTAGAATGTACTTTAGACTACTTTAGACTGTACTTTAGACTGTACTTTAGACTGTACTTTAGAATGTACTTTAGACTGTACTTGAGAATGTACTTTAGAATGTCCTTTAGAGTGTACTTTAGAGTGTACTTTAGAGTGTACTTTAGAATGTACTTTAGAATGTACTTTAGAGTGTACTTCAGACTGTACTTTAGAGTGTACTTTAGAATGTACTTTAGGATGTACTTTAGAGTGTACTTTAGAATGTACTTTAGACTGTACTTTAGAGTGTACTTTAGAGTGTACTTTAGAATGTACTTTAGAATGTACTTTAGACTCTACTTTAGAGTGTACTTTAGAATGTACTTTAGGATGTACTTTAGAGTGTACTTTAGAATGTACTTTAGAATGTACTTTAGAGTGTACTTTAGAGTGTACTTTAGAGTGTACTTTAGAATATACTTTAGAATGTACTTTAGACTGTACTTCAGACTGTACTTTAGACTGTACTTTAGAATGTACTTTAGAATTTACTTTAGACTCATTTAGACTACTTTAGAATGTACTTTAAAGACTGTACTTTAGAATGTACTTTAGAATGTACTTTAGACTACTTTTGACTACTTTAGAATGTACTTTAGAATGTACTTTAGAATGTACTTTAGAATGTACTTTAGAGTGTACTTTAGAGTGTGCTTTAGAATGTACTTTAGAATGTATTTTAGACTGTACTTCAGACTGTACTTTAGACTGTACTTTAGAATTTACTTTAGACTCATTTAGACTACTTTAGAATGTACTTTAAAGACTGTACTTTAGAATGTACTTTAGACTACTTTAGACTACTTTAGAATGTACTTTAGAATGTACTTTAGAATGTACTTTAGAGTGTACTTTAGAGTGTGCTTTAGAATGTACTTTAGAATGTACTTTAGACTGTACTTTAGACTGTACTTTAGAGTGTACTTTAGAGTGTACTTTAGAGTGTACTTTAGAATGTACTTTAGAGTGTACTTTAGAATGTACTTTAGAATGTACTTTAGACTGTACTTTAGAGTGTACTTTAGAGTGTACTTTAGAGTGTACTTTAGAATGTACTTTAGACTGTACTTTAGAATGAACTTTAGAATGTACTTTAGACTACTTTAGACTGTACTTTAGACTGTACTTTAGACTGAACTTTAGAGTGTACTTTAGAATGTACTTTAGAATGTACTTTAGAATGTACTTCAGAATGTACTTTAGAGTGTACTTTAGAGTGTGCTTTAGAATGTACTTTAGAATGTACTTTAGACTGTACTTTAGAGTGTACTTTAGAGTGTACTTTAGAATGTACTTTAGACTACTTTAGAATGTACTTTAGACTGTACTTTAGACTGTACTTTAGAATGTACTTTAGACTGTACTTTAGACTGTACTTTAGAATGTACTTTAGAGTGTACTTTAGAATGTACTTTAGAATGAACTTTAGAATGTACTTTAGACTACTTTAGACTGTACTTTAGACTGTACTTTAGAAAGTACTTTAGACTGTACTTTAGAGTGTACTTTAGAGTGTACTTTAGACTGTACTTTAGAATGTACTTTAGAGTGTACTTTAGACTGTACTTTAGAGTGTACTTTAGAGTGTACTTTAGACTGTACTTTAGACTGTACTTTAGACTGTACTTTAGACTACTTTAAATTGTACTTTAGACTGTACTTTAGACTACTTTAGACTGTACTTTAGAATGTACTTTAGAGTGTACTTTAGAATGTACTTTAGAATGTACTTTAGAATGTACTTTAGAATGTACTTTAGAGTGTACCTTAGAGTGTACTTTAGAATGTACTTTAGAATGTACTTTAGACTGTACTTTAGAATGTACTTTAGAGTGTACTTTAGACTGTACTTTAGAGTGTACTTTAGAGTGTACTTTAGACTGTACTTTAGACTGTACTTTAGACTGTACTATAGACTACTTTAAATTGTACTTTAGACTGTACTTTAGACTACTTTAGACTGTACTTTAGAATGTACTTTAGAGTGTACTTTAGAATGTACTTTAGAATGTACTTTAGAATGTACCTTAGAGTGTACCTTAGAGTGTACTTTAGAATGTACTTTAGAATGTACTTTAGACTGTACTTTAGAATGTACTTTAGACTGTACTTTAGAATGTACTTTAGAGTGTACTTTAGAGTGTACTTTAGAATGTACTTTAGACTGTACTTTAGAATATACTTTAGACTACTTTAGAATGTACTTTAAAGACTACTTCAGACTGTACTTTAGAATGTACTTCAGAATGTACTTTAGACTACTTTAGACTACTTTAGAATGTACTTTAGACTGTACTTTAGAATGTTCTTTAGAATGTACTTTAGACTGTACTTTAGAATGTACTTTAGAGTGTACTTTAGAATGTACTTCAGAATGAACTTTAGAATGTACTTTAGACTACTTTAGACTGTACTTTAGACTGTACTTTAGACTGTACTTTAGAATGTACTTTAGACTGTACTTGAGAATGTACTTTAGAATGTCCTTTAGAGTGTACTTTAGAGTGTACTTTAGAGTGTACTTTAGAATGTACTTTAGACTGTACTTTAGAGTGTACTTTAGAATGTACTTTAGAATGTACTTTAGAGTGTACTTCAGACTGTACTTTAGAATATACTTTAGACTGTACTTTAGAATGTACTTTAGACTGTACTTTAGAGTGTACTTTAGAATGTACTTTAGAGTGTACTTTAGACTGTACTTTAGAATGTACTTTAGACTGTATTTTAGAGTGTACTTTAGAGTGTACTTTACAATGTACTTTAGAGTGTACTTTAGAATGTACTTTAGAATGTACTTTAGAATGTACTTTAGACTAGACTACTTTAGAATGTACTTTAAAGACTGTACTTTAGAATGTACTTTAGAATGTACCTTAGACTACTTTAGACTACTTTAGAATGTACTTTAGACTGTACTTTAGACTGTACTTTAGAATGTACTTTAGAATGTACTTTAGACTGTACTTTAGACTGTACTTTAGAATGTACTTTAGAGTGTACTTTAGAATGTACTTTAGACTGTGCTTTAGAATGAACTTTAGAATGTACTTTAGACTACTTTAGACTGTACTTTAGACTGTACTTTAGACTGTACTTTAGAATGTACTTTAGACTGTACTTGAGAAAGTACTTTAGAATGTCCTTTAGAGTGTACTTTAGAGTGTACTTTAGAATGTACTTTAGACTGTACTTTAGAGTGTACTTTAGAATGTACTTTAGAATGTACTTTAGAGTGTACTTCAGACTGTACTTTAGAGTGTACTTTAGAATGTACTTTAGGATGTACTTTAGAGTGTACTTTAGAATGTACTTTAGACTGTACTTTAGAGTGTACTTTAGAGTGTACTTTAGAATGTACTTTAGAATGTACTTTAGACTCTACTTTAGAGTGTACTTTAGAATGTACTTTAGGATGTACTTTAGAGTGTACTTTAGAATGTACTTTAGAATGTACTTTAGAGTGTACTTTAGAGTGTACTTTAGAGTGTACTTTAGAATATACTTTAGAATGTACTTTAGACTGTACTTCAGACTGTACTTTAGACTGTACTTTAGAATGTACTTTAAAGACTGTACTTTAGAATGTACTTTAGAATGTACTTTAGACTACTTTTGACTACTTTAGAATGTACTTTAGAATGTACTTTAGAATGTACTTTAGAATGTACTTTAGAGTGTGCTTTAGAATGTACTTTAGAATGTATTTTAGACTGTACTTCAGACTGTACTTTAGACTGTACTTTAGAATGTACTTTAGAATTTACTTTAGACTCATTTAGACTACTTTAGAATGTACTTTAAAGACTGTACTTTAGAATGTACTTTAGACTACTTTAGACTACTTTAGAATGTACTTTAGAATGTACTTTAGAATGTACTTTAGAGTGTACTTTAGAGTGTGCTTTAGAATGTACTTTAGAATGTACTTTAGACTGTACTTTAGACTGTACTTTAGAGTGTACTTTAGAGTGTACTTTAGAGTGTACTTTAGAATGTACTTTAGACTGTACTTTAGAGTGTACTTTAGAATGTACTTTAGACTGTACTTTAGAGTGTACTTTAGAGTGTACTTTAGAATGTACTTTAGACTGTACTTTAGAATGAACTTTAGAATGTACTTTAGACTACTTTAGACTGTACTTTAGACTGTACTTTAGACTGTACTTTAGAGTGTACTTTAGAATGTACTTTAGAATGTACTTTAGAATGTACTTCAGAATGTACTTTAGAGTGTACTTTAGAGTGTGCTTTAGAATGTACTTTAGAATGTACTTTAGACTGTACTTTAGAGTGTACTTTAGAATGTACTTTAGACTACTTTAGAATGTACTTTAGACTGTACTTTAGACTGTACTTTAGAATGTACTTTAGACTGTACTTTAGACTGTACTTTAGAATGTACTTTAGAGTGTACTTTAGACTGTGCTTTAGAATGAACTTTAGAATGTACTTTAGACTACTTTAGACTGTACTTTAGACTGTACTTTAGACTGTACTTTAGAATGTACTTTAGACTGTACTTGAGAATGTACTTTAGAATGTCCTTTAGAGTGTACTTTAGAGTGTACTTTAGAGTGTACTTTAGAATGTACTTTAGACTGTACTTTAGAGTGTACTTTAGAATGTACTTTAGAATGTACTTTAGAGTGTACTTCAGACTGTACTTTAGAGTGTACTTTAGAATGTACTTTAGGATGTACTTTAGAGTGTACTTTAGAATGTACTTTAGACTGTACTTTAGAGTGTACTTTAGAGTGTACTTTAGAATGTACTTTAGAATGTACTTTAGACTCTACTTTAGAGTGTACTTTAGAATGTACTTTAGGATGTACTTTAGAGTGTACTTTAGAATGTACTTTAGAATGTACTTTAGAGTGTACTTTAGAGTGTACTTTAGAGTGTACTTTAGAGTGTACTTTAGAATATACTTTAGAATGTACTTTAGACTGTACTTCAGACTGTACTTTAGACTGTACTTTAGAATGTACTTTAGAATTTACTTTAGACTCATTTAGACTACTTTAGAATGTACTTTAAAGACTGTACTTTAGAATGTACTTTAGAATGTACTTTAGACTACTTTTGACTACTTTAGAATGTACTTTAGAATGTACTTTAGAATGTACTTTAGAGTGTACTTTAGAGTGTGCTTTAGAATGTACTTTAGAATGTATTTTAGACTGTACTTCAGACTGTACTTTAGACTGTACTTTAGAATGTACTTTAGAATTTACTTTAGACTTATTTAGACTACTTTAGAATGTACTTTAAAGACTGTACTTTAGAATGTACTTTAGACTACTTTAGACTACTTTAGAATGTACTTTAGAATGTACTTTAGAATGTACTTTAGAGTGTACTTTAGAGTGTGCTTTAGAATGTACTTTAGAATGTACTTTAGACTGTACTTTAGAGTGTACTTTAGAGTGTACTTTAGAGTGTACTTTAGAATGTACTTTAGACTGTACTTTAGAGTGTACTTTAGAATGTACTTTAGACTGTACTTTAGAGTGTACTTTAGAGTGTACTTTAGAGTGTACTTTAGACTGTACTTTAGAATGAACTTTAGAATGTACTTTAGACTACTTTAGACTGTACTTTAGACTGTACTTTAGACTGTACTTTAGACTGTACTTTAGAATGTACTTTAGAGTGTACTTTAGAATGTACTTTAGACTGTGCTTTAGAATGAACTTTAGAATGTACTTTAGACTACTTTAGACTGTACTTTAGACTGTACTTTAGACTGTACTTTAGAATGTACTTTAGACTGTACTTGAGAATGTACTTTAGAATGTCCTTTAGAGTGTACTTTAGAGTGTACTTTAGAGTGTACTTTAGAATGTACTTTAGACTGTACTTTAGAGTGTACTTTAGAATGTACTTTAGAATGTACTTTAGAGTGTACTTCAGACTGTACTTTAGAGTGTACTTTAGAATGTACTTTAGGATGTACTTTAGAGTGTACTTTAGAATGTACTTTAGACTGTACTTTAGAATGTACTTTAGACTGTACTTTAGAGTGTACTTTAGAGTGTACTTTAGAATGTACTTTAGAATGTACTTTAGACTCTACTTTAGAGTGTACTTTAGAATGTACTTTAGGATGTACTTTAGAGTGTACTTTAGAATGTACTTTAGAGTGTACTTTAGAGTGTACTTTAGAGTGTACTTTAGAATATACTTTAGAATGTACTTTAGACTGTACTTCAGACTGTACTTTAGACTGTACTTTAGAATGTACTTTAAAGACTGTACTTTAGAATGTACTTTAGAATGTACTTTAGACTACTTTTGACTACTTTAGAATGTACTTTAGAATGTACTTTAGAATGTACTTTAGAATGTACTTTAGAGTGTGCTTTAGAATGTACTTTAGAATGTATTTTAGACTGTACTTCAGACTGTACTTTAGACTGTACTTTAGAATGTACTTTAGAATTTACTTTAGACTCATTTAGACTACTTTAGAATGTACTTTAAAGACTGTACTTTAGAATGTACTTTAGACTACTTTAGACTACTTTAGAATGTACTTTAGAATGTACTTTAGAATGTACTTTAGAGTGTACTTTAGAGTGTGCTTTAGAATGTACTTTAGAATGTACTTTAGACTGTACTTTAGACTGTACTTTAGAGTGTACTTTAGAGTGTACTTTAGAGTGTACTTTAGAATGTACTTTAGACTGTACTTTAGAGTGTACTTTAGAATGTACTTTAGACTGTACTTTAGAGTGTACTTTAGAGTGTACTTTAGAATGTACTTTAGACTGTACTTTAGAATGAACTTTAGAATGTACTTTAGACTACTTTAGACTGTACTTTAGACTGTACTTTAGACTGTACTTTAGAGTGTACTTTAGAATGTACTTTAGAATGTACTTTAGAATGTACTTCAGAATGTACTTTAGAGTGTACTTTAGAGTGTGCTTTAGAATGTACTTTAGAATGTACTTTAGACTGTACTTTAGAGTGTACTTTAGAATGTACTTTAGACTACTTTAGAATGTACTTTAGACTGTACTTTAGACTGTACTTTAGAATGTACTTTAGACTGTACTTTAGACTGTACTTTAGAATGTACTTTAGAGTGTACTTTAGACTGTGCTTTAGAATGAACTTTAGAATGTACTTTAGACTACTTTAGACTGTACTTTAGACTGTACTTTAGACTGTACTTTAGAATGTACTTTAGACTGTACTTGAGAATGTACTTTAGAATGTCCTTTAGAGTGTACTTTAGAGTGTACTTTAGAGTGTACTTTAGAATGTACTTTAGACTGTACTTTAGAGTGTACTTTAGAATGTACTTTAGAATGTACTTTAGAGTGTACTTCAGACTGTACTTTAGAGTGTACTTTAGAATGTACTTTAGGATGTACTTTAGAGTGTACTTTAGAATGTACTTTAGACTGTACTTTAGAGTGTACTTTAGAGTGTACTTTAGAATGTACTTTAGAATGTACTTTAGACTCTACTTTAGAGTGTACTTTAGAATGTACTTTAGGATGTACTTTAGAGTGTACTTTAGAATGTACTTTAGAATGTACTTTAGAGTGTACTTTAGAGTGTACTTTAGAGTGTACTTTAGAATATACTTTAGAATGTACTTTAGACTGTACTTCAGACTGTACTTTAGACTGTACTTTAGAATGTACTTTAGAATTTACTTTAGACTCATTTAGACTACTTTAGAATGTACTTTAAAGACTGTACTTTAGAATGTACTTTAGAATGTACTTTAGACTACTTTTGACTACTTTAGAATGTACTTTAGAATGTACTTTAGAATGTACTTTAGAATGTACTTTAGAGTGTACTTTAGAGTGTGCTTTAGAATGTACTTTAGAATGTATTTTAGACTGTACTTCAGACTGTACTTTAGACTGTACTTTAGAATGTACTTTAGAATTTACTTTAGACTTATTTAGACTACTTTAGAATGTACTTTAAAGACTGTACTTTAGAATGTACTTTAGACTACTTTAGACTACTTTAGAATGTACTTTAGAATGTACTTTAGAATGTACTTTAGAGTGTACTTTAGAGTGTGCTTTAGAATGTACTTTAGAATGTACTTTAGACTGTACTTTAGAGTGTACTTTAGAGTGTACTTTAGAGTGTACTTTAGAATGTACTTTAGACTGTACTTTAGAGTGTACTTTAGAATGTACTTTAGACTGTACTTTAGAGTGTACTTTAGAGTGTACTTTAGAGTGTACTTTAGACTGTACTTTAGAATGAACTTTAGAATGTACTTTAGACTACTTTAGACTGTACTTTAGACTGTACTTTAGACTGTACTTTAGAGTGTACTTTAGAATGTACTTTAGAATGTACTTTAGAATGTACTTCAGAATGTACTTTAGAGTGTACTTTAGAGTGTGCTTTAGAATGTACTTTAGAATGTACTTTAGAGTGTACTTTAGAGTGTACTTTAGAATGTACTTTAGACTACTTTAGAATGTACTTTAGACTGTACTTTAGACTGTACTTTAGAATGTACTTTAGACTGTACTTTAGACTGTACTTTAGAATGTACTTTAGAGTGTACTTTAGAATGTACTTTAGAATGAACTTTAGAATGTACTTTAGACTACTTTAGACTGTACTTTAGACTGTACTTTAGAAAGTACTTTAGACTGTACTTTAGAGTGTACTTTAGAGTGTACTTTAGACTGTACTTTAGAATGTACTTTAGAGTGTACTTTAGACTGTACTTTAGAGTGTACTTTAGAGTGTACTTTAGACTGTACTTTAGACTGTACTTTAGACTGTACTTTAGACTACTTTAAATTGTACTTTAGACTGTACTTTAGACTACTTTAGACTGTACTTTAGAATGTACTTTAGACTGTACTTTAGAATGTACTTTAGAATGTACTTTAGAATGTACTTTAGAATGTACTTTAGAGTGTACCTTAGAGTGTACTTTAGAATGTACTTTAGAATGTACTTTAGACTGTACTTTAGAATGTACTTTAGACTGTACTTTAGAATGTACTTTAGAGTGTACTTTAGAGTGTACTTTAGAATGTACTTTAGACTGTACTTTAGACTGTACTTTAGAATATACTTTAGACTACTTTAGAATGTACTTTAAAGACTACTTCAGACTGTACTTTAGAATGTACTTTAGAATGTACTTTAGACTACTTTAGACTACTTTAGAATGTACTTTAGACTGTACTTTAGAATGTTCTTTAGAATGTACTTTAGACTGTACTTTAGAATGTACTTTAGAGTGTACTTTAGAATGTACTTCAGAGTGTACTTTAGAATGTACTTTAGAGTGTACTTTAGAATATACTTTAGACTGTACTTTAGACTGTACTTTAGACTGTACTTTAGAGTGTACCTTAGAGTGTACTTTAGAATGTACTTTAGAATGTACTTTAGACTGTACTTTAGAATGTACTTTAGAGTGTACTTTAGACTGTACTTTAGAGTGTACTTTAGAGTGTGCTTTAGAATGTACTTTAGAATGTATTTTAGACTGTACTTCAGACTGTACTTTAGACTGTACTTTAGAATGTACTTTAGAATTTACTTTAGACTCATTTAGACTACTTTAGAATGTACTTTAAAGACTGTACTTTAGAATGTACTTTAGACTACTTTAGACTACTTTAGAATGTACTTTAGAATGTACTTTAGAATGTACTTTAGAGTGTACTTTAGAATGTACTTTAGAATGTACTTTAGACTGTACTTTAGACTGTACTTTAGAGTGTACTTTAGAGTGTACTTTAGAGTGTACTTTAGAATGTACTTTAGACTGTACTTTAGAGTGTACTTTAGAATGTACTTTAGACTGTACTTTAGAGTGTACTTTAGAGTGTACTTTAGAGTGTACTTTAGAATGTACTTTAGACTGTACTTTAGAATGAACGTTAGAATGTACTTTAGACTACTTTAGACTGTACTTTAGACTGTACTTTAGACTGTACTTTAGAGTGTACTTTAGAATGTACTTTAGAATGTACTTTAGAATGTACTTCAGAATGTACTTTAGAGTGTACTTTAGAGTGTGCTTTAGAATGTACTTTAGAATGTACTTTAGACTGTACTTTAGAGTGTACTTTAGAGTGTACTTTAGAATGTACTTTAGACTACTTTAGAATGTACTTTAGACTGTACTTTAGACTGTACTTTAGACTGTACTTTAGACTGTACTTTAGAATGTACTTTAGAGTGTACTTTAGAATGTACTTTAGAATGAACTTTAGAATGTACTTTAGACTACTTTAGACTGTACTTTAGACTGTACTTTAGAAAGTACTTTAGACTGTACTTTAGAGTGTACTTTAGAGTGTACTTTAGACTGTACTTTAGAATGTACTTTAGAGTGTACTTTAGACTGTACTTTAGAGTGTACTTTAGACTGTACTTTAGACTGTACTTTAGACTGTACTTTAGACTACTTTAAATTGTACTTTAGACTGTACTTTAGACTACTTTAGACTGTACTTTAGAATGTACTTTAGAGTGTACTTTAGAATGTACTTTAGAATGTACTTTAGAATGTACTTTAGAATGTACTTTAGAGTGTACCTTAGAGTGTACTTTAGAATGTACTTTAGAATGTACTTTAGAATGTACTTTAGACTGTACTTTAGAATGTACTTTAGAGTGTACTTTAGAGTGTACTTTAGAATGTACTTTAGACTGTACTTTAGACTGTACTTTAGAATATACTTTAGACTACTTTAGAATGTACTTTAAAGACTACTTCAGACTGTACTTTAGAATGTACTTTAGAATGTACTTTAGACTACTTTAGACTACTTTAGAATGTACTTTAGACTGTACTTTAGAATGTTCTTTAGAATGTACTTTAGACTGTACTTTAGAATGTACTTTAGAGTGTACTTTAGAATGTACTTCAGAGTGTACTTTAGAATGTACTTTAGAGTGTACTTTAGAATATACTTTAGACTGTACTTTAGACTGTACTTTAGACTGTACTTTAGAGTGTACCTTAGAGTGTACTTTAGAATGTACTTTAGAATGTACTTTAGACTGTACTTTAGAGTGTACTTTAGAGTGTACTTTAGACTGTACTTTAGACTGTACTTTAGACTGTACTTTAGACTACTTTAAATTGTACTTTAGACTGTACTTTAGACTACTTTAGACTGTACTTTAGAGTGTACTTTAGAATGTACTTTAGAATGTACTTTAGAATGTACCTTAGAGTGTACCTTAGAGTGTACTTTAGAATGTACTTTAGAATGTACTTTAGACTGTACTTTAGAATGTACTTTAGACTGTACTTTAGAATGTACTTTAGAGTGTACTTTAGAGTGTACTTTAGAGTGTACTTTAGAATGTACTTTAGACTGTACTTTAGACTGTACTTTAGAATATACTTTAGACTACTTTAGAATGTACTTTAAAGACTACTTCAGACTGTACTTTAGAATGTACTTTAGAATGTACTTTAGACTACTTTAGACTACTTTAGAATGTACTTTAGACTGTACTTTAGACTGTACTTTAGAATGTACTTTAGACTGTACTTTAGACTGTACTTTAGAATGTACTTTAGAGTGTACTTTAGAATGTACTTTAGAATGAACTTTAGAATGTACTTTAGACTACTTTAGACTGTACTTTAGACTGTACTTTAGAAAGTACTTTAGACTGTACTTTACAGTGTACTTTAGAGTGTACTTTAGACTGTACTTTAGAGTGTACTTTAGAGTGTACTTTAGACTGTACTTTAGACTGTACTTTAGACTGTACTTTAGACTACTTTAAATTGTACTTTAGACTGTACTTTAGACTACTTTAGACTGTACTTTAGAATGTACTTTAGAGTGTACTTTAGAATGTACTTTAGAATGTACTTTAGAATGTACTTTAGAGTGTACCTTAGAGTGTACTTTAGAATGTACTTTAGAATGTACTTTAGAGTGTACTTTAGAATGTACTTTAGACTGTACTTTAGACTGTACTTTAGAATATACTTTAGACTACTTTAGAATGTACTTTAAAGACTACTTCAGACTGTACTTTAGAATGTACTTTAGAATGTACTTTAGACTACTTTAGACTACTTTAGAATGTACTTTAGACTGTACTTTAGAATGTTCTTTAGAATGTACTTTAGACTGTACTTTAGAATGTACTTTAGAGTGTACTTTAGAATGTACTTCAGAGTGTACTTTAGAATGTACTTTAGAGTGTACTTTAGAATATACTTTAGACTGTACTTTAGACTGTACTTTAGACTGTACTTTAGAGTGTACCTTAGAGTGTACTTTAGAATGTACTTTAGAATGTACTTTAGACTGTACTTTAGAATGTACTTTAGAGTGTACTTTAGACTGTACTTTAGAGTGTACTTTAGAGTGTACTTTAGACTGTACTTTAGACTGTACTTTAGACTACTTTAAATTGTACTTTAGACTGTACTTTAGACTACTTTAGACTGTACTTTAGAATGTACTTTAGAGTGTACTTTAGAATGTACTTTAGAATGTACTTTAGAATGTACCTTAGAGTGTACCTTAGAGTGTACTTTAGAATGTACTTTAGAATGTACTTTAGAGTGTACTTTAGAGTGTACTTTAGAGTGTACTTTAGAATGTACTTTAGACTGTACTTTAGACTGTACTTTAGAATATACTTTAGACTACTTTAGAATGTACTTTAAAGACTACTTCAGACTGTACTTTAGAATGTACTTTAGAATGTACTTTAGACTACTTTAGACTACTTTAGAATGTACTTTAGACTGTACTTTAGACTGTACTTTAGAATGTACTTTAGAATGTACTTTAGAATGTACTTTAGACTGTACTTTAGAATGTACTTTAGAGTGTACTTTAGACTGTACTTTAGAGTGTACTTTAGAGTGTACTTTAGACTGTACTTTAGACTGTACTTTAGACTGTACTTTAGACTACTTTAAATTGTACTTTAGACTGTACTTTAGACTACTTTAGACTGTACTTTAGAATGTACTTTAGAATGTACTTTAGAATGTACTTTAGAATGTACTTTAGAATGTACCTTAGAGTGTACCTTAGAGTGTACTTTAGAATGTACTTTAGAATGTACTTTAGACTGTACTTTAGAATGTACTTTAGACTGTACTTTAGAATGTACTTTAGAGTGTACTTTAGAGTGTACTTTAGAATGTACTTTAGACTGTACTTTAGACTGTACTTTAGAATATACTTTAGACTACTTTAGAATGTACTTTAAAGACTACTTCAGACTGTACTTTAGAATGTACTTTAGAATGTACTTTAGACTACTTTAGACTACTTTAGAATGTACTTTAGACTGTACTTTAGAATGTTCTTTAGAATGTACTTTAGACTGTACTTTAGAATGTACTTTAGAGTGTACTTTAGAATGTACTTCAGAATGAACTTTAGAATGTACTTTAGACTACTTTAGACTGTACTTTAGACTGTACTTTAGACTGTACTTTAGAATGTACTTTAGACTGTACTTGAGAATGTACTTTAGAATGTCCTTTAGAGTGTACTTTAGAGTGTACTTTAGAGTGTACTTTAGAATGTACTTTAGACTGTACTTTAGAGTGTACTTTAGAATGTACTTTAGAATGTACTTTAGAGTGTACTTCAGACTGTACTTTAGAATATACTTTAGACTGTACTTTAGAATGTACTTTAGACTGTACTTTAGAGTGTACTTTAGAATGTACTTTAGAGTGTACTTTAGACTGTACTTTAGAATGTACTTTAGAGTGTACTTTAGAGTGTACTTTAGAATGTACTTTAGAATGTACTTTAGACTCTACTTTAGAGTGTACTTTAGAATGTACTTTAGGATGTACTTTAGAGTGTACTTTAGAATGTACTTTAGAATGTACTTTAGAGTGTACTTTAGAGTGTACTTTAGAGTGTACTTTAGAGTGTACTTTAGAATATACTTTAGAATGTACTTTAGACTGTACTTCAGACTGTACTTTAGACTGTACTTTAGAATGTACTTTAGAATTTACTTTAGACTCATTTAGACTACTTTAGAATGTACTTTAAAGACTGTACTTTAGAATGTACTTTAGAATGTACTTTAGACTACTTTTGACTACTTTAGAATGTACTTTAGAATGTACTTTAGAATGTACTTTAGAGTGTACTTTAGAGTGTGCTTTAGAATGTACTTTAGAATGTATTTTAGACTGTACTTCAGACTGTACTTTAGACTGTACTTTAGAATGTACTTTAGAATTTACTTTAGACTCATTTAGACTACTTTAGAATGTACTTTAAAGACTGTACTTTAGAATGTACTTTAGACTACTTTAGACTACTTTAGAATGTACTTTAGAATGTACTTTAGAATGTACTTTAGAGTGTACTTTAGAGTGTGCTTTAGAATGTACTTTAGAATGTACTTTAGACTGTACTTTAGACTGTACTTTAGAGTGTACTTTAGAGTGTACTTTAGAGTGTACTTTAGAATGTACTTTAGACTGTACTTTAGAGTGTACTTTAGAATGTACTTTAGACTGTACTTTAGAGTGTACTTTAGAGTGTACTTTAGAGTGTACTTTAGAATGTACTTTAGACTGTACTTTAGAATGAACTTTAGAATGTACTTTAGACTACTTTAGACTGTACTTTAGACTGTACTTTAGACTGTACTTTAGAGTGTACTTTAGAATGTACTTTAGAATGTACTTTAGAATGTACTTCAGAATGTACTTTAGAGTGTACTTTAGAGTGTGCTTTAGAATGTACTTTAGAATGTACTTTAGACTGTACTTTAGAGTGTACTTTAGAGTGTACTTTAGAATGTACTTTAGACTACTTTAGAATGTACTTTAGACTGTACTTTAGACTGTACTTTAGAATGTACTTTAGACTGTACTTTAGACTGTACTTTAGAATGTACTTTAGAGTGTACTTTAGAATGTACTTTAGAATGAACTTTAGAATGTACTTTAGAATGTACTTTAGAATGTACTTTAGAATGTACTTTAGACTGTACTTTAGAATGTACTTTAGAGTGTACTTTAGAGTGTACTTTAGAATGTACTTTAGACTGTACTTTAGACTGTACTTTAGAATATACTTTAGACTACTTTAGAATGTACTTTAAAGACTACTTCAGACTGTACTTTAGAATGTACTTTAGAATGTACTTTAGACTACTTTAGACTACTTTAGAATGTACTTTAGACTGTACTTTAGAATGTTCTTTAGAATGTACTTTAGACTGTACTTTAGAATGTACTTTAGAGTGTACTTTAGAATGTACTTCAGAGTGTACTTTAGAATGTACTTTAGAGTGTACTTTAGAATATACTTTAGACTGTACTTTAGACTGTACTTTAGACTGTACTTTAGAGTGTACCTTAGAGTGTACTTTAGAATGTACTTTAGAATGTACTTTAGACTGTACTTTAGAGTGTACTTTAGAGTGTACTTTAGACTGTACTTTAGACTGTACTTTAGACTGTACTTTAGACTACTTCAAATTGTACTTTAGACTGTACTTTAGACTACTTTAGACTGTACTTTAGAGTGTACTTTAGAATGTACTTTAGAATGTACTTTAGAATGTACCTTAGAGTGTACCTTAGAGTGTACTTTAGAATGTACTTTAGAATGTACTTTAGACTGTACTTTAGAATGTACTTTAGACTGTACTTTAGAATGTACTTTAGAGTGTACTTTAGAGTGTACTTTAGAGTGTACTTTAGAATGTACTTTAGACTGTACTTTAGACTGTACTTTAGAATATACTTTAGACTACTTTAGAATGTACTTTAAAGACTACTTCAGACTGTACTTTAGAATGTACTTTAGAATGTACTTTAGACTACTTTAGACTACTTTAGAATGTACTTTAGACTGTACTTTAGACTGTACTTTAGAATGTACTTTAGACTGTACTTTAGACTGTACTTTAGAATGTACTTTAGAGTGTACTTTAGAATGTACTTTAGAATGAACTTTAGAATGTACTTTAGACTACTTTAGACTGTACTTTAGACTGTACTTTAGAAAGTACTTTAGACTGTACTTTACAGTGTACTTTAGAGTGTACTTTAGACTGTACTTTAGAATGTACTTTAGAGTGTACTTTAGACTGTACTTTAGAGTGTACTTTAGAGTGTACTTTAGACTGTACTTTAGACTGTACTTTAGACTGTACTTTAGACTACTTTAAATTGTACTTTAGACTGTACTTTAGACTACTTTAGACTGTACTTTAGAATGTACTTTAGAGTGTACTTTAGAATGTACTTTAGAATGTACTTTAGAATGTACTTTAGAGTGTACCTTAGAGTGTACTTTAGAATGTACTTTAGAATGTACTTTAGAGTGTACTTTAGAATGTACTTTAGACTGTACTTTAGACTGTACTTTAGAATATACTTTAGACTACTTTAGAATGTACTTTAAAGACTACTTCAGACTGTACTTTAGAATGTACTTTAGAATGTACTTTAGACTACTTTAGACTACTTTAGAATGTACTTTAGACTGTACTTTAGAATGTTCTTTAGAATGTACTTTAGACTGTACTTTAGAATGTACTTTAGAGTGTACTTTAGAATGTACTTCAGAGTGTACTTTAGAATGTACTTTAGAGTGTACTTTAGAATATACTTTAGACTGTACTTTAGACTGTACTTTAGACTGTACTTTAGAGTGTACCTTAGAGTGTACTTTAGAATGTACTTTAGAATGTACTTTAGACTGTACTTTAGAATGTACTTTAGAGTGTACTTTAGACTGTACTTTAGAGTGTACTTTAGAGTGTACTTTAGACTGTACTTTAGACTGTACTTTAGACTACTTTAAATTGTACTTTAGACTGTACTTTAGACTACTTTAGACTGTACTTTAGAATGTACTTTAGAGTGTACTTTAGAATGTACTTTAGAATGTACTTTAGAATGTACCTTAGAGTGTACCTTAGAGTGTACTTTAGAATGTACTTTAGAATGTACTTTAGACTGTACTTTAGAATGTACTTTAGACTGTACTTTAGAATGTACTTTAGAGTGTACTTTAGAGTGTACTTTAGAGTGTACTTTAGAATGTACTTTAGACTGTACTTTAGACTGTACTTTAGAATATACTTTAGACTACTTTAGAATGTACTTTAAAGACTACTTCAGACTGTACTTTAGAATGTACTTTAGAATGTACTTTAGACTACTTTAGACTACTTTAGAATGTACTTTAGACTGTACTTTAGACTGTACTTTAGAATGTACTTTAGAATGTACTTTAGAATGTACTTTAGACTGTACTTTAGAATGTACTTTAGAGTGTACTTTAGACTGTACTTTAGAGTGTACTTTAGAGTGTACTTTAGACTGTACTTTAGACTGTACTTTAGACTGTACTTTAGACTACTTTAAATTGTACTTTAGACTGTACTTTAGACTACTTTAGACTGTACTTTAGAATGTACTTTAGAATGTACTTTAGAATGTACTTTAGAATGTACTTTAGAATGTACCTTAGAGTGTACCTTAGAGTGTACTTTAGAATGTACTTTAGAATGTACTTTAGACTGTACTTTAGAATGTACTTTAGACTGTACTTTAGAATGTACTTTAGAGTGTACTTTAGAGTGTACTTTAGAATGTACTTTAGACTGTACTTTAGACTGTACTTTAGAATATACTTTAGACTACTTTAGAATGTACTTTAAAGACTACTTCAGACTGTACTTTAGAATGTACTTTAGAATGTACTTTAGACTACTTTAGACTACTTTAGAATGTACTTTAGACTGTACTTTAGAATGTTCTTTAGAATGTACTTTAGACTGTACTTTAGAATGTACTTTAGAGTGTACTTTAGAATGTACTTCAGAATGAACTTTAGAATGTACTTTAGACTACTTTAGACTGTACTTTAGACTGTACTTTAGACTGTACTTTAGAATGTACTTTAGACTGTACTTGAGAATGTACTTTAGAATGTCCTTTAGAGTGTACTTTAGAGTGTACTTTAGAGTGTACTTTAGAATGTACTTTAGACTGTACTTTAGAGTGTACTTTAGAATGTACTTTAGAATGTACTTTAGAGTGTACTTCAGACTGTACTTTAGAATATACTTTAGACTGTACTTTAGAATGTACTTTAGACTGTACTTTAGAGTGTACTTTAGAATGTACTTTAGAGTGTACTTTAGACTGTACTTTAGAATGTACTTTAGAGTGTACTTTAGAGTGTACTTTAGAATATACTTTAGACTGTACTTTAGACTGTACTTTAGACTGTACTTTAGAGTGTACCTTAGAGTGTACTTTAGAATGTACTTTAGAATGTACTTTAGACTGTACTTTAGAGTGTACTTTAGAGTGTACTTTAGACTGTACTTTAGACTGTACTTTAGACTGTACTTTAGACTACTTCAAATTGTACTTTAGACTGTACTTTAGACTACTTTAGACTGTACTTTAGAGTGTACTTTAGAATGTACTTTAGAATGTACTTTAGAATGTACCTTAGAGTGTACCTTAGAGTGTACTTTAGAATGTACTTTAGAATGTACTTTAGACTGTACTTTAGAATGTACTTTAGACTGTACTTTAGAATGTACTTTAGAGTGTACTTTAGAGTGTACTTTAGAGTGTACTTTAGAATGTACTTTAGACTGTACTTTAGACTGTACTTTAGAATATACTTTAGACTACTTTAGAATGTACTTTAAAGACTACTTCAGACTGTACTTTAGAATGTACTTTAGAATGTACTTTAGACTACTTTAGACTACTTTAGAATGTACTTTAGACTGTACTTTAGACTGTACTTTAGAATGTACTTTAGACTGTACTTTAGACTGTACTTTAGAATGTACTTTAGAGTGTACTTTAGAATGTACTTTAGAATGAACTTTAGAATGTACTTTAGACTACTTTAGACTGTACTTTAGACTGTACTTTAGAAAGTACTTTAGACTGTACTTTACAGTGTACTTTAGAGTGTACTTTAGACTGTACTTTAGAATGTACTTTAGAGTGTACTTTAGACTGTACTTTAGAGTGTACTTTAGAGTGTACTTTAGACTGTACTTTAGACTGTACTTTAGACTGTACTTTAGACTACTTTAAATTGTACTTTAGACTGTACTTTAGACTACTTTAGACTGTACTTTAGAATGTACTTTAGAGTGTACTTTAGAATGTACTTTAGAATGTACTTTAGAATGTACTTTAGAGTGTACCTTAGAGTGTACTTTAGAATGTACTTTAGAATGTACTTTAGAGTGTACTTTAGAATGTACTTTAGACTGTACTTTAGACTGTACTTTAGAATATACTTTAGACTACTTTAGAATGTACTTTAAAGACTACTTCAGACTGTACTTTAGAATGTACTTTAGAATGTACTTTAGACTACTTTAGACTACTTTAGAATGTACTTTAGACTGTACTTTAGAATGTTCTTTAGAATGTACTTTAGACTGTACTTTAGAATGTACTTTAGAGTGTACTTTAGAATGTACTTCAGAGTGTACTTTAGAATGTACTTTAGAGTGTACTTTAGAATATACTTTAGACTGTACTTTAGACTGTACTTTAGACTGTACTTTAGAGTGTACCTTAGAGTGTACTTTAGAATGTACTTTAGAATGTACTTTAGACTGTACTTTAGAATGTACTTTAGAGTGTACTTTAGACTGTACTTTAGAGTGTACTTTAGACTGTACTTTAGACTGTACTTTAGACTGTACTTTAGACTACTTTAAATTGTACTTTAGACTGTACTTTAGACTACTTTAGACTGTACTTTAGAATGTACTTTAGAGTGTACTTTAGAATGTACTTTAGAATGTACTTTAGAATGTACCTTAGAGTGTACCTTAGAGTGTACTTTAGAATGTACTTTAGAATGTACTTTAGACTGTACTTTAGAATGTACTTTAGACTGTACTTTAGAATGTACTTTAGAGTGTACTTTAGAGTGTACTTTAGAGTGTACTTTAGAATGTACTTTAGACTGTACTTTAGACTGTACTTTAGAATATACTTTAGACTACTTTAGAATGTACTTTAAAGACTACTTCAGACTGTACTTTAGAATGTACTTTAGAATGTACTTTAGACTACTTTAGACTACTTTAGAATGTACTTTAGACTGTACTTTAGACTGTACTTTAGAATGTACTTTAGAATGTACTTTAGAATGTACTTTAGACTGTACTTTAGAATGTACTTTAGAGTGTACTTTAGACTGTACTTTAGAGTGTACTTTAGAGTGTACTTTAGACTGTACTTTAGACTGTACTTTAGACTGTACTTTAGACTACTTTAAATTGTACTTTAGACTGTACTTTAGACTACTTTAGACTGTACTTTAGAATGTACTTTAGAATGTACTTTAGAATGTACTTTAGAATGTACTTTAGAATGTACCTTAGAGTGTACCTTAGAGTGTACTTTAGAATGTACTTTAGAATGTACTTTAGACTGTACTTTAGAATGTACTTTAGACTGTACTTTAGAATGTACTTTAGAGTGTACTTTAGAGTGTACTTTAGAATGTACTTTAGACTGTACTTTAGACTGTACTTTAGAATATACTTTAGACTACTTTAGAATGTACTTTAAAGACTACTTCAGACTGTACTTTAGAATGTACTTTAGAATGTACTTTAGACTACTTTAGACTACTTTAGAATGTACTTTAGACTGTACTTTAGAATGTTCTTTAGAATGTACTTTAGACTGTACTTTAGAATGTACTTTAGAGTGTACTTTAGAATGTACTTCAGAATGAACTTTAGAATGTACTTTAGACTACTTTAGACTGTACTTTAGACTGTACTTTAGACTGTACTTTAGAATGTACTTTAGACTGTACTTGAGAATGTACTTTAGAATGTCCTTTAGAGTGTACTTTAGAGTGTACTTTAGAGTGTACTTTAGAATGTACTTTAGACTGTACTTTAGAGTGTACTTTAGAATGTACTTTAGAATGTACTTTAGAGTGTACTTCAGACTGTACTTTAGAATATACTTTAGACTGTACTTTAGAATGTACTTTAGACTGTACTTTAGAGTGTACTTTAGAATGTACTTTAGAGTGTACTTTAGACTGTACTTTAGAATGTACTTTAGAGTGTACTTTAGAGTGTACTTTAGAATGTACTTTAGAATGTACTTTAGACTCTACTTTAGAGTGTACTTTAGAATGTACTTTAGGATGTACTTTAGAGTGTACTTTAGAATGTACTTTAGAATGTACTTTAGAGTGTACTTTAGAGTGTACTTTAGAGTGTACTTTAGAGTGTACTTTAGAATATACTTTAGAATGTACTTTAGACTGTACTTCAGACTGTACTTTAGACTGTACTTTAGAATGTACTTTAGAATTTACTTTAGACTCATTTAGACTACTTTAGAATGTACTTTAAAGACTGTACTTTAGAATGTACTTTAGAATGTACTTTAGACTACTTTTGACTACTTTAGAATGTACTTTAGAATGTACTTTAGAATGTACTTTAGAGTGTACTTTAGAGTGTGCTTTAGAATGTACTTTAGAATGTATTTTAGACTGTACTTCAGACTGTACTTTAGACTGTACTTTAGAATGTACTTTAGAATTTACTTTAGACTCATTTAGACTACTTTAGAATGTACTTTAAAGACTGTACTTTAGAATGTACTTTAGACTACTTTAGACTACTTTAGAATGTACTTTAGAATGTACTTTAGAATGTACTTTAGAGTGTACTTTAGAGTGTGCTTTAGAATGTACTTTAGAATGTACTTTAGACTGTACTTTAGACTGTACTTTAGAGTGTACTTTAGAGTGTACTTTAGAGTGTACTTTAGAATGTACTTTAGACTGTACTTTAGAGTGTACTTTAGAATGTACTTTAGACTGTACTTTAGAGTGTACTTTAGAGTGTACTTTAGAGTGTACTTTAGAATGTACTTTAGACTGTACTTTAGAATGAACTTTAGAATGTACTTTAGACTACTTTAGACTGTACTTTAGACTGTACTTTAGACTGTACTTTAGAGTGTACTTTAGAATGTACTTTAGAATGTACTTTAGAATGTACTTCAGAATGTACTTTAGAGTGTACTTTAGAGTGTGCTTTAGAATGTACTTTAGAATGTACTTTAGACTGTACTTTAGAGTGTACTTTAGAGTGTACTTTAGAATGTACTTTAGACTACTTTAGAATGTACTTTAGACTGTACTTTAGACTGTACTTTAGAATGTACTTTAGACTGTACTTTAGACTGTACTTTAGAATGTACTTTAGAGTGTACTTTAGAATGTACTTTAGAATGAACTTTAGAATGTACTTTAGACTACTTTAGACTGTACTTTAGACTGTACTTTAGAAAGTACTTTAGACTGTACTTTAGAGTGTACTTTAGAGTGTACTTTAGACTGTACTTTAGAATGTACTTTAGAGTGTACTTTAGACTGTACTTTAGAGTGTACTTTAGAGTGTACTTTAGACTGTACTTTAGACTGTACTTTAGACTGTACTTTAGACTACTTTAAATTGTACTTTAGACTGTACTTTAGACTACTTTAGACTGTACTTTAGAATGTACTTTAGAGTGTACTTTAGAATGTACTTTAGAATGTACTTTAGAATGTACTTTAGAGTGTACCTTAGAGTGTACTTTAGAATGTACTTTAGAATGTACTTTAGACTGTACTTTAGAATGTGCTTTAGACTGTACTTTAGAATGTACTTTAGAGTGTACTTTAGAGTGTACTTTAGAATGTACTTTAGACTGTACTTTAGACTGTACTTTAGAATATACTTTAGACTACTTTAGAATGTACTTTAAAGACTACTTCAGACTGTACTTTAGAATGTACTTTAGAATGTACTTTAGACTACTTTAGACTACTTTAGAATGTACTTTAGACTGTACTTTAGAATGTTCTTTAGAATGTACTTTAGACTGTACTTTAGAGTGTACTTTAGAGTGTACTTTAGAATGTACTTCAGAGTGTACTTTAGAATGTACTTTAGAGTGTACTTTAGAATATACTTTAGACTGTACTTTAGACTGTACTTTAGACTGTACTTTAGAGTGTACTTTAGAGTGTACTTTAGACTGTACTTTAGACTGTACTTTAGACTACTTTAAATTGTACTTTAGACTGTACTTTAGACTACTTTAGACTGTACTTTAGAATGTACTTTAGAGTGTACTTTAGAATGTACTTTAGAATGTACTTTAGAATGTACTTTAGAATGTACCTTAGAGTGTACCTTAGAGTGTACTTTAGAATGTACTTTAGAATGTACTTTAGACTGTACTTTAGAATGTACTTTAGACTGTATTTTAGAATGTACTTTAGAGTGTACTTTAGAGTGTACTTTAGAGTGTACTTTAGAATGTACTTTAGACTGTACTTTAGACTGTACTTTAGAATATACTTTAGACTACTTTAGAATGTACTTTAAAGACTACTTCAGACTGTACTTTAGAATGTACTTTAGAATGTACTTTAGACTACTTTAGACTACTTTAGAATGTACTTTAGACTGTACTTTAGACTGTACTTTAGAATGTACTTTAGACTGTACTTTAGACTGTACTTTAGAATGTCCTTTAGAGTGTACTTTAGAATGTACTTTAGAATGAACTTTAGAATGTACTTTAGACTACTTTAGACTGTACTTTAGACTGTACTTTAGAAAGTACTTTAGACTGTACTTTAGAGTGTACTTTAGAGTGTACTTTAGACTGTACTTTAGAATGTACTTTAGAGTGTACTTTAGACTGTACTTTAGAGTGTACTTTAGAGTGTACTTTAGACTGTACTTTAGACTGTACTTTAGACTGTACTTTAGACTACTTTAAATTGTACTTTAGACTGTACTTTAGACTACTTTAGACTGTACTTTAGAATGTACTTTAGAGTGTACTTTAGAATGTACTTTAGAATGTACTTTAGAATGTACTTTAGAGTGTACCTTAGAGTGTACTTTAGAATGTACTTTAGAATGTACTTTAGACTGTACTTTAGAATGTACTTTAGACTGTACTTTAGAATGTACTTTAGAGTGTACTTTAGAATGTACTTTAGAGTGTACTTTAGAGTGTACTTTAGAATGTACTTTAGACTGTACTTTAGACTGTACTTTAGAATATACTTTAGACTACTTTAGAATGTACTTTAAAGACTACTTCAGACTGTACTTTAGAATGTACTTTAGAATGTACTTTAGACTACTTTAGACTACTTTAGAATGTACTTTAGACTGTACTTTAGAATGTTCTTTAGAATGTACTTTAGACTGTACTTTAGAATGTACTTTAGAGTGTACTTTAGAATGTACTTCAGAGTGTACTTTAGAATGTACTTTAGAGTGTACTTTAGAATATACTTTAGACTGTACTTTAGACTGTACTTTAGACTGTACTTTAGAGTGTACCTTAGAGTGTACTTTAGAATGTACTTTAGAATGTACTTTAGACTGTACTTTAGAATGTACTTTAGAGTGTACTTTAGACTGTACTTTAGAGTGTACTTTAGAGTGTACTTTAGACTGTACTTTAGACTGTACTTTAGACTACTTTAAATTGTACTTTAGACTGTACTTTAGACTACTTTAGACTGTACTTTAGAATGTACTTTAGAGTGTACTTTAGAATGTACTTTAGAATGTACTTTAGAATGTACCTTAGAGTGTACCTTAGAGTGTACTTTAGAATGTACTTTAGAATGTACTTTAGACTGTACTTTAGAATGTACTTTAGACTGTACTTTAGAATGTACTTTAGAGTGTACTTTAGAGTGTACTTTAGAGTGTACTTTAGAATGTACTTTAGACTGTACTTTAGACTGTACTTTAGAATATACTTTAGACTACTTTAGAATGTACTTTAAAGACTACTTCAGACTGTACTTTAGAATGTACTTTAGAATGTACTTTAGACTACTTTAGACTACTTTAGAATGTACTTTAGACTGTACTTTAGACTGTACTTTAGAATGTACTTTAGAATGTACTTTAGAATGTACTTTAGACTGTACTTTAGAGTGTACTTTAGAGTGTACTTTAGACTGTACTTTAGACTGTACTTTAGACTGTACTTTAGACTACTTTAAATTGTACTTTAGACTGTACTTTAGACTACTTTAGACTGTACTTTAGAATGTACTTTAGAGTGTACTTTAGAATGTACTTTAGAATGTACTTTAGAATGTACTTTAGAATGTACTTTAGAATGTACCTTAGAGTGTACCTTAGAGTGTACTTTAGAATGTACTTTAGAATGTACTTTAGACTGTACTTTAGAATGTACTTTAGACTGTACTTTAGAATGTACTTTAGAGTGTACTTTAGAGTGTACTTTAGAATGTACTTTAGACTGTACTTTAGACTGTACTTTAGAATATACTTTAGACTACTTTAGAATGTACTTTAAAGACTACTTCAGACTGTACTTTAGAATGTACTTTAGAATGTACTTTAGACTACTTTAGACTACTTTAGAATGTACTTTAGACTGTACTTTAGAATGTTCTTTAGAATGTACTTTAGACTGTACTTTAGAATGTACTTTAGAGTGTACTTTAGAATGTACTTCAGAATGAACTTTAGAATGTACTTTAGACTACTTTAGACTGTACTTTAGACTGTACTTTAGACTGTACTTTAGAATGTACTTTAGACTGTACTTGAGAATGTACTTTAGAATGTCCTTTAGAGTGTACTTTAGAGTGTACTTTAGAGTGTACTTTAGAATGTACTTTAGACTGTACTTTAGAGTGTACTTTAGAATGTACTTTAGAATGTACTTTAGAGTGTACTTCAGACTGTACTTTAGAATATACTTTAGACTGTACTTTAGAATGTACTTTAGACTGTACTTTAGAGTGTACTTTAGAATGTACTTTAGAGTGTACTTTAGACTGTACTTTAGAATGTACTTTAGAGTGTACTTTAGAGTGTACTTTAGAATGTACTTTAGAATGTACTTTAGACTCTACTTTAGAGTGTACTTTAGAATGTACTTTAGGATGTACTTTAGAGTGTACTTTAGAATGTACTTTAGAATGTACTTTAGAGTGTACTTTAGAGTGTACTTTAGAGTGTACTTTAGAGTGTACTTTAGAATATACTTTAGAATGTACTTTAGACTGTACTTCAGACTGTACTTTAGACTGTACTTTAGAATGTACTTTAGAATTTACTTTAGACTCATTTAGACTACTTTAGAATGTACTTTAAAGACTGTACTTTAGAATGTACTTTAGAATGTACTTTAGACTACTTTTGACTACTTTAGAATGTACTTTAGAATGTACTTTAGAATGTACTTTAGAATGTACTTTAGAGTGTACTTTAGAGTGTGCTTTAGAATGTACTTTAGAATGTATTTTAGACTGTACTTCAGACTGTACTTTAGACTGTACTTTAGAATGTACTTTAGAATTTACTTTAGACTCATTTAGACTACTTTAGAATGTACTTTAAAGACTGTACTTTAGAATGTACTTTAGACTACTTTAGACTACTTTAGAATGTACTTTAGAATGTACTTTAGAATGTACTTTAGAGTGTACTTTAGAGTGTGCTTTAGAATGTACTTTAGAATGTACTTTAGACTGTACTTTAGACTGTACTTTAGAGTGTACTTTAGAGTGTACTTTAGAATGTACTTTAGACTGTACTTTAGAGTGTACTTTAGAATGTACTTTAGACTGTACTTTAGAGTGTACTTTAGAGTGTACTTTAGAGTGTACTTTAGAATGTACTTTAGACTGTACTTTAGAATGAACTTTAGAATGTACTTTAGACTACTTTAGACTGTACTTTAGACTGTACTTTAGACTGTACTTTAGAGTGTACTTTAGAATGTACTTTAGAATGTACTTTAGAATGTACTTCAGAATGTACTTTAGAGTGTACTTTAGAGTGTGCTTTAGAATGTACTTTAGAATGTACTTTAGACTGTACTTTAGAGTGTACTTTAGAGTGTACTTTAGAATGTACTTTAGACTACTTTAGAATGTACTTTAGACTGTACTTTAGACTGTACTTTAGAATGTACTTTAGACTGTACTTTAGACTGTACTTTAGAATGTACTTTAGAGTGTACTTTAGAATGTACTTTAGAATGAACTTTAGAATGTACTTTAGACTACTTTAGACTGTACTTTAGACTGTACTTTAGAAAGTACTTTAGACTGTACTTTAGAGTGTACTTTAGAGTGTACTTTAGACTGTACTTTAGAATGTACTTTAGAGTGTACTTTAGACTGTACTTTAGAGTGTACTTTAGACTGTACTTTAGACTGTACTTTAGACTGTACTTTAGACTGTACTTTAGACTACTTTAAATTGTACTTTAGACTGTACTTTAGACTACTTTAGACTGTACTTTAGAATGTACTTTAGAGTGTACTTTAGAATGTACTTTAGAATGTACTTTAGAATGTACTTTAGAGTGTACCTTAGAGTGTACTTTAGAATGTACTTTAGAATGTACTTTAGACTGTACTTTAGAATGTACTTTAGACTGTACTTTAGAATGTACTTTAGAGTGTACTTTAGAGTGTACTTTAGAATGTACTTTAGACTGTACTTTAGACTGTACTTTAGAATATACTTTAGACTACTTTAGAATGTACTTTAAAGACTACTTCAGACTGTACTTTAGAATGTACTTTAGAATGTACTTTAGACTACTTTAGACTACTTTAGAATGTACTTTAGACTGTACTTTAGAATGTTCTTTAGAATGTACTTTAGACTGTACTTTAGAATGTACTTTAGAGTGTACTTTAGAATGTACTTCAGAGTGTACTTTAGAATGTACTTTAGAGTGTACTTTAGAATATACTTTAGACTGTACTTTAGACTGTACTTTAGACTGTACTTTAGAGTGTACCTTAGAGTGTACTTTAGAATGTACTTTAGAATGTACTTTAGACTGTACTTTAGAATGTACTTTAGAGTGTACTTTAGACTGTACTTTAGAGTGTACTTTAGAGTGTACTTTAGACTGTACTTTAGACTGTACTTTAGACTGTACTTTAGACTACTTTAAATTGTACTTTAGACTGTACTTTAGACTACTTTAGACTGTACTTTAGAATGTACTTTAGAGTGTACTTTAGAATGTACTTTAGAATGTACTTTAGAATGTACTTTAGAATGTACCTTAGAGTGTACCTTAGAGTGTACTTTAGAATGTACTTTAGAATGTACTTTAGACTGTACTTTAGAATGTACTTTAGACTGTACTTTAGAATGTACTTTAGAGTGTACTTTAGAGTGTACTTTAGAGTGTACTTTAGAATGTACTTTAGACTGTACTTTAGACTGTACTTTAGAATATACTTTAGACTACTTTAGAATGTACTTTAAAGACTACTTCAGACTGTACTTTAGAATGTACTTTAGAATGTACTTTAGACTACTTTAGACTACTTTAGAATGTACTTTAGACTGTACTTTAGACTGTACTTTAGAATGTACTTTAGAATGTACTTTAGAATGTACTTTAGACTGTACTTTAGAATGTACTTTAGAGTGTACTTTAGACTGTACTTTAGAGTGTACTTTAGAGTGTACTTTAGACTGTACTTTAGACTGTACTTTAGACTGTACTTTAGACTACTTTAAATTGTACTTTAGACTGTACTTTAGACTACTTTAGACTGTACTTTAGAATGTACTTTAGAGTGTACTTTAGAATGTACTTTAGAATGTACTTTAGAATGTACTTTAGAATGTACCTTAGAGTGTACCTTAGAGTGTACTTTAGAATGTACTTTAGAATGTACTTTAGACTGTACTTTAGAATGTACTTTAGACTGTACTTTAGAATGTACTTTAGAGTGTACTTTAGAGTGTACTTTAGAATGTACTTTAGACTGTACTTTAGACTGTACTTTAGAATATACTTTAGACTACTTTAGAATGTACTTTAAAGACTACTTCAGACTGTACTTTAGAATGTACTTTAGAATGTACTTTAGACTACTTTAGACTACTTTAGAATGTACTTTAGACTGTACTTTAGAATGTTCTTTAGAATGTACTTTAGACAGTACTTTAGAATGTACTTTAGAGTGTACTTTAGAATGTACTTCAGAATGAACTTTAGAATGTACTTTAGACTACTTTAGACTGTACTTTAGACTGTACTTTAGACTGTACTTTAGAATGTACTTTAGACTGTACTTGAGAATGTACTTTAGAATGTCCTTTAGAGTGTACTTTAGAGTGTACTTTAGAGTGTACTTTAGAATCTACTTTAGACTGTACTTTAGAGTGTACTTTAGAATGTACTTTAGAATGTACTTTAGAGTGTACTTCAGACTGTACTTTAGAATATACTTTAGACTGTACTTTAGAATGTACTTTAGACTGTACTTTAGAGTGTACTTTAGAATGTACTTTAGAGTGTACTTTAGACTGTACTTTAGAATGTACTTTAGACTGTATTTTAGAGTGTACTTTAGAGTGTACTTTAGAATGTACTTTAGACTCTACTTTAGAGTGTACTTTAGAATGTACTTTAGGATGTACTTTAGAGTGTACTTTAGAATGTACATTAGAATGTACTTTAGAGTGTACTTTAGAGTGTACTTTAGAGTGTACTTTAGAGTGTACTTTAGAATATACTTTAGAATGTACTTTAGACTGTACTTCAGACTGTACTTTAGACTGTACTTTAGAATGTACTTTAGAATTTACTTTAGACTCATTTAGACTACTTTAGAATGTACTTTAAAGACTGTACTTTAGAATGTACTTTAGAATGTACTTTAGACTACTTTTGACTACTTTAGAATGTACTTTAGAATGTACTTTAGAATGTACTTTAGAATGTACTTTAGAGTGTACTTTAGAGTGTGCTTTAGAATGTACTTTAGAATGTATTTTAGACTGTACTTCAGACTGTACTTTAGACTGTACTTTAGAATGTACTTTAGAATTTACTTTAGACTCATTTAGACTACTTTAGAATGTACTTTAAAGACTGTACTTTAGAATGTACTTTAGACTACTTTAGAATGTACTTTAGAATGTACTTTAGAATGTACTTTAGAATGTACTTTAGAGTGTACTTTAGAGTGTGCTTTAGAATGTACTTTAGACTGTACTTTAGAGTGTACTTTAGAATGTACTTTAGACTGTACTTTAGAGTGTACTTTAGAGTGTACTTTAGAGTGTACTTTAGAATGTACTTTAGACTGTACTTTAGAATGGACTTTAGAATGTACTTTAGACTACTTTAGACTGTACTTTAGACTGTACTTTAGACTGTACTTTAGAGTGTACTTTAGAATGTACTTTAGAATGTACTTTAGAATGTACTTCAGAATGTACTTTAGAGTGTACTTTAGAGTGTGCTTTAGAATGTACTTTAGAATGTACTTTAGACTGTACTTTAGAATGAACTTTAGAATGTACTTTAGACTACTTTAGACTGTACTTTAGACTGTACTTTAGACTGTACTTTAGAGTGTACTTTAGAATGTACTTTAGAATGTACTTTAGAATGTACTTCAGAATGTACTTTAGAGTGTACTTTAGAGTGTGCTTTAGAATGTACTTTAGAATGTACTTTAGACTGTACTTTAGAGTGTACTTTAGAGTGTACTTTAGAATGTACTTTAGACTACTTTAGAATGTACTTTAGACTGTACTTTAGACTGTACTTTAGAATGTACTTTAGACTGTACTTTAGACTGTACTTTAGAATGTACTTTAGAGTGTACTTTAGAATGTACTTTAGAATGTACTTTAGAATGTACTTTAGAGTGTACTTTAGAGTGTGCTTTAGAATGTACTTTAGACTGTACTTTAGACTGTACTTTAGACTGTACTTTAGAGTGTACTTTAGAGTGTACTTTAGAGTGTACTTTAGAATGTACTTTAGACTGTACTTTAGAGTGTACTTTAGAATGTACTTTAGACTGTACTTTAGAGTGTACTTTAGAGTGTACTTTAGAGTGTACTTTAGAATGTACTTTAGACTGTACTTTAGAATGAACTTTAGAATGTACTTTAGACTACTTTAGACTGTACTTTAGACTGTACTTTAGACTGTACTTTAGAGTGTACTTTAGAATGTACTTTAGAATGTACTTTAGAATGTACTTCAGAATGTACTTTAGAGTGTACTTTAGAGTGTGCTTTAGAATGTACTTTAGAATGTACTTTAGACTGTACTTTAGAGTGTACTTTAGAGTGTACTTTAGAATGTACTTTAGACTACTTTAGAATGTACTTTACACTGTACTTTAGACTGTACTTTAGAATGTACTTTAGACTGTACTTTAGACTGTACTTTAGAATGTACTTTAGAGTGTACTTTAGAATGTACTTTAGAATGAACTTTAGAATGTACTTTAGACTACTTTAGACTGTACTTTAGACTGTACTTTAGAAAGTACTTTAGACTGTACTTTAGAGTGTACTTTAGAGTGTACTTTAGACTGTACTTTAGAATGTACTTTAGAGTGTACTTTAGACTGTACTTTAGAGTGTACTTTAGAGTGTACTTTAGACTGTACTTTAGACTGTACTTTAGACTGTACTTTAGAATGTACTTTAGAGTGTACTTTAGAATGTACTTTAGACTGTGCTTTAGAATGAACTTTAGAATGTACTTTAGACTACTTTAGACTGTACTTTAGACTGTACTTTAGACTGTACTTTAGAGTGTACTTTAGAATGTACTTTAGACTGTGCTTTAGAATGAACTTTAGAATGTACTTTAGACTACTTTAGACTGTACTTTAGACTGTACTTTAGACTGTACTTTAGAATGTACTTTAGACTGTACTTGAGAATATACTTTAGAATGTCCTTTAGAGTGTACTTTAGAGTGTACTTTAGAGTGTACTTTAGAATGTACTTTAGACTGTACTTTAGAGTGTACTTTAGAATGTACTTTAGAATGTACTTTAGAGTGTACTTCAGACTGTACTTTAGAGTGTACTTTAGAATGTACTTTAGGATGTACTTTAGAGTGTACTTTAGAATGTACTTTAGACTGTACTTTAGAGTGTACTTTAGAGTGTACTTTAGAATGTACTTTAGAATGTACTTTAGACTCTACTTTAGAGTGTACTTTAGAATGTACTTTAGGATGTACTTTAGAGTGTACTTTAGAATGTACTTTAGAATGTACTTTAGAGTGTACTTTAGAGTGTACTTTAGAGTGTACT
Source organism: Eucyclogobius newberryi (assembly GCF_026437365.1). NCBI lineage: Eukaryota > Metazoa > Chordata > Actinopteri > Gobiiformes > Gobiidae > Eucyclogobius > Eucyclogobius newberryi. The sequence continues at coordinate 36,941,130 of NW_027316500.1, read as the reverse complement.
TTAGAGTGTACTTTAGAATGTACTTTAGACTGTACTTCAGACTGTACTTTAGACTGTACTTTAGAATGTACTTTAGAATTTACTTTAGACTCATTTAGACTACTTTAGAATGTACTTTAAAGACTGTACTTTAGAATGTACTTTAGAATGTACTTTAGACTACTTTTGACTACTTTAGAATGTACTTTAGAATGTACTTTAGAATGTACTTTAGAATGTACTTTAGAGTGTACTTTAGAGTGTGCTTTAGAATGTATTTTAGACTGTACTTCAGACTGTACTTTAGACTGTACTTTAGAATGTACTTTAGAATTTACTTTAGACTCATTTAGACTACTTTAGAATGTACTTTAAAGACTGTACTTTAGAATGTACTTTAGACTACTTTAGTCTACTTTAGAATGTACTTTAGAATGTACTTTAGAATGTACTTTAGAGTGTACTTTAGAGTGTGCTTTAGAATGTACTTTAGAATGTACTTTAGACTGTACTTTAGACTGTACTTTAGAATGTACTTTAGACTGTACTTTAGAGTGTACTTTAGAGTGTACTTTAGAGTGTACTTTAGAATGTACTTTAGACTGTACTTTAGAATGAACTTTAGAATGTACTTTAGACTACTTTAGACTGTACTTTAGACTGTACTTTAGACTGTACTTTAGAGTGTACTTTAGAATGTACTTTAGAATGTACTTTAGAATGTACTTCAGAATGTACTTTAGAGTGTACTTTAGAGTGTGCTTTAGAATGTACTTTAGAATGTACTTTAGACTGTACTTTAGAGTGTACTTTAGAGTGTACTTTAGAATGTACTTTAGACTACTTTAGAATGTACTTTAGACTGTACTTTAGACTGTACTTTAGAATGTACTTTAGACTGTACTTTAGACTGTACTTTAGAATGTACTTTAGAGTGTACTTTAGACTGTGCTTTAGAATGAACTTTAGAATGTACTTTAGACTACTTTAGACTGTACTTTAGACTGTACTTTAGACTGTACTTTAGAATGTACTTTAGACTGTACTTGAGAATGTACTTTAGAATGTCCTTTAGAGTGTACTTTAGAGTGTACTTTAGAGTGTACTTTAGAATGTACTTTAGACTGTACTTTAGAGTGTACTTTAGAATGTACTTTAGAATGTACTTTAGAGTGTACTTCAGACTGTACTTTAGAGTGTACTTTAGAATGTACTTTAGGATGTACTTTAGAGTGTACTTTAGAATGTACTTTAGACTGTACTTTAGAGTGTACTTTAGAGTGTACTTTAGAATGTACTTTAGAATGTACTTTAGACTCTACTTTAGAGTGTACTTTAGAATGTACTTTAGGATGTACTTTAGAGTGTACTTTAGAATGTACTTTAGAGTGTACTTTAGAGTGTACTTTAGAGTGTACTTTAGAGTGTACTTTAGAATATACTTTAGAATGTACTTTAGACTGTACTTCAGACTGTACTTTAGACTGTACTTTAGAATGTACTTTAGAATTTACTTTAGACTCATTTAGACTACTTTAGAATGTACTTTAAAGACTGTACTTTAGAATGTACTTTAGAATGTACTTTAGACTACTTTTGACTACTTTAGAATGTACTTTAGAATGTACTTTAGAATGTACTTTAGAATGTACTTTAGAGTGTACTTTAGAGTGTGCTTTAGAATGTACTTTAGAATGTATTTTAGACTGTACTTCAGACTGTACTTTAGACTGTACTATAGAATGTACTTTAGAATTTACTTTAGACTCATTTAGACTACTTTAGAATGTACTTTAAAGACTGTACTTTAGAATGTACTTTAGACTACTTTAGACTACTTTAGAATGTACTTTAGAATGTACTTTAGAATGTACTTTAGAGTGTACTTTAGAGTGTGCTTTAGAATGTACTTTAGAATGTACTTTAGACTGTACTTTAGACTGTACTTTAGAGTGTACTTTAGAGTGTACTTTAGAGTGTACTTTAGAATGTACTTTAGACTGTACTTTAGAGTGTACTTTAGAATGTACTTTAGACTGTACTTTAGAGTGTACTTTAGAGTGTACTTTAGAGTGTACTTTAGAATGTACTTTAGACTGTACTTTAGAATGAACTTTAGAATGTACTTTAGACTACTTTAGACTGTACTTTAGACTGTACTTTAGACTGTACTTTAGAGTGTACTTTAGAATGTACTTTAGAATGTACTTTAGAATGTACTTCAGAATGTACTTTAGAGTGTACTTTAGAGTGTGCTTTAGAATGTACTTTAGAATGTACTTTAGACTGTACTTTAGAGTGTACTTTAGAGTGTACTTTAGAATGTACTTTAGACTACTTTAGAATGTACTTTAGACTGTACTTTAGACTGTACTTTAGAATGTACTTTAGACTGTACTTTAGACTGTACTTTAGAATGTACTTTAGAGTGTACTTTAGAATGTACTTTAGAATGAACTTTAGAATGTACTTTAGACTACTTTAGACTGTACTTTAGACTGTACTTTAGAAAGTACTTTAGACTGTACTTTAGAGTGTACTTTAGAGTGTACTTTAGACTGTACTTTAGAATGTACTTTAGAGTGTACTTTAGACTGTACTTTAGAGTGTACTTTAGAGTGTACTTTAGACTGTACTTTAGACTGTACTTTAGACTACTTTAAATTGTACTTTAGACTGTACTTTAGACTACTTTAGACTGTACTTTAGAATGTACTTTAGAGTGTACTTTAGAATGTACTTTAGAATGTACTTTAGAATGTACTTTAGAATGTACTTTAGAGTGTACCTTAGAGTGTACTTTAGAATGTACTTTAGAATGTACTTTAGACTGTACTTTAGAATGTACTTTAGACTGTACTTTAGAATGTACTTTAGAGTGTACTTTAGAGTGTACTTTAGAATGTACTTTAGACTGTACTTTAGACTGTACTTTAGAATATACTTTAGACTACTTTAGAATGTACTTTAAAGACTACTTCAGACTGTACTTTAGAATGTACTTTAGAATGTACTTTAGACTACTTTAGACTACTTTAGAATGTACTTTAGACTGTACTTTAGAATGTTCTTTAGAATGTACTTTAGACTGTACTTTAGAATGTACTTTAGAGTGTACTTTAGAATGTACTTCAGAGTGTACTTTAGAATGTACTTTAGAGTGTACTTTAGAATATACTTTAGACTGTACTTTAGACTGTACTTTAGACTGTACTTTAGACTACTTTAGAATGTACTTTAGACTGTACTTTAGACTGTACTTTAGACTGTACTGTAGAATGTACTTTAGAATGTACTTTAGAGTGTACTTTAGAATGTACTTTAGAATGTACTTTAGAGTGTACTTTAGAGTGTACTTTAGAATGTACTTTAGAATATACTTTAGACTGTACTTTAGACTACTTTAGAATGTACTTTAAAGACTGTACTTTAGAATGTACTTTAGACTGTACTTTAGAGTGTACTTTAGAATGTACTTTAGAATGTACTTTAGAATGTACTTTAGAATGTACTTTAGAGTGTACCTTAGAGTGTACTTTAGAATGTACTTTAGAATGCTCTTTAGAATGTACTTTAGACTGTACTTTAGAATGTACTTTAGACTGTACTTTAGAATGTACTTTAGAGTGTACTTTAGAATGTACTTTAGACTGTACTTTAGAATGTACTTTAGACTACTTTAGACTACTTTAGAATGTACTTTAAAGACTACTTCAGACTTTACTTTAGAATGTACTTTAGACTACTTTAGACTATTTTAGAATGTACTTTAGACTGTACTTTAGACTGTACTTTAGAATGTACTTTAGAATGTACTTTAGACTGTACTTTAGAATGTACTTTAGAGTGTACTTTAGAATGTACTTCAGAGTGTACTTTAGAATGTACTTTAGAGTGTACTTTAGAATGTACTTTAGACTACTTTAGACTGTACTTTAGACTCTACTTTAGACTGTACTTTAGACTACTTTAGAATGTACTTTAGACTGTACTTTAGACTGTACTTTAGACTACTTTAGAATGTACTTTAGACTGTACTTTAGACTGTACTTTAGAATGTACTTTAGAATGTACTTTAGAGTGTACTTTAGAATGTACTTTAGAATGTACTTTAGAGTGTACTTTAGAGTGTACCTTAGAATGTACTTTAGAGTGTACTTTAGAATGTACTTTAGAATATACTTTAGACTGTACTTTAGAATGTACTTTAGACTGTACTTTAGAGTGTACTTTAGAATGTACTTTAGAGTGTACTTTAGAGTGTACTTTAGAATGTACTTTAGACTGTACTTTAGAATGAACTTTAGAATGTACTTTAGACTACTTTAGACTGTACTTTAGACTGTACTTTAGACTGTACTTTAGAGTGTACTTTAGAATGTACTTTAGAATGTACTTTAGAATATACTTCAGAATGTACTTTAGAGTGTACTTTAGAGTGTGCTTTAGAATGTACTTTAGAATGTACTTTAGACTGTACTTTAGAGTGTACTTTAGAGTGTACTTTAGAATGTACTTTAGACTACTTTAGAATGTACTTTAGACTGTACTTTAGACTGTACTTTAGAATGTACTTTAGACTGTACTTTAGACTGTACTTTAGAATGTACTTTAGAGTGTACTTTAGAATGTACTTTAGAATGAACTTTAGAATGTACTTTAGACTACTTTAGACTGTACTTTAGACTGTACTTTAGAAAGTACTTTAGACTGTACTTTAGAGTGTACTTTAGAGTGTACTTTAGACTGTACTTTAGAATGTACTTTAGAGTGTACTTTAGACTGTACTTTAGAGTGTACTTTAGAGTGTACTTTAGACTGTACTTTAGACTGTACTTTAGACTGTACTTTAGACTACTTTAAATTGTACTTTAGACTGTACTTTAGACTACTTTAGACTGTACTTTAGAATGTACTTTAGAGTGTACTTTAGAATGTACTTTAGAATGTACTTTAGAATGTACTTTAGAATGTACCTTAGAGTGTACCTTAGAGTGTACCTTAGAGTGTACTTTAGAATGTACTTTAGAATGTACTTTAGAATGTACTTTAGAATGTACTTTAGAGTGTACTTTAGAGTGTGCTTTAGAATGTACTTTAGAATGTATTTTAGACTGTACTTCAGACTGTACTTTAGACTGTACTTTAGAATGTACTTTAGAATTTACTTTAGACTCATTTAGACTACTTTAGAATGTACTTTAAAGACTACTTCAGACTGTACTTTAGAATGTACTTTAGAATGTACTTTAGACTACTTTAGACTACTTTAGAATGTACTTTAGACTGTACTTTAGAATGTTCTTTAGAATGTACTTTAAACTGTACTTTAGAATGTACTTTAGAGTGTACTTTAGAATGTACTTCAGAGTGTACTTTAGAATGTACTTTAGAGTGTACTTTAGAATATACTTTAGACTGTACTTTAGACTGTACTTTAGACTGTACTTTAGACTACTTTAGAATGTACTTTAGACTGTACTTTAGACTGTACTTTAGACTGTACTTTAGAATGTACTTTAGAATGTACTTTAGAGTGTACTTTAGAATGTACTTTAGAATGTACTTTAGAGTGTACTTTAGAGTGTACTTTAGAATGTACTTTAGAATATACTTTAGACTGTACTTTAGAATGTACTTTAGACTGTACTTTAGAGTGTACTTTAGAATGTACTTTAGAGTGTACTTTAGACTGTACTTTAGAATGTACTTTAGACTGTACTTTAGAGTGTACTTTAGAGTGTACTTTACAATGTACTTTAGAGTGTACTTTAGAATGTACTTTAGAATGTACTTTAGAATGTACTTTAGAATGTACTTTAGACTAGACTACTTTAGAATGTACTTTAAAGACTGTACTTTAGAATGTACTTTAGAATGTACCTTAGACTACTTTAGACTACTTTAGAATGTACTTTAGACTGTACTTTAGACTGTACTTTAGAATGTACTTTAGAATGTACTTTAGACTGTACTTTAGACTGTACTTTAGAATGTACTTTAGAGTGTACTTTAGAATGTACTTTAGACTGTGCTTTAGAATGAACTTTAGAATGTACTTTAGACTACTTTAGACTGTACTTTAGACTGTACTTTAGACTGTACTTTAGAATGTACTTTAGACTGTACTTGAGAATGTACTTTAGAATGTCCTTTAGAGTGTACTTTAGAGTGTACTTTAGAGTGTACTTTAGAATGTACTTTAGACTGTACTTTAGAGTGTACTTTAGAATGTACTTTAGAATGTACTTTAGAGTGTACTTCAGACTGTACTTTAGAGTGTACTTTAGAATGTACTTTAGGATGTACTTTAGAGTGTACTTTAGAATGTACTTTAGACTGTACTTTAGAGTGTACTTTAGAGTGTACTTTAGAATGTACTTTAGAATGTACTTTAGACTCTACTTTAGAGTGTACTTTAGAATGTACTTTAGGATGTACTTTAGAGTCTACTTTAGAATGTACTTTAGAATGTACTTTAGAGTGTACTTTAGAGTGTACTTTAGAGTGTACTTTAGAATATACTTTAGAATGTACTTTAGACTGTACTTCAGACTGTACTTTAGACTGTACTTTAGAATGTACTTTAGAATTTACTTTAGACTCATTTAGACTACTTTAGAATGTACTTTAAAGACTGTACTTTAGAATGTACTTTAGAATGTACTTTAGACTACTTTTGACTACTTTAGAATGTACTTTAGAATGTACTTTAGAATGTACTTTAGAATGTACTTTAGAGTGTACTTTAGAGTGTGCTTTAGAATGTACTTTAGAATGTATTTTAGACTGTACTTCAGACTGTACTTTAGACTGTACTTTAGAATGTACTTTAGAATTTACTTTAGACTCATTTAGACTACTTTAGAATGTACTTTAAAGACTGTACTTTAGAATGTACTTTAGACTACTTTAGACTACTTTAGAATGTACTTTAGAATGTACTTTAGAATGTACTTTAGAGTGTACTTTAGAGTGTGCTTTAGAATGTACTTTAGAATGTACTTTAGACTGTACTTTAGACTGTACTTTAGAGTGTACTTTAGAGTGTACTTTAGAGTCTACTTTAGAATGTACTTTAGACTGTACTTTAGAGTGTACTTTAGAATGTACTTTAGAATGTACTTTAGAGTGTACTTTAGAATGTACTTTAGAATGTACTTTAGAGTGTACTTTAGAGTGTACTTTAGAATGTACTTTAGACTGTACTTTAGAATGTACTTTAGAATGTACTTTAGAATGTACTTTAGATTACTTTAGAATGTACTTTAAAGACTGTACTTTAGACTGTACTTTAGAATGTACTTTAGACTACTTTAGGCTACTTTAGAATGTACTTTAGACTGTACTTTAGACTGTACTTTAGAATGTACTTTAGACTGTACTTTAGACTGTACTTTAGAATGTACTTTAGAGTGTACTTTAGAATGTACTTTAGAATGTACTTTGGACTACTTTAGACTGTACTTTAGACTATACTTTAGACTGTACTTTAGAGTGTACTTTAGAGTGTACTTTAGACTGTACTTTAGAATGAACTTCAGAATGTACTTTAGAATGTACTTTAGACTGTACTTTAGACTGTACTTTAGACTGTACTTTAAAGACTACTTCAGACTGTACTTTAGAATGTACTTTAGACTACTTTAGACTACTTTAGAATGTACTTTAGACTGTACTTTAGAATGTACTTTAGAATGTACTTTAGACTGTACTTTAGACTGTACTTTAGAATGTACTTTAGAGTGTACTTTAAAGACTACTTCAGACTGTACTTTAGAATGTACTTTAGACTACTTTAGACTACTTTAGAATGTACTTTAGACTGTACTTTAGAATGTACTTTAGAATGTACTTTAGACTGTACTTTAGACTGTACTTTAGAATGTACTTTAGAATGTACTTTAAAGACTACTTCAGACTGTACTTTAGAATGTACTTTAGACTACTTTAGACTACTTTAGAATGTACTTTAGACTGTACTTTAGAATGTACTTTAGAATGTACTTTAGACTGTACTTTAGACTGTACTTTAGAATGTACTTTAGAATGTACTTTAGAGTGTACTTTAGAGTGTACTTTAGAGTGTACTTTCGAGTGTACTTTAGAATGTACTTTAGAATGTACTTTAGACTGTACTTTAGAGTGTACTTTAGAATGTACTTTAGAGTGTAGTTTAGAATGTACTTTAGAGTGTACTTTAGAGTGTACTTTAGAATGTACTTTAGAATGTACTTTAGACTGTACTTTAGAGTGTACTTTAGAATGTACTTTAGAGTGTACTTTAGAATGTACTTTAGAATGTACTTTAGAGTGTACTTTAGAATGTACTTTAGAATGTACTTTAGACTGTACTTTAGACTACTTTAGACTACTTTAGAATGTACTTTCAAGACTGTACTTTAGACTGTACTTTAGAATGTACTTTAGACTACTTTAGACTACTTTAGAATGTACTTTCAAGACTGTACTTTAGACTGTATTTTAGATTGTACTTTAGAATGTACTTTTGACTACTTTAGACAACTTTAGAATGTACTTTAGACTGTACTTTAGACTGTACTTTAGAGTGTACTTTAGAATGTACTTTAGACTGTACTTTAGACTGTACTTTAGACTACTTTAGAATGTACTTTAGACTGTACTTTAGACTGTACTTTAGAATGTACTTTAGAATGTACTTTAGAGTGTACTTTAGAATGTACTTTAGAATGTACTTTAGAGTGTACTTTAGAGTGTACTTTAGAATGTACTTTAGAATATACTTTAGACTGTACTTTAGAATGTACTTTAGACTGTACTTTAGAGTGTACTTTAGAATGTACTTTAGAGTGTACTTTAGACTGTACTTTAGAATGTACTTTAGACTGTACTTTAGAGTGTACTTTAGAGTGTACTTTACAATGTACTTTAGAGTGTACTTTAGAATGTACTTTAGAATGTACTTTAGAATGTACTTTAGAATGTACTTTAGACTAGACTACTTTAGAATGTACTTTAAAGACTGTACTTTAGAATGTACTTTAGAATGTACCTTAGACTACTTAAGACTACTTTAGAATGTACTTTAGACTGTACTTTAGACTGTACTTTAGAATGTACTTTAGAATGTACTTTAGACTGTACTTTAGACTGTACTTTAGAATGTACTTTAGAGTGTACTTTAGAATGTACTTTAGACTGTGCTTTAGAATGAACTTTAGAATGTACTTTAGACTACTTTAGACTGTACTTTAGACTGTACTTTAGACTGTACCCTAGAATGTACTTTAGACTGTACTTGAGAATGTACTTTAGAATGTCCTTTAGAGTGTACTTTAGAGTGTACTTTAGAGTGTACTTTAGAGTGTACTTTAGACTGTACTTTAGAGTGTACTTTAGAATGTACTTTAGAATGTACTTTAGAGTGTACTTCAGACTGTACTTTAGAGTGTACTTTAGAATGTACTTTAGGATGTACTTTAGAGTGTACTTTAGAATGTACTTTAGACTGTACTTTAGAGTGTACTTTAGAGTGTACTTTAGAATGTACTTTAGAATGTACTTTAGACTGTACTTTAGATTGTACTTTAGAATGTACTTTAGGATGTACTTTAGAGTGTACTTTAGAATGTACTTTAGAATGTACTTTAGAGTGTACTTTATAGTGTACTTTAGAGTGTACTTTAGAGTGTACTTTAGAATATACTTTAGAATGTACTTTAGACTGTACTTCAGACTGTACTTTAGACTGTACTTTAGAATGTACTTTAGAATTTACTTTAGACTCATTTAGACTACTTTAGAATGTACTTTAAAGACTGTACTTTAGAATGTACTTTAGAATGTACTTTAGACTACTTTTGACTACTTTAGAATGTACTTTAGAATGTACTTTAGAATGTACTTTAGAATGTACTTTAGAGTGTACTTTAGAGTGTGCTTTAGAATGTACTTTAGAATGTATTTTAGACTGTACTTCAGACTGTAGTTTAGACTGTACTTTAGAATGTACTTTAGAATTTACTTTAGACTCATTTAGACTACTTTAGAATGTACTTTAAAGACTGTACTTTAGAATGTACTTTAGAATGTACTTTAGACTACTTTAGACTGTACTTTAGACTGTACTTTAGAATGTACTTTAGACTGTACTTTAGACTGTACTTTAGAATGTACTTTAGAGTGTACTTTAGAATGTACTTTAGAATGTACTTTGGACTACTTTAGACTGTACTTTAGACTATACTTAAGACTGTAGTTTAGAATGAACTTTAGAATGTACTTTAGACTGTACTTTAGACTGTACTTTAGAATGTACTTTAGAGTATACTTTAGAATGTACTTTAGACTGTACTTTAGAATGAACTTCAGAATGTACTTTAGAATGTACTTTAGAATGTACTTTAGACTGTACTTTAGACTGTACTTTAGACTGTACTTTAAAGACTACTTCAGACTGTACTTTAGAATGTACTTTAGACTACTTTAGACTACTTTAGAATGTACTTTAGACTGTACTTTAGAATGTACTTTAGAATGTACTTTAGACTGTACTTTAGACTGTACTTTAGAATGTACTTTAGAGTGTACTTTAAAGACTACTTCAGACTGTACTTTAGAATGTACTTTAGACTACTTTAGACTACTTTAGAATGTACTTTAGACTGTACTTTAGAATGTACTTTAGAATGTACTTTAGACTGTACTTTACACTGTACTTTAGAATGTACTTTAGAATGTACTTTAAAGACTACTTCAGACTGTACTTTAGAATGTACTTTAGACTACTTTAGACTACTTTAGAATGTACTTTAGACTGTACTTTAGAATGTACTTTAGAATGTACTTTAGACTGTACTTTAGACTACTTTAGAATGTACTTTAGAGTGTACTTTAGAGTGTACTTTAGAGTGTACTTTCGAGTGTACTTTAGAATGTACTTTAGAATGTACTTTAGACTGTACTTTAGAGTGTACTTTAGAATGTACTTTAGAATGTACTTTAGAGTGTAGTTTAGAATGTACTTTAGAGTGTACTTTAGAGTGTACTTTAGAATGTACTTTAGAATGTACTTTAGACTGTACTTTAGAGTGTACTTTAGAATGTACTTTAGAGTGTACTTTAGAATGTACTTTAGAATGTACTTTAGAGTGTACTTTAGAATGTACTTTAGAATGTACTTTAGACTGTACTTTAGACTACTTTAGACTACTTTAGAATGTACTTTCAAGACTGTATTTTAGATTGTACTTTAGAATGTACTTTTGACTACTTTAGACTACTTTAGAATGTACTTTAGACTGTACTTTAGACTGTACTTTAGAGTGTACTTTAGAATGTACTTTAGACTGTACTTTAGAGTGTACTTTAGAGTGTACTTTAGAGTGTACTTTAGAATGTACTTTAGACTGTACTTTAGAATGTACTTTAGACTGTACTTTAGACTGTACTTTAGAATGTACTTTAGAGTGTACTTTAGAGTGTACTTTAGAATGTACTTTAGACTGTACTTTAGAGCATACTTTAGAATGTACTTTAGAGTGTACTTTAGAATGTACTTTAGAATGTACTTTAGACTGTACTTTAGACTGTACTTTAGAGTGTACTTTAGAGTGTACTTTAGAATGTACTTTAGACTGTACTTTAGAGTGTACTTTAGAATGTACTTTCGACTGTACTTTAGAATGTACTTTAGACTGTACTTTAGAGTGTACTTTAGAATGTACTTTAGAGTGTACTTTAGAATGTGCTTTAGAATGTACTTTAGAATGTACTTTAGAGTGTACTTTAGAGTGTACTTTAGAATGTACTTTAGACTGTACTTTAGAGTGTACTTTAGAATGTACTTTCGACTGTACTTTAGAATGTACTTTAGACTGTACTTTAGAGTGTACTTTAGAATGTACTTTAGAGTGTACTTTAGAATGTGCTTTAGAATGTACTTTAGAATGTACTTTAGACTGTACTTTAGACTGTACTTTAGAATGTACTTTAGACTGTACTTTAGAGTGTACTTTAGAGTGTACTTTAGAATGTACTTTAGAATGTACTTTAGAGTGTACTTTAGAATGTACTTTAGAATGTACTTTAGAGTGTACTTTAGAGTGTACTTTAGAATGTACTTTAGAGTGTACTTTAGAATGTACTTTAGAATGTACTTTAGACCTTACTTTAGAATGTACTTTAGACTGTACTTTAGAATGTACTTTAGAGTGTACTTTAGAGTGTACTTTAGAATGTGCTTTAGAATGTACTTTAGAATGTACTTCAGACTGTACTTCAGAGTGTACTTTAGAATGTACTTTAGAGTGTACTTTAGAATGTACTTTAGACTGTACTTTAGAATGTACTTTAGAATGTACTTTAGAATGTACTTTAGACTGTACTTTAGAGTGTACTTTAGAATGTACTTTAGAATGTACTTTAGAATGTACTTTAGAATGTACTTTAGAGTGTACCTTAGAGTGTACTTTAGAATGTACTTTAGAATGTACTTTAGAATGTACTTTAGACTGTACTTTAGAATGTACTTTAGACTGTACTTTAGAATGTACTTTAGAGTGTACTTTAGAATGTACTTCAGACTCTACTTTAGAATGTACTTTAGACTACTTTAGACTACTTTAGAATGTACTTTAGACTGTACTTTAGAATGTACTTTAGAATGTACTTTAGACTGTACTTTAGAGTGTACTTTAGAATGTACTTTAGAGTGTACTTTAGAATGTACTTTAGACTGTACTTTAGAGTGTACTTTAGAATGTACTTTAGAATGTACTTTAGAATGTACTTTAGAATGTACTTTAGAGTGTACCTTAGAGTGTACTTTAGAATGTACTTTAGAATGTACTTTAGAATGTACTTTAGACTGTACTTTAGAATGTACTTTAGACTGTACTTTAGAATGTACTTTAGAATGTACTTTAGAGTGTACTTTAGAATGTACTTTAGACTGTACTTTAGAGTGTACTTTAGAGTGTACTTTAGAATGTACTTTAGACTGTACTTTAGAATGTACTTTAGACTGTACTTTAGACTGTACTTTAGAATGTACTTTAGAGTGTACTTTAGAGTGTACTTTAGAATGTACTTTAGACTGTACTTTAGAGCATACTTTAGAATGTACTTTAGAGTGTACTTTAGAATGTACTTTAGAATGTACTTTAGACTGTACTTTAGACTGTACTTTAGAGTGTACTTTAGAGTGTACTTTAGAATGTACTTTAGACTGTACTTTAGAGTGTACTTTAGAATGTACTTTCGACTGTACTTTAGAATGTACTTTAGACTGTACTTTAGAGTGTACTTTAGAATGTACTTTAGAGTGTACTTTAGAATGTGCTTTAGAATGTACTTTAGAATGTACTTTAGAGTGTACTTTAGAGTGTACTTTAGAATGTACTTTAGACTGTACTTTAGAGTGTACTTTAGAATGTACTTTCGACTGTACTTTAGAATGTACTTTAGACTGTACTTTAGAGTGTACTTTAGAATGTACTTTAGAGTGTACTTTAGAATGTGCTTTAGAATGTACTTTAGAATGTACTTTAGACTGTACTTTAGACTGTACTTTAGAATGTACTTTAGACTGTACTTTAGAGTGTACTTTAGAGTGTACTTTAGAATGTACTTTAGAATGTACTTTAGAGTGTACTTTAGAATGTACTTTAGAATGTACTTTAGAGTGTACTTTAGAGTGTACTTTAGAATGTACTTTAGAGTGTACTTTAGAATGTACTTTAGAATGTACTTTAGACCTTACTTTAGAATGTACTTTAGACTGTACTTTAGAATGTACTTTAGAATGTACTTTAGAGTGTACTTTAGAATGTGCTTTAGAATGTACTTTAGAATGTACTTCAGACTGTACTTCAGAGTGTACTTTAGAATGTACTTTAGAGTGTACTTTAGAATGTACTTTAGACTGTACTTTAGAATGTACTTTAGAATGTACTTTAGACTGTACTTTAGAGTGTACTTTAGAATGTACTTTAGAATGTACTTTAGAATGTACCTTAGAGTGTACTTTAGAATGTACTTTAGAATGTACTTTAGAATGTACTTTAGACTGTCCTTTAGAATGTACTTTAGACTGTACTTTAGAATGTACTTTAGAGTGTACTTTAGAATGTACTTCAGACTCTACTTTAGAATGTACTTTAGACTACTTTAGACTACTTTAGAATGTACTTTAGACTGTACTTTAGAATGTACTTTAGAATGTACTTTAGACTGTACTTTAGAGTGTACTTTAGAATGTACTTTAGAGTGTACTTTAGAATGTACTTTAGACTGTACTTTAGAGTGTACTTTAGAATGTACTTTAGAATGTACTTTAGAATGTACTTTAGAATGTACTTTAGAGTGTACCTTAGAGTGTACTTTAGAATGTACTTTAGAATGTACTTTAGAATGTACTTTAGACTGTACTTTAGAATGTACTTTAGACTGTACTTTAGAATGTACTTTAGAGTGTACTTTAGAATGTACTTCAGACTGTACTTTAGAATGTACTTTAGACTACTTTAGACTACTTTAGAATGTACTTTAGACTGTACTTTAGAATGTACTTTAGAATGTACTTTAGACTGTACTTTAGAGTGTACTTTAGAATGTACTTTAGAGTGTACTTTAGAGTGTACTTTAGAGTGTACTTTAGAATGTACTTTAGACTGTACTTTAGACTGTACTTTAGAATGTACTTTAGAATGTACTTTAGAATGTACTTTAGACTACTTTAGAATGTACTTTAAAGACTGTACTTTAGAATGTACTTTAGAATGTACTTCAGAATGTACTTTAGACTGTACTTTAGAATGTACTTTAGAGTGTACTTTAGAATGTACTTCAGAGTGTACTTTAGAATGTACTTTAGAGTGTACTTTAGAATATACTTTAGAATGTACTTTAGACTACTTTAGACTGTACTTTCTACTGTACTTTAGACTGTACTTTAGACTGTACTTTAGACTACTTTAGAATGTACTTTAGACTGTACTTTAGACTGTACTTTAGACTACTTTAGAATGTACTTTAGACTGTACTTTAGACTGTACTTTAGAATGTACTTTAGAGTGTACTTTAGAATGTACTTTAGAATGTACTTTAGAGTGTACTTTAGAGTGTACTTTAGAATGTACTTTAGAGTGTACTTTAGAATGTACTTTAGAATATACTTTAGACTGTACTTTAGAATGTACTTTAGACTGTACTTTAGAGTGTACTTTAGAATGTACTTTAGAGTGTACTTTAGACTGTACTTTAGAATGTACTTTAGAGTGTACTTTAGAATGTACTTTAGAGTGTACTTTAGAATGTACTTTAGAATGTACTTTAGAGTGTACTTTAGAATGTACTTTAGAATGTACTTTAGAGTGTACTTTAGAGTGTACTTTAGAATGTACTTTAGAGTGTACTTTAGAATGTACTTTAGAATGTACTTTAGACCTTACTTTAGAATGTACTTTAGACTGTACTTTAGAATGTACTTTAGAATGTACTTTAGAGTGTACTTTAGAATGTGCTTTAGAATGTACTTTAGAATGTACTTCAGACTGTACTTCAGAGTGTACTTTAGAATGTACTTTAGAGTGTACTTTAGAATGTACTTTAGACTGTACTTTAGAATGTACTTTAGAATGTACTTTAGACTGTACTTTAGAGTGTACTTTAGAATGTACTTTAGAATGTACTTTAGAATGTACTTTAGAATGTACTTTAGAGTGTACCTTAGAGTGTACTTTAGAATGTACTTTAGAATGTACTTTAGAATGTACTTTAGACTGTACTTTAGAATGTACTTTAGACTGTACTTTAGAATGTACTTTAGAGTGTACTTTAGAATGTACTTCAGACTCTACTTTAGAATGTACTTTAGACTACTTTAGACTACTTTAGAATGTACTTTAGACTGTACTTTAGAATGTACTTTAGAATGTACTTTAGACTGTACTTTAGAGTGTACTTTAGAATGTACTTTAGAGTGTACTTTAGAATGTACTTTAGACTGTACTTTAGAGTGTACTTTAGAATGTACTTTAGAATGTACTTTAGAATGTACTTTAGAATGTACCTTAGAGTGTACTTTAGAATGTACTTTAGAATGTACTTTAGAATGTACTTTAGACTGTACTTTAGAATGTACTTTAGACTGTACTTTAGAATGTACTTTAGAATGTACTTTAGAGTGTACTTTAGAATGTACTTTAGACTGTACTTTAGAGTGTACTTTAGAGTGTACTTTAGAATGTACTTTAGACTGTACTTTAGAATGTACTTTAGAATGTACTTTAGACTGTACTTTAGAATGTACTTTAGAGTGTACTTTAGAGTGTACTTTAGAATGTACTTTAGACTGTACTTTAGAGCATACTTTAGAATGTACTTTAGAGTGTACTTTAGAATGTACTTTAGAATGTACTTTAGACTGTACTTTAGACTGTACTTTAGAGTGTACTTTAGAGTGTACTTTAGAATGTACTTTAGACTGTACTTTAGAGTGTACTTTAGAATGTACTTTAGAATGTACTTTAGAGTGTACTTTAGAGTGTACTTTAGAATGTACTTTAGAGTGTACTTTAGAATGTACTTTAGAATGTACTTTAGACCTTACTTTAGAATGTACTTTAGACTGTACTTTAGAATGTACTTTAGAATGTACTTTAGAGTGTACTTTAGAATGTGCTTTAGAATGTACTTTAGAATGTACTTCAGACTGTACTTCAGAGTGTACTTTAGAATGTACTTTAGAGTGTACTTTAGAATGTACTTTAGAGTGTACTTTAGAATGTACTTTAGAATGTACTTTAGACTGTACTTTAGAGTGTACTTTAGAATGTACTTTAGAATGTACTTTAGAATGTACTTTAGAGTGTACCTTAGAGTGTACTTTAGAATGTACCTTAGAATGTACTTTAGAATGTACTTTAGACTGTACTTTAGAATGTACTTTAGACTGTACTTTAGAATGTACTTTAGAGTGTACTTTAGAATGTACTTCAGACTCTACTTTAGAATGTACTTTAGACTACTTTAGACTACTTTAGAATGTACTTTAGACTGTACTTTAGAATGTACTTTAGAATGTACTTTAGACTGTACTTTAGAGTGTACTTTAGAATGTACTTTAGAGTGTACTTTAGAATGTACTTTAGACTGTACTTTAGAGTGTACTTTAGAATGTACTTTAGAATGTACTTTAGAATGTACTTTAGAGTGTACCTTAGAGTGTACTTTAGAATGTACTTTAGAATGTACTTTAGAATGTACTTTAGACTGTACTTTAGAATGTACTTTAGACTGTACTTTAGAATGTACTTTAGAGTGTACTTTAGAATGTACTTCAGACTGTACTTTAGAATGTACTTTAGACTACTTTAGACTACTTTAGAATGTACTTTAGACTGTACTTTAGAATGTACTTTAGAATGTACTTTAGACTGTACTTTAGAGTGTACTTTAGAATGTACTTTAGAGTGTACTTTAGAGTGTACTTTAGAGTGTACTTTAGAATGTACTTTAGACTGTACTTTAGACTGTACTTTAGAATGTACTTTAGAATGTACTTTAGAATGTACTTTAGACTACTTTAGAATGTACTTTAAAGACTGTACTTTAGAATGTACTTTAGAATGTACTTCAGAATGTACTTTAGACTGTACTTTAGAATGTACTTTAGAGTGTACTTTAGAATGTACTTCAGAGTGTACTTTAGAATGTACTTTAGAGTGTACTTTAGAATATACTTTAGAATGTACTTTAGACTACTTTAGACTGTACTTTCTACTGTACTTTAGACTGTACTTTAGACTGTACTTTAGACTACTTTAGAATGTACTTTAGACTGTACTTTAGACTGTACTTTAGACTACTTTAGAATGTACTTTAGACTGTACTTTAGACTGTACTTTAGAATGTACTTTAGAGTGTACTTTAGAATGTACTTTAGAATGTACTTTAGAGTGTACTTTAGAGTGTACTTTAGAATGTACTTTAGAGTGTACTTTAGAATGTACTTTAGAATATACTTTAGACTGTACTTTAGAATGTACTTTAGACTGTACTTTAGAGTGTACTTTAGAATGTACTTTAGAGTGTACTTTAGACTGTACTTTAGAATGTACTTTAGAGTGTACTTTAGAATGTACTTTAGAGTGTACTTTAGAATGTACTTTAGAATGTACTTTAGAATGTACTTTAGACTAGACTACTTTAGAATGTACTTTAAAGACTGTACTTTAGAATGTACTTTAGAATGTACTTTAGAATGTACTTTAGAATGTACTTTAGAGTGTACCTTAGAGTGTACTTTAGAATGTACTTTAGAATGTACTTTAGACTGTACTTTAGAATGTACTTTAGACTGTACTTTAGAATGTACTTTAGAGTGTACTTTAGAGTGTACTTTAGAATGTACTTTAGACTGTACTTTAGACTGTACTTTAGAATATACTTTAGAGTGTACTTTAGAATGTACTTTAGAATGTACTTTAGAGTGTACTTTAGAGTGTACCTTAGAATGTACTTTAGAGTGTACTTTAGAATGTACTTTAGAATATACTTTAGACTGTACTTTAGAATGTACTTTAGACTGTACTTTAGAGTGTACTTTAGAATGTACTTTAGAGTGTACTTTAGAGTGTACTTTAGAATGTACTTTAGACTGTACTTTAGAATGAACTTTAGAATGTACTTTAGACTACTTTAGACTGTACTTTAGACTGTACTTTAGACTGTACTTTAGAGTGTACTTTAGAATGTACTTTAGAATGTACTTTAGAATGTACTTCAGAATGTACTTTAGAGTGTACTTTAGAGTGTGCTTTAGAATGTACTTTAGAATGTACTTTAGACTGTACTTTAGAGTGTACTTTAGAGTGTACTTTAGAATGTACTTTAGACTACTTTAGAATGTACTTTAGACTGTACTTTAGACTGTACTTTAGAATGTACTTTAGAGTGTACTTTAGAATGTACTTTAGAATGAACTTTAGAATGTACATTTGACTACTTTAGACTGTACTTTAGACTGTACTTTAGAAAGTACTTTAGAGTGTACTTTAGAGTGTACTTTAGACTGTACTTTAGAATGTACTTTAGAGTGTACTTTAGACTGTACTTTAGAGTGTACTTTAGACTGTACTTTAGACTGTACTTTAGACTGTACTTTAGACTACTTTAAATTGTACTTTAGACTGTACTTTAGACTACTTTAGACTGTACTTTAGAATGTACTTTAGAGTGTACTTTAGAATGTACTTTAGAATGTACTTTAGAATGTACTTTAGAATGTACTTTAGAGTGTACCTTAGAGTGTACTTTAGAATGTACTTTAGAATGTACTTTAGACTGTACTTTAGAATGTACTTTAGACTGTACTTTAGAATGTACTTTAGAGTGTACTTTAGAGTGTACTTTAGACTGTACTTTAGACTGTACTTTAGAATATACTTTAGACTACTTTAGAATGTACTTTAAAGACTACTTCAGACTGTACTTTAGAATGTACTTTAGAATGTACTTTAGACTGTACTTTAGAATGTACTTTAGAGTGTACTTTAGAATGTACTTCAGAGTGTACTTTAGAATGTACTTTAGAGTGTACTTTAGAATATACTTTAGACTGTACTTTAGACTGTACTTTAGACTACTTTAGAATGTACTTTAGACTGTACTTTAGACTGTACTTTAGACTGTACTTTAGAATGTACTTTAGAATGTACTTTAGAGTGTACTTTAGAATGTACTTTAGAATGTACTTTAGAGTGTACTTTAGAGTGTACTTTAGAATGTACTTTAGAATATACTTTAGACTGTACTTTAGACTACTTTAGAATGTACTTTAGACTGTACTTTAGAGTGTACTTTAGAATGTACTTTAGAATGTACTTTAGAATGTACTTTAGAGTGTACCTTAGAGTGTACTTTAGAATGTACTTTAGAATGCTCTTTAGAATGTACTTTAGACTGTACTTTAGAATGTACTTTAGACTGTACTTTAGAATGTACTTTAGAGTGTACTTTAGAATGTACTTTAGACTACTTTAGACTATTTTAGAATGTACTTTAGACTGTACTTTAGAATGTACTTTAGAATGTACTTTAGACTGTACTTTAGAATGTACTTTAGAGTGTACTTTAGAATGTACTTCAGAGTGTACTTTAGAATGTACTTTAGAGTGTACTTTAGAATATACTTTAGAATGTACTTTAGACTACTTTAGACTGTACTTTAGACTCTACTTTAGACTGTACTTTAGACTGTACTTTAGACTACTTTAGAATGTACTTTAGACTGTACTTTAGACTGTACTTTAGACTACTTTAGAATGTACTTTAGACTGTACTTTAGACTGTACTTTAGAATGTACTTTAGAATGTACTTTAGAGTGTACTTTAGAATGTACTTTAGAATGTACTTTAGAGTGTACTTTAGAGTGTACCTTAGAATGTACTTTAGAGTGTACTTTAGAATGTACTTTAGAATATACTTTAGACTGTACTTTAGAATGTACTTTAGACTGTACTTTAGAGTGTACTTTAGAATGTACTTTAGAGTGTACTTTAGAGTGTACTTTAGAATGTACTTTAGACTGTACTTTAGAATGAACTTTAGAATGTACTTTAGACTACTTTAGACTGTACTTTAGACTGTACTTTAGACTGTACTTTAGAGTGTACTTTAGAATGTACTTTAGAATGTACTTTAGAATGTACTTCAGAATGTACTTTAGAGTGTACTTTAGAGTGTGCTTTAGAATGTACTTTAGAATGTACTTTAGACTGTACTTTAGAGTGTACTTTAGAGTGTACTTTAGAATGTACTTTAGACTACTTTAGAATGTACTTTAGACTGTACTTTAGACTGTACTTTAGAATGTACTTTAGACTGTACTTTAGACTGTACTTTAGAATGTACTTTAGAGTGTACTTTAGAATGTACTTTAGAATGAACTTTAGAATGTACTTTAGACTACTTTAGACTGTACTTTAGACTGTACTTTAGAAAGTACTTTAGACTGTACTTTAGAGTGTATTTTAGAGTGTACTTTAGACTGTACTTTAGAGTGTACTTTAGAATGTACTTTAGAGTGTACTTTAGACTGTACTTTAGAATGTACTTTAGAGTGTACTTTAGAATGTACTTTAAAGTGTACTTTAGAATGTACTTTAGAATGTACTTTAGAATGTACTTTAGACTAGACTACTTTAGAATGTACTTTAAAGACTGTACTTTAGAATGTACTTTAGAATGTACTTTAGAATGTACTTTAGAATGTACTTTAGAGTGTACCTTAGAGTGTACTTTAGAATGTACTTTAGAATGTACTTTAGACTGTACTTTAGAATGTACTTTAGACTGTACTTTAGAATGTACTTTAGAGTGTACTTTAGAGTGTACTTTAGAATGTACTTTAGACTGTACTTTAGACTGTACTTTAGAATATACTTTAGAGTGTACTTTAGAATGTACTTTAGAATGTACTTTAGAGTGTACTTTAGAGTGTACCTTAGAATGTACTTTAGAGTGTACTTTAGAATGTACTTTAGAATATACTTTAGACTGTACTTTAGAATGTACTTTAGACTGTACTTTAGAGTGTACTTTAGAATGTACTTTAGAGTGTACTTTAGAGTGTACTTTAGAATGTACTTTAGACTGTACTTTAGAATGAACTTTAGAATGTACTTTAGACTACTTTAGACTGTACTTTAGACTGTACTTTAGACTGTACTTTAGAGTGTACTTTAGAATGTACTTTAGAATGTACTTTAGAATGTACTTCAGAATGTACTTTAGAGTGTACTTTAGAGTGTGCTTTAGAATGTACTTTAGAATGTACTTTAGACTGTACTTTAGAGTGTACTTTAGAGTGTACTTTAGAATGTACTTTAGACTACTTTAGAATGTACTTTAGACTGTACTTTAGACTGTACTTTAGAATGTACTTTAGAGTGTACTTTAGAATGTACTTTAGAATGAACTTTAGAATGTACTTTAGACTACTTTAGACTGTACTTTAGACTGTACTTTAGAAAGTACTTTAGACTGTACTTTAGAGTGTACTTTAGACTGTACTTTAGAATGTACTTTAGAGTGTACTTTAGAGTGTACCTTAGAATGTACTTTAGAGTGTACTTTAGAATGTACTTTAGAATATACTTTAGACTGTACTTTAGAATGTACTTTAGACTGTACTTTAGAGTGTACTTTAGAATGTACTTTAGAGTGTACTTTAGAGTGTACTTTAGAATGTACTTTAGACTGTACTTTAGAATGAACTTTAGAATGTACTTTAGACTACTTTAGACTGTACTTTAGACTGTACTTTAGACTGTACTTTAGAGTGTACTTTAGAATGTACTTTAGAATGTACTTTAGAATGTACTTCAGAATGTACTTTAGAGTGTACTTTAGAGTGTGCTTTAGAATGTACTTTAGAATGTACTTTAGACTGTACTTTAGAGTGTACTTTAGAGTGTACTTTAGAATGTACTTTAGACTACTTTAGAATGTACTTTAGACTGTACTTTAGACTGTACTTTAGAATGTACTTTAGAGTGTACTTTAGAATGTACTTTAGAATGAACTTTAGAATGTACTTTAGACTACTTTAGACTGTACTTTAGACTGTACTTTAGAAAGTACTTTAGAGTGTACTTTAGAGTGTACTTTAGACTGTACTTTAGAATGTACTTTAGAGTGTACTTTAGACTGTACTTTAGAGTGTACTTTAGACTGTACTTTAGACTGTACTTTAGACTGTACTTTAGACTACTTTAAATTGTACTTTAGACTGTACTTTAGACTACTTTAGACTGTACTTTAGAATGTACTTTAGAGTGTACTTTAGAATGTACTTTAGAATGTACTTTAGAATGTACTTTAGAATGTACTTTAGAGTGTACCTTAGAGTGTACTTTAGAATGTACTTTAGAATGTACTTTAGACTGTACTTTAGAATGTACTTTAGACTGTACTTTAGAATGTACTTTAGAGTGTACTTTAGAGTGTACTTTAGACTGTACTTTAGACTGTACTTTAGAATATACTTTAGACTACTTTAGAATGTACTTTAAAGACTACTTCAGACTGTACTTTAGAATGTACTTTAGAATGTACTTTAGACTGTACTTTAGAATGTACTTTAGAGTGTACTTTAGAATGTACTTCAGAGTGTACTTTAGAATGTACTTTAGAGTGTACTTTAGAATATACTTTAGACTGTACTTTAGACTGTACTTTAGACTACTTTAGAATGTACTTTAGACTGTACTTTAGACTGTACTTTAGACTGTACTTTAGAATGTACTTTAGAATGTACTTTAGAGTGTACTTTAGAATGTACTTTAGAATGTACTTTAGAGTGTACTTTAGAGTGTACTTTAGAATGTACTTTAGAATATACTTTAGACTGTACTTTAGACTACTTTAGAATGTACTTTAGACTGTACTTTAGAGTGTACTTTAGAATGTACTTTAGAATGTACTTTAGAATGTACTTTAGAGTGTACCTTAGAGTGTACTTTAGAATGTACTTTAGAATGCTCTTTAGAATGTACTTTAGACTGTACTTTAGAATGTACTTTAGACTGTACTTTAGAATGTACTTTAGAGTGTACTTTAGAATGTACTTTAGACTACTTTAGACTATTTTAGAATGTACTTTAGACTGTACTTTAGAATGTACTTTAGAATGTACTTTAGACTGTACTTTAGAATGTACTTTAGAGTGTACTTTAGAATGTACTTCAGAGTGTACTTTAGAATGTACTTTAGAGTGTACTTTAGAATATACTTTAGAATGTACTTTAGACTACTTTAGACTGTACTTTAGACTCTACTTTAGACTGTACTTTAGACTGTACTTTAGACTACTTTAGAATGTACTTTAGACTGTACTTTAGACTGTACTTTAGACTACTTTAGAATGTACTTTAGACTGTACTTTAGACTGTACTTTAGAATGTACTTTAGAATGTACTTTAGAGTGTACTTTAGAATGTACTTTAGAATGTACTTTAGAGTGTACTTTAGAGTGTACCTTAGAATGTACTTTAGAGTGTACTTTAGAATGTACTTTAGAATATACTTTAGACTGTACTTTAGAATGTACTTTAGACTGTACTTTAGAGTGTACTTTAGAATGTACTTTAGAGTGTACTTTAGAGTGTACTTTAGAATGTACTTTAGACTGTACTTTAGAATGAACTTTAGAATGTACTTTAGACTACTTTAGACTGTACTTTAGACTGTACTTTAGACTGTACTTTAGAGTGTACTTTAGAATGTACTTTAGAATGTACTTTAGAATGTACTTCAGAATGTACTTTAGAGTGTACTTTAGAGTCTGCTTTAGAATGTACTTTAGAATGTACTTTAGACTGTACTTTAGAGTGTACTTTAGAGTGTACTTTAGAATGTACTTTAGACTACTTTAGAATGTACTTTAGACTGTACTTTAGACTGTACTTTAGAATGTACTTTAGACTGTACTTTAGACTGTACTTTAGAATGTACTTTAGAGTGTACTTTAGAATGTACTTTAGAATGAACTTTAGAATGTACTTTAGACTACTTTAGACTGTACTTTAGACTGTACTTTAGAAAGTACTTTAGACTGTACTTTAGAGTGTATTTTAGAGTGTACTTTAGACTGTACTTTAGAATGTACTTTAGAGTGTACTTTAGACTGTACTTTAGAATGTACTTTAGAGTGTACTTTAGAATGTACTTTAAAGTGTACTTTAGAATGTACTTTAGAATGTACTTTAGAATGTACTTTAGACTAGACTACTTTAGAATGTACTTTAAAGACTGTACTTTAGAATGTACTTTAGAATGTACTTTAGAATGTACTTTAGAATGTACTTTAGAGTGTACCTTAGAGTGTACTTTAGAATGTACTTTAGAATGTACTTTAGACTGTACTTTAGAATGTACTTTAGACTGTACTTTAGAATGTACTTTAGAGTGTACTTTAGAGTGTACTTTAGAATGTACTTTAGACTGTACTTTAGACTGTACTTTAGAATATACTTTAGAGTGTACTTTAGAATGTACTTTAGAATGTACTTTAGAGTGTACTTTAGAGTGTACCTTAGAATGTACTTTAGAGTGTACTTTAGAATGTACTTTAGAATATACTTTAGACTGTACTTTAGAATGTACTTTAGACTGTACTTTAGAGTGTACTTTAGAATGTACTTTAGAGTGTACTTTAGAGTGTACTTTAGAATGTACTTTAGACTGTACTTTAGAATGAACTTTAGAATGTACTTTAGACTACTTTAGACTGTACTTTAGACTGTACTTTAGACTGTACTTTAGAGTGTACTTTAGAATGTACTTTAGAATGTACTTTAGAATGTACTTCAGAATGTACTTTAGAGTGTACTTTAGAGTGTGCTTTAGAATGTACTTTAGAATGTACTTTAGACTGTACTTTAGAGTGTACTTTAGAGTGTACTTTAGAATGTACTTTAGACTACTTTAGAATGTACTTTAGACTGTACTTTAGACTGTACTTTAGAATGTACTTTAGAGTGTACTTTAGAATGTACTTTAGAATGAACTTTAGAATGTACTTTAGACTACTTTAGACTGTACTTTAGACTGTACTTTAGAAAGTACTTTAGACTGTACTTTAGAGTGTACTTTAGACTGTACTTTAGAATGTACTTTAGAGTGTACTTTAGACTGTACTTTAGAGTGTACTTTAGAGTGTACTTTAGACTGTACTTTAGACTGTACTTTAGACTGTACTTTAGACTACTTTAAATTGTACTTTAGACTGTACTTTAGACTACTTTAGACTGTACTTTAGAATGTACTTTAGAGTGTACTTTAGAATTTACTTTAGAATGTACTTTAGAATGTACTTTAGAATGTACTTTAGAGTGTACCTTAGAGTGTACTTTAGAATGTACTTTAGAATGTACTTTAGACTGTACTTTAGAATGTACTTTAGACTGTACTTTAGAATGTACTTTAGAGTGTACTTTAGAGTGTACTTTAGAGTGTACTTTAGACTGTACTTTAGACTGTACTTTAGAATATACTTTAGACTACTTTAGAATGTACTTTAAAGACTACTTCAGACTGTACTTTAGAATGTACTTTAGAATGTACTTTAGACTACTTTAGACTACTTTAGAATGTACTTTAGACTGTACTTTAGAATGTTCTTTAGAATGTACTTTAGACTGTACTTTAGAATGTACTTTAGAGTGTACTTTAGAATGTACTTCAGAGTGTACTTTAGAATGTACTTTAGAGTGTACTTTAAATTGTACTTTAGACTGTACTTTAGACTACTTTAGACTGTACTTTAGAATGTACTTTAGAGTGTACCTTAGAGTGTACTTTAGAATGTACTTTAGCATGTACTTTAGACTGTACTTTAGAATGTACTTTAGACTGTACTTTAGAGTGTACTTTAGAGTGTACTTTAGAGTGTACTTTAGACTGTACTTTAGACTGTACTTTAGAATATACTTTAGACTACTTTAGAATGTACTTTAAAGACTACTTCAGACTGTACTTTAGAATGTACTTTAGAATGTACTTTAGACTACTTTAGACTACTTTAGAATGTACTTTAGACTGTACTTTAGAATGTTCTTTAGAATGTACTTTAGACTGTACTTTAGAATGTACTTTAGAGTGTACTTTAGAATGTACTTCAGAGTGTACTTTAGAATGTACTTTAGAGTGTACTTTAGAATATACTTTAGACTGTACTTTAGACTGTACTTTAGACTACTTTAGAATGTACTTTAGACTGTACTTTAGACTGTACTTTAGAATGTACTTTAGAATGTACTTTAGAGTGTACTTTAGAATGTACTTTAGAATGTACTTTAGAGTGTACTTTAGAGTGTACTTTAGAATGTACTTTAGAATATACTTTAGACTGTACTTTAGACTACTTTAGAATGTACTTTAGACTGTACTTTAGAGTGTACTTTAGAATGTACTTTAGAATGTACTTTAGAATGTACTTTAGAGTGTACCTTAGAGTGTACTTTAGAATGTACTTTAGAATGCTCTTTAGAATGTACTTTAGACTGTACTTTAGAATGTACTTTAGACTGTACTTTAGAATGTACTTTAGAGTGTACTTTAGAATGTACTTTAGACTACTTTAGACTATTTTAGAATGTACTTTAGACTGTACTTTAGAATGTACTTTAGAATGTACTTTAGACTGTACTTTAGAATGTACTTTAGAGTGTACTTTAGAATGTACTTCAGAGTGTACTTTAGAATGTACTTTAGAGTGTACTTTAGAATGTACTTTAGAGTGTACTTTAGACTACTTTAGACTGTACTTTAGACTCTACTTTAGACTGTACTTTAGACTGTACTTTAGACTACTTTAGAATGTACTTTAGACTGTACTTTAGACTGTACTTTAGACTGTACTTTAGACTGTACTTTAGACTACTTTAGACTGTACTTTAGAATGTACTTTAGAATGTACTTTAGAGTGTACTTTAGAATGTACTTTAGAATGTACTTTAGAGTGTACTTTAGAGTGTACCTTAGAATGTACTTTAGAGTGTACTTTAGAATGTACTTTAGAATATACTTTAGACTGTACTTTAGAATGTACTTTAGACTGTACTTTAGAGTGTACTTTAGAATGTACTTTAGAGTGTACTTTAGAGTGTACTTTAGAATGTACTTTAGACTGTACTTTAGAATGAACTTTAGAATGTACTTTAGACTACTTTAGACTGTACTTTAGACTGTACTTTAGACTGTACTTTAGAGTGTACTTTAGAATGTACTTTAGAGTGTACTTTAGAATGTACTTTAGAGTGTACTTTAGACTGTACTTTAGAGTGTACTTTAGAGTGTACTTTAGAATGTACTTTAGACTGTACTTTAGAGTGTACTTTAGAATGTACTTTCGACTGTACTTTAGAATGTACTTTAGACTGTACTTTAGAGTGTACTTTAGAATGTACTTTAGAGTAGAATGTGCTTTAGAATGTACTTTAGAATGTACTTTAGACTGTACTTTAGAGTGTACTTTAGAATGTACTTTAGAGTGTACTTTGGATTGTACTTTAGAATGTACTTTAGACTGTACTTTAGAATGTACTTTAGACTGTACTTTAGAGTGTACTTTAGAATGTACTTTAGAATGTACTTTAGAGTGTACTTTAGAATGTACTTTAGAGTGTACTTTAGAGTGTACTTTAGAATGTACTTTAGAATGTACTTTAGAGTGTACTTTAGAATGTACTTTAGAATGTACTTTAGAGTGTACTTTAGAATGTACTTTAGAATGTACTTTAGACCTTACTTTAGAATGTACTTTAGACTGTACTTTAGAATGTACTTTAGAATGTACTTTAGACTGTACTTTAGAATGTGCTTTAGAATGTACTTTAGAATGTACTTCAGACTGTTCTTCAGAGTGTACTTTAGAATGTACTTTAGAGTGTACTTTAGAATGTACTTTAGACTGTACTTTAGAATGTACTTTAGACTGTACTTTAGAGTGTACTTTAGAATGTACTTTAGAATGTACTTTAGAATGTACTTTAGAATGTACTTTAGAGTGTACCTTAGAGTGTACTTTAGAATGTACTTTAGAATGTACTTTAGAATGTACTTTAGACTGTACTTTAGAATGTACTTTAGACTGTACTTTAGAATGTACTTTAGAGTGTACTTTAGAATGTACTTTAGACTGTACTTTAGAATGTACTTTAGACTACTTTAGACTACTTTAGAATGTACTTTAAAGACTACTTCAGACTGTACTTTAGAATGTACTTTAGACTACTTTAGACTACTTTAGAATGTACTTTAGACTGTACTTTAGAATGTACTTTAGAATGTACTTTAGACTGTACTTTAGAGTGTACTTTAGAATGTACTTTAGAGTGTACTTTAGAGTGTACTTTAGAGTGTACTTTAGAATGTACTTTAGAATGTACTTTAGACTGTACTTTAGACTGTACTTTAGAATGTACTTTAGAATGTACTTTAGAATGTACTTTAGACTACTTTAGACTACTTTAGAATGTACTTTAAAGACTGTACTTTAGAATGTACTTTAGAATGTACTTCAGAATGTACTTTAGACTGTACTTTAGAATGTACTTTAGAGTGTACTTTAGAATGTACTTCAGAGTGTACTTTAGAATGTACTTTAGAGTGTACTTTAGAATATACTTTAGAATGTACTTTAGACTACTTTAGACTGTACTTTAGACTGTACTTTAGACTGTACTTTAGACTACTTTAGAATGTACTTTAGACTGTACTTTAGACTGTACTTTAGACTACTTTAGAATGTACTTTAGACTGTACTTTAGACTGTACTTTAGAATGTACTTTAGAGTGTACTTTAGAATGTACTTTATAATGTACTTTAGAGTGTACTTTAGAGTGTACTTTAGAATGTACTTTAGAGTGTACTTTAGAATGTACTTTAGAATATACTTTAGACTGTACTTTAGAATGTACTTTAGACTGTACTTTAGAGTGTACTTTAGAATGTACTTTAGAGTGTACTTTAGACTGTACTTTAGAATGTACTTTAGAGTGTACTTTAGAGTGTACTTTAGAGTGTACTTTAGAATGTACTTTAGAGTGTACTTTAGAATGTACTTTAGAATGTACTTTAGAATGTACTTTAGACTAGACTACTTTAGAATGTACTTTAAAGACTGTACTTTAGAATGTACTTTAGAATGTACTTTAGAATGTACTTTAGAGTGTACCTTAGAGTGTACTTTAGAATGTACTTTAGAATGTACTTTAGACTGTACTTTAGAATGTACTTTAGACTGTACTTTAGAATGTACTTTAGAGTGTACTTTAGAGTGTACTTTAGAATGTACTTTAGACTGTACTTTAGACTGTACTTTAGAATATACTTTAGACTACTTTAGAATGTACTTTAAAGACTACTTCAGACTGTACTTTAGAATGTACTTTAGACTACTTTAGAATGTACTTTAGACTGTACTTTAGAATGTACTTTAGAATGTACTTTAGACTGTACTTTAGAATGTACTTTAGAGTGTACTTTAGAATGTACTTCAGAGTGTACTTTAGAATGTACTTTAGAGTGTACTTTAGAATATACTTTAGACTGTACTTTAGACTGTACTTTAGACTGTACTTTAGACTACTTTAGAATGTACTTTAGACTGTACTTTAGACTGTACTTTAGACTGTACTTTAGAATATACTTTAGACTACTTTAGAATGTACTTTAAAGACTACTTCAGACTGTACTTTAGAATGTACTTTAGAATGTACTTTAGACTACTTTAGACTACTTTAGAATGTACTTTAGACTGTACTTTAGAATGTTCTTTAGAATGTACTTTAGACTGTACTTTAGAATGTACTTTAGAGTGTACTTTAGAATGTACTTCAGAGTGTACTTTAGAATGTACTTTAGAGTGTACTTTAGAATATACTTTAGACTGTACTTTAGACTGTACTTTAGACTGTACTTTAGACTACTTTAGAATGTACTTTAGACTGTACTTTAGACTGTACTTTAGACTGTACTTTAGAATGTACTTTAGAATGTACTTTAGAGTGTACTTTAGAATGTACTTTAGAATGTACTTTAGAGTGTACTTTAGAGTGTACTTTAGAATGTACTTTAGAATATACTTTAGACTGTACTTTAGAATGTACTTTAGACTGTACTTTAGAGTGTACTTTAGAATGTACTTTAGAGTGTACTTTAGAGTGTACTTTAGAATGTACTTTAGAATATACTTTAGACTGTACTTTAGACTACTTTAGAATGTACTTTAGACTGTACTTTAGAGTGTACTTTAGAATGTACTTTAGAATGTACTTTAGAATGTACTTTAGAGTGTACCTTAGAGTGTACTTTAGAATGTACTTTAGAATGCTCTTTAGAATGTACTTTAGACTGTACTTTAGAATGTACTTTAGACTGTACTTTAGAATGTACTTTAGAGTGTACTTTAGAATGTACTTTAGACTACTTTAGACTATTTTAGAATGTACTTTAGACTGTACTTTAGAATGTACTTTAGAATGTACTTTAGACTGTACTTTAGAATGTACTTTAGAGTGTACTTTAGAATGTACTTCAGAGTGTACTTTAGAATGTACTTTAGAGTGTACTTTAGAATGTACTTTAGAGTGTACTTTAGACTACTTTAGACTGTACTTTAGACTCTACTTTAGACTGTACTTTAGACTGTACTTTAGACTACTTTAGAATGTACTTTAGACTGTACTTTAGACTGTACTTTAGACTGTACTTTAGACTGTACTTTAGACTACTTTAGACTGTACTTTAGAATGTACTTTAGAATGTACTTTAGAGTGTACTTTAGAATGTACTTTAGAATGTACTTTAGAGTGTACTTTAGAGTGTACCTTAGAATGTACTTTAGAGTGTACTTTAGAATGTACTTTAGAATATACTTTAGACTGTACTTTAGAATGTACTTTAGACTGTACTTTAGAGTGTACTTTAGAATGTACTTTAGAGTGTACTTTAGAGTGTACTTTAGAATGTACTTTAGACTGTACTTTAGAATGAACTTTAGAATGTACTTTAGACTACTTTAGACTGTACTTTAGACTGTACTTTAGACTGTACTTTAGAGTGTACTTTAGAATGTACTTTAGAGTGTACTTTAGAATGTACTTTAGAGTGTACTTTAGACTGTACTTTAGAGTGTACTTTAGAGTGTACTTTAGAATGTACTTTAGACTGTACTTTAGAGTGTACTTTAGAATGTACTTTCGACTGTACTTTAGAATGTACTTTAGACTGTACTTTAGAGTGTACTTTAGAATGTACTTTAGAGTAGAATGTGCTTTAGAATGTACTTTAGAATGTACTTTAGACTGTACTTTAGAGTGTACTTTAGAATGTACTTTAGAGTGTACTTTGGATTGTACTTTAGAATGTACTTTAGACTGTACTTTAGAATGTACTTTAGACTGTACTTTAGAGTGTACTTTAGAATGTACTTTAGAATGTACTTTAGAGTGTACTTTAGAATGTACTTTAGAGTGTACTTTAGAGTGTACTTTAGAATGTACTTTAGAATGTACTTTAGAGTGTACTTTAGAATGTACTTTAGAATGTACTTTAGAGTGTACTTTAGAATGTACTTTAGAATGTACTTTAGACCTTACTTTAGAATGTACTTTAGACTGTACTTTAGAATGTACTTTAGAATGTACTTTAGACTGTACTTTAGAATGTGCTTTAGAATGTACTTTAGAATGTACTTCAGACTGTTCTTCAGAGTGTACTTTAGAATGTACTTTAGAGTGTACTTTAGAATGTACTTTAGACTGTACTTTAGAATGTACTTTAGACTGTACTTTAGAGTGTACTTTAGAATGTACTTTAGAATGTACTTTAGAATGTACTTTAGAATGTACTTTAGAGTGTACCTTAGAGTGTACTTTAGAATGTACTTTAGAATGTACTTTAGAATGTACTTTAGACTGTACTTTAGAATGTACTTTAGACTGTACTTTAGAATGTACTTTAGAGTGTACTTTAGAATGTACTTTAGACTGTACTTTAGAATGTACTTTAGACTACTTTAGACTACTTTAGAATGTACTTTAAAGACTACTTCAGACTGTACTTTAGAATGTACTTTAGACTACTTTAGACTACTTTAGAATGTACTTTAGACTGTACTTTAGAATGTACTTTAGAATGTACTTTAGACTGTACTTTAGAGTGTACTTTAGAATGTACTTTAGAGTGTACTTTAGAGTGTACTTTAGAGTGTACTTTAGAATGTACTTTAGAATGTACTTTAGACTGTACTTTAGACTGTACTTTAGAATGTACTTTAGAATGTACTTTAGAATGTACTTTAGACTACTTTAGACTACTTTAGAATGTACTTTAAAGACTGTACTTTAGAATGTACTTTAGAATGTACTTCAGAATGTACTTTAGACTGTACTTTAGAATGTACTTTAGAGTGTACTTTAGAATGTACTTCAGAGTGTACTTTAGAATGTACTTTAGAGTGTACTTTAGAATATACTTTAGAATGTACTTTAGACTACTTTAGACTGTACTTTAGACTGTACTTTAGACTGTACTTTAGACTACTTTAGAATGTACTTTAGACTGTACTTTAGACTGTACTTTAGACTACTTTAGAATGTACTTTAGACTGTACTTTAGACTGTACTTTAGAATGTACTTTAGAGTGTACTTTAGAATGTACTTTATAATGTACTTTAGAGTGTACTTTAGAGTGTACTTTAGAATGTACTTTAGAGTGTACTTTAGAATGTACTTTAGAATATACTTTAGACTGTACTTTAGAATGTACTTTAGACTGTACTTTAGAGTGTACTTTAGAATGTACTTTAGAGTGTACTTTAGACTGTACTTTAGAATGTACTTTAGAGTGTACTTTAGAGTGTACTTTAGAGTGTACTTTAGAATGTACTTTAGAGTGTACTTTAGAATGTACTTTAGAATGTACTTTAGAATGTACTTTAGACTAGACTACTTTAGAATGTACTTTAAAGACTGTACTTTAGAATGTACTTTAGAATGTACTTTAGAATGTACTTTAGAGTGTACCTTAGAGTGTACTTTAGAATGTACTTTAGAATGTACTTTAGACTGTACTTTAGAATGTACTTTAGACTGTACTTTAGAATGTACTTTAGAGTGTACTTTAGAGTGTACTTTAGAATGTACTTTAGACTGTACTTTAGACTGTACTTTAGAATATACTTTAGACTACTTTAGAATGTACTTTAAAGACTACTTCAGACTGTACTTTAGAATGTACTTTAGACTACTTTAGAATGTACTTTAGACTGTACTTTAGAATGTACTTTAGAATGTACTTTAGACTGTACTTTAGAATGTACTTTAGAGTGTACTTTAGAATGTACTTCAGAGTGTACTTTAGAATGTACTTTAGAGTGTACTTTAGAATATACTTTAGACTGTACTTTAGACTGTACTTTAGACTGTACTTTAGACTACTTTAGAATGTACTTTAGACTGTACTTTAGACTGTACTTTAGACTGTACTTTAGAATATACTTTAGACTACTTTAGAATGTACTTTAAAGACTACTTCAGACTGTACTTTAGAATGTACTTTAGAATGTACTTTAGACTACTTTAGACTACTTTAGAATGTACTTTAGACTGTACTTTAGAATGTTCTTTAGAATGTACTTTAGACTGTACTTTAGAATGTACTTTAGAGTGTACTTTAGAATGTACTTCAGAGTGTACTTTAGAATGTACTTTAGAGTGTACTTTAGAATATACTTTAGACTGTACTTTAGACTGTACTTTAGACTGTACTTTAGACTACTTTAGAATGTACTTTAGACTGTACTTTAGACTGTACTTTAGACTGTACTTTAGAATGTACTTTAGAATGTACTTTAGAGTGTACTTTAGAATGTACTTTAGAATGTACTTTAGAGTGTACTTTAGAGTGTACTTTAGAATGTACTTTAGAATATACTTTAGACTGTACTTTAGAATGTACTTTAGACTGTACTTTAGAGTGTACTTTAGAATGTACTTTAGAGTGTACTTTAGACTGTACTTTAGAATGTACTTTAGACTGTACTTTAGAGTGTACTTTAGAGTGTACTTTACAATGTACTTTAGAGTGTACTTTAGAATGTACTTTAGAATGTACTTTAGAATGTACTTTAGACTAGACTACTTTAGAATGTACTTTAAAGACTGTACTTTAGAATGTACTTTAGAATGTACCTTAGACTACTTTAGACTACTTTAGAATGTACTTTAGACTGTACTTTAGACTGTACTTTAGAATGTACTTTAGACTGTACTTTAGACTGTACTTTAGAATGTACTTTAGAGTGTACTTTAGAATGTACTTTAGACTGTGCTTTAGAATGAACTTTAGAATGTACTTTAGACTACTTTAGACTGTACTTTAGACTGTACTTTAGAATGTACTTTAGACTGTACTTGAGAATGTACTTTAGAATGTCCTTTAGAGTGTACTTTAGAGTGTACTTTAGAGTGTACTTTAGAATGTACTTTAGACTGTACTTTAGAGTGTACTTTAGAATGTACTTTAGAATGTACTTTAGAGTGTACTTCAGACTGTACTTTAGAGTGTACTTTAGAATGTACTTTAGGATGTACTTTAGAGTGTACTTTAGAATGTACTTTAGACTGTACTTTAGAGTGTACTTTAGAGTGTACTTTAGAATGTACTTTAGAATGTACTTTAGACTGTACTTTAGAGTGTACTTTAGAATGTACTTTAGGATGTACTTTAGAGTGTACTTTAGAATGTACTTTAGAATGTACTTTAGAATGTACTTTAGAGTGTACTTTAGAGTGTACTTTAGAGTGTACTTTAGAGTGTACTTTAGAATGTACTTTAGACTGTACTTCAGACTGTACTTTAGACTGTACTTTAGAATGTACTTTAGAATTTACTTTAGACTCATTTAGACTACTTTAGAATGTACTTTAAAGACTGTACTTTAGAATGTACTTTAGAATGTACTTTAGACTACTTTTGACTACTTTAGAATGTACTTTAGAATGTACTTTAGAATGTACTTTAGAATGTACTTTAGAGTGTACTTTAGAGTGTGCTTTAGAATGTACTTTAGAATGTATTTTAGACTGTACTTCAGACTGTACTTTAGACTGTACTTTAGAATGTACTTTAGAATTTACTTTAGACTCATTTAGACTACTTTAGAATGTACTTTAAAGACTGTACTTTAGAATGTACTTTAGAATGTACTTTAGACTACTTTAGACTACTTTAGACTGTACTTTAGACTGTACTTTAGACTGTACTTTAGAGTGTACTTTAGAGTGTACTTTAGAATGTACTTTAGACTGTACTTTAGAGTGTACTTTAGAATGTACTTTAGAATGTACTTTAGAGTGTACTTTAGAATGTACTTTAGAATGTACTTTAGAGTGTACTTTAGAGTGTACTTTAGAATGTACTTTAGACTGTACTTTAGAATGTACTTTAGAATGTACTTTAGAATGTACTTTAGATTACTTTAGAATGTACTTTAAAGACTGTACTTTAGACTGTACTTTAGAATGTACTTTAGACTACTTTAGGCTACTTTAGAATGTACTTTAGACTGTACTTTAGACTGTACTTTAGAATGTACTTTAGACTGTACTTTAGACTGTACTTTAGAATGTACTTTAGAGTGTACTTTAGAATGTACTTTAGAATGTACTTTGGACTACTTTAGACTGTACTTTAGACTATACTTTAGACTGTAGTTTAGAATGAACTTTAGAATGTACTTCAGACTGTACTTTAGACTGTACTTTAGAATGTACTTTAGAGTATACTTTAGAATGTACTTTAGACTGTACTTTAGAATGAACTTCAGAATGTACTTTAGAATGTACTTTAGAATGTACTTTAGAATGTACTTTAGACTGTACTTTAGACTGTACTTTAGACTGTACTTTAGAATGTACTTTAGAGTGTACTTTAGAGTGTACTTTAGAGTGTACTTTCGAGTGTACTTTAGAATGTACTTTAGAATGTACTTTAGACTGTACTTTAGAGTGTACTTTAGAATGTACTTTAGAATGTACTTTAGAGTGTAGTTTAGAATGTACTTTAGAGTGTACTTTAGAGTGTACTTTAGAATGTACTTTAGAATGTACTTTAGACTGTACTTTAGAGTGTACTTTAGAATGTACTTTAGAGTGTACTTTAGAATGTACTTTAGAGTGTACTTTAGAATGTACTTTAGAATGTACTTTAGACTGTACTTTAGACTACTTTAGACTACTTTAGAATGTACTTTCAAGACTGTACTTTAGACTGTACTTTAGAATGTACTTTAGACTACTTTAGACTACTTTAGAATGTACTTTCAAGACTGTACTTTAGACTGTATTTTAGATTGTACTTTAGAATGTACTTTTGACTACTTTAGACTACTTTAGAATGTACTTTAGACTGTACTTTAGACTGTACTTTAGAGTGTACTTTAGAATGTACTTTAGACTGTACTTTAGAGTGTACTTTAGAGTGTACTTTAGAATGTACTTTAGACTGTACTTTAGAATGTACTTTAGACTGTACTTTAGACTGTACTTTAGACTACTTTAGAATGTACTTTAGAGTGTACTTTAGAGTGTACTTTAGAATGTACTTTAGACTGTACTTTAGAGCATACTTTAGAATGTACTTTAGAGTGTACTTTAGAATGTACTTTAGAATGTACTTTAGACTGTACTTTAGACTGTACTTTAGAGTGTACTTTAGAGTGTACTTTAGAGTGTACTTTAGACTGTACTTTAGAGTGTACTTTAGAATGTACTTTCGACTGTACTTTAGAATGTACTTTAGACTGTACTTTAGAGTGTACTTTAGAATGTACTTTAGAGTAGAATGTGCTTTAGAATGTACTTTAGAATGTACTTTAGAATGTACTTTAGACTGTACTTTAGAGTGTACTTTAGAATGTACTTTAGAGTGTACTTTGGATTGTACTTTAAAATGTACTTTAGACTGTACTTTAGAATGTACTTTAGACTGTACTTTAGAGTGTACTTTAGAATGTACTTTAGAATGTACTTTAGAGTGTACTTTAGAATGTACTTTAGAGTGTACTTTAGAGTGTACTTTAGAATGTACTTTAGAATGTACTTTAGAGTGTACTTTAGAATGTACTTTAGAATGTACTTTAGAGTGTACTTTAGAATGTACTTTAGAATGTACTTTAGACCTTACTTTAGAATGTACTTTAGACTGTACTTTAGAATGTACTTTAGAATGTACTTTAGACTGTACTTTAGAATGTGCTTTAGAATGTACTTTAGAATGTACTTCAGACTGTACTTCAGAGTGTACTTTAGAATGTACTTTAGAGTGTACTTTAGAATGTACTTTAGACTGTACTTTAGAATGTACTTTAGACTGTACTTTAGAGTGTACTTTAGAATGTACTTTAGAATGTACTTTAGAATGTACTTTAGAATGTACTTTAGAGTGTACCTTAGAGTGTACTTTAGAATGTACTTTAGAATGTACTTTAGAATGTACTTTAGACTGTACTTTAGAATGTACTTTAGACTGTACTTTAGAATGTACTTTAGAGTGTACTTTAGAATGTACTTTAGACTGTACTTTAGAATGTACTTTAGACTACTTTAGAATGTACTTTAAAGACTACTTCAGACTGTACTTTAGAATGTACTTTAGAATGTACTTTAGACTGTACTTTAGAGTGTACTTTAGAATGTACTTTAGAGTGTACTTTAGAGTGTACTTTAGAATGTACTTTAGAATGTACTTTAGACTGTACTTTAGACTGTACTTTAGAATGTACTTTAGAATGTACTTTAGAATGTACTTTAGACTACTTTAGACTACTTTAGAATGTACTTTAAAGACTGTACTTTAGAATGTACTTTAGAATGTACTTCAGAATGTACTTTAGACTGTACTTTAGAATGTACTTTAGAGTGTACTTTAGAATGTACTTCAGAGTGTACTTTAGAATGTACTTTAGAGTGTACTTTAGAATATACTTTAGAATGTACTTTAGACTACTTTAGACTGTACTTTAGACTGTACTTTAGACTGTACTTTAGACTACTTTAGAATGTACTTTAGACTGTACTTTAGACTGTACTTTAGACTACTTTAGAATGTACTTTAGACTGTACTTTAGACTGTACTTTAGACTGTACTTTAGAGTGTACTTTAGAATGTACTTTATAATGTACTTTAGAGTGTACTTTAGAGTGTACTTTAGAATGTACTTTAGAGTGTACTTTAGAATGTACTTTAGAATATACTTTAGACTGTACTTTAGAATGTACTTTAGACTGTACTTTAGAGTGTACTTTAGAATGTACTTTAGAGTGTACTTTAGACTGTACTTTAGAATGTACTTTAGAGTGTACTTTAGAGTGTACTTTAGAGTGTACTTTAGAATGTACTTTAGAGTGTACTTTAGAATGTACTTTAGAATGTACTTTAGAATGTACTTTAGACTAGACTACTTTAGAATGTACTTTAAAGACTGTACTTTAGAATGTACTTTAGAATGTACTTTAGAATGTACTTTAGAGTGTACCTTAGAGTGTACTTTAGAATGTACTTTAGAATGTACTTTAGACTGTACTTTAGAATGTACTTTAGACTGTACTTTAGAATGTACTTTAGAGTGTACTTTAGAGTGTACTTTAGAATGTACTTTAGACTGTACTTTAGACTGTACTTTAGAATATACTTTAGACTACTTTAGAATGTACTTTAAAGACTACTTCAGACTGTACTTTAGAATGTACTTTAGACTACTTTAGACTACTTTAGAATGTACTTTAGACTGTACTTTAGAATGTACTTTAGAATGTACTTTAGACTGTACTTTAGAATGTACTTTAGAGTGTACTTTAGAATGTACTTCAGAGTGTACTTTAGACTGTACTTTAGACTGTACTTTAGACTACTTTAGAATGTACTTTAGACTGTACTTTAGACTGTACTTTAGACTGTACTTTAGAATGTACTTTAGAATGTAATTTAGACTGTACTTTAGAATGTACTTTAGAATGTACTTTGGAGTGTACTTTAGAGTGTACTTTAGAATGTACTTTAGAATATACTTTAGACTGTACTTTAGAATGTACTTTAGACTGTACTTTAGAGTGTACTTTAGAATGTACTTTAGAGTGTACTTTAGACTGTACTTTAGAATGTACTTTAGACTGTACTTTAGAGTGTACTTTAGAGTGTACTTTACAATGTACTTTAGAGTGTACTTTAGAATGTACTTTAGAATGTACTTTAGAATGTACTTTAGAATGTACTTTAGACTAGACTACTTTAGAATGTACTTTAAAGACTGTACTTTAGAATGTACTTTAGAATGTACCTTAGACTACTTTAGACTACTTTAGAATGTACTTTAGACTGTACTTTAGACTGTACTTTAGAATGTACTTTAGAATGTACTTTAGACTGTACTTTAGACTGTACTTTAGAGTGTACTTTAGAGTGTACTTTAGAATGTACTTTAGACTGTACTTTAGAGTGTACTTTAGAATGAACTTTAGAATGTACTTTAGACTACTTTAGACTGTACTTTAGACTGTACTTTAGACTGTACTTTAGAATGTACTTTAGACTGTACTTTAGACTGTACTTTAGACTGTACTTTAGAATGTACTTTAGACTGTACTTGAGAATGTACTTTAGAATGTCCTTTAGAGTGTACTTTAGAGTGTACTTTAGAGTGTACTTTAGAATGTACTTTAGACTGTACTTTAGAGTGTACTTTAGAATGTACTTTAGAATGTACTTTAGAGTGTACTTTAGAATGTACTTTAGACTGTACTTTAGAGTGTACTTTAGAGTGTACTTTAGAATGTACTTTAGAATGTACTTTAGACTGTACTTTAGAATGTACTTTAGGATGTACTTTAGAGTGTACTTTAGAATGTACTTTAGAATGTACTTTAGAGTGTACTTTAGAGTGTACTTTAGAGTGTACTTTAGAGTGTACTTTAGAATATACTTTAGAATGTACTTCAGACTGTACTTTAGACTGTACTTTAGAATGTACTTTAGAATTTACTTTAGACTCATTTAGACTACTTTAGAATGTACTTTAAAGTCTGTACTTTAGAATGTACTTTAGAATGTACTTTAGACTACTTTTGACTACTTTAGAATGTACTTTAGAATGTACTTTAGAATGTACTTTAGAATGTACTTTAGAGTGTACTTTAGAGTGTGCTTTAGAATGTACTTTAGAATGTATTTTAGACTGTACTTCAGACTGTACTTTAGACTGTACTTTAGAATGTACTTTAGAATTTACTTTAGACTCATTTAGACTACTTTAGAATGTACTTTAAAGACTGTACTTTAGAATGTACTTTAGAATGTACTTTAGACTACTTTAGACTACTTTAGAATGTACTTTAGAATGTACTTTAGAATGTACTTTAGAGTGTACTTTAGAGTGTGCTTTAGAATGTACTTTAGAATGTACTTTAGACTGTACTTTAGACTGTACTTTAGAGTGTACTTTAGAGTGTACTTTAGAATGTACTTTAGACTGTACTTTAGAGTGTACTTTAGAATGTACTTTAGAATGTACTTTAGAGTGTACTTTAGAATGTACTTTAGAATGTACTTTAGAGTGTACTTTAGAGTGTACTTTAGAATGTACTTTAGACTGTACTTTAGAATGTACTTTAGACTGTACTTTAGAATGTACTTTAGACTACTTTAGGCTACTTTAGAATGTACTTTAGACTGTACTTTAGACTGTACTTTAGAATGTACTTTAGACTGTACTTTAGACTGTACTTTAGAATGTACTTTAGAGTGTACTTTAGAATGTACTTTAGAATGTACTTTGGACTACTTTAGACTGTACTTTAGACTATACTTTAGACTGTAGTTTAGAATGAACTTTAGAATGTACTTTAGACTGTACTTTAGACTGTACTTTAGAATGTACTTTAGAGTATACTTTAGAATGTACTTTAGACTGTACTTTAGACTGTACTTTAGAGTGTACTTTAGAGTGTACTTTAGAGTGTACTTTCGAGTGTACTTTAGAATGTACTTTAGAATGTACTTTAGACTGTACTTTAGAGTGTACTTTAGAATGTACTTTAGAATGTACTTTAGAATGTACTTTAGAATGTACTTTGGACTACTTTAGACTGTACTTTAGACTATACTTTAGACTGTAGTTTAGAATGAACTTTAGAATGTACTTTAGACTGTACTTTAGACTGTACTTTAGAATGTACTTTAGAGTATACTTTAGAATGTACTTTAGACTGTACTTTAGACTGTACTTTAGAGTGTACTTTAGAGTGTACTTTAGAGTGTACTTTCGAGTGTACTTTAGAATGTACTTTAGAATGTACTTTAGACTGTACTTTAGAGTGTACTTTAGAATGTACTTTAGAATGTACTTTAGAATGAACTTCAGAATGTACTTTAGAATGTACTTTAGAATGTACTTTAGAATGTACTTTAGAGTGTACTTTAGAGTGTACTTTAGAGTGTACTTTCGAGTGTACTTTAGAATGTACTTTAGAATGTACTTTAGACTGTACTTTAGAGTGTACTTTAGAATGTACTTTAGAATGTACTTTAGACTGTACTTTAGAGTGTACTTTAGAATGTACTTTAGAGTGTACTTTAGAATGTACTTTAGAATGTACTTTAGAGTGTACTTTAGAATGTACTTTAGAATGTACTTTAGACTGTACTTTAGACTACTTTAGACTACTTTAGAATGTACTTTCAAGACTGTACTTTAGACTGTACTTTAGAATGTACTTTAGACTACTTTAGACTACTTTAGAATGTACTTTCAAGACTGTACTTTAGACTGTAATTTAGATTGTACTTTAGAATGTACTTTTGACTACTTTAGACTACTTTAGAATGTACTTTAGACTGTACTTTAGACTGTACTTTAGAGTGTACTTTAGAATGTACTTTAGACTGTACTTTAGAGTGTACTTTAGAGTGTACTTTAGAATGTACTTTAGACTTTACTTTAGAATGTACTTTAGACTGTACTTTAGACTGTACTTTAGACTACTTTAGAATGTACTTTAGAGTGTACTTTAGAGTGTACTTTAGAATGTACTTTAGACTGTACTTTAGAGCATACTTTAGAATGTACTTTAGAGTGTACTTTAGAATGTACTTTAGAATGTACT
The DNA here is from genome assembly GCF_026437365.1 of Eucyclogobius newberryi. Taxonomy (NCBI): domain Eukaryota; kingdom Metazoa; phylum Chordata; class Actinopteri; order Gobiiformes; family Gobiidae; genus Eucyclogobius; species Eucyclogobius newberryi. The sequence continues at coordinate 36,898,435 of NW_027316500.1, read as the reverse complement.
TTAGACTGTACTTTAGACTGTACTTTAGAGTGTACTTTAGAGTGTACTTTAGAGTGTACTTTAGACTGTACTTTAGAGTGTACTTTAGAATGTACTTTCGACTGTACTTTAGAATATACTTTAGACTGTACTTTAGAGTGTACTTTAGAATGTACTTTAGAGTGTACTTTAGAATGTGCTTTAGAATGTACTTTAGAATGTACTTTAGACTGTACTTTAGAGTGTACTTTAGAATGTACTTTAGAGTGTACTTTGGATTGTACTTTAGAATGTACTTTAGACTGTACTTTAGAATGTACTTTAGACTGTACTTTAGAATGTACTTTAGAGTGTACTTTAGAATGTACTTTAGAATGTACTTTAGAGTGTACTTTAGAGTGTACTTTAGAGTGTACTTTAGAGTGTACTTTAGAGTGTACTTTAGAATGTACTTTAGAGTGTACTTTAGACCTTACTTTAGAATGTACTTTAGACTGTACTTTAGAATGTACTTTAGAATGTACTTTAGAGTGTACTTTAGAATGTGCTTTAGAATGTACTTTAGAATGTACTTCAGACTGTACTTCAGAGTGTACTTTAGAATGTACTTTAGAGTGTACTTTAGAATGTACTTTAGACTGTACTTTAGAATGTACTTTAGACTGTACTTTAGAGTGTACTTTAGAATGTACTTTAGAATGTACTTTAGAATGTACTTTAGAATGTACTTTAGAGTGTACCTTAGAGTGTACTTTAGAATGTACTTTAGAATGTACTTTATAATGTACTTTAGACTGTACTTTAGAATGTACTTTAGACTGTACTTTAGAATGTACTTTAGAGTGTACTTTAGACTACTTTAGACTACTTTAGAATGTACTTTAAAGACTACTTCAGACTGTACTTTAGAATGTACTTTAGACTACTTTAGACTACTTTAGAATGTACTTTAGACTGTACTTTAGAATGTACTTTAGAATGTACTTTAGACTGTACTTTAGAGTGTACTTTAGAATGTACTTTAGAGTGTACTTTAGAGTGTACTTTAGAGTGTACTTTAGAGTGTACTTTAGAATGTACTTTAGACTGTACTTTAGACTGTACTTTAGAATGTACTTTAGAATGTACTTTAGAATGTACTTTAGACTGTACTTTAGAATGTACTTTAGAGTGTACTTTAGAATGTACTTCAGAGTGTACTTTAGAATGTACTTTAGAGTGTACTTTAGAATATACTTTAGAATGTACTTTAGACTACTTTAGACTGTACTTTAGACTGTACTTTAGACTGTACTTTAGAATGTACTTTAGACTGTACTTTAGACTGTACTTTATAATGTACTTTAGAATGTACTTTAGAGTGTACTTTAGAGTGTACTTTAGAATGTACTTTAGAGTGTACTTTAGAATGTACTTTAGAATATACTTTAGACTGTACTTTAGAATGTACTTTAGACTGTACTTTAGAGTGTACTTTAGAATGTACTTTAGAGTGTACTTTAGAGTGTACTTTAGAGTGTACTTTAGAATGTACTTTAGAGTGTACTTTAGAATGTACTTTAGAATGTACTTTAGAATGTACTTTAGACTACTTTAGACTACTTTAGAATGTACTTTAAAGACTGTACTTTAGAATGTACTTTAGAATGTACTTTAGACTGTACTTTAGACTGTACTTTAGAATGTACTTTAGAATGTACTTTAGAATGTACTTTAGAATGTACTTTAGACTACTTTAGACTACTTTAGAATGTACTTTAAAGACTGTACTTTAGAATGTACTTTAGAATATACTTTAGACTGTACTTTATAATGTACTTTAGACTGTACTTTAGAGTGTACTTTAGAATGTACTTTAGAGTGTACTTTAGAATGTACTTTAGAATATACTTTAGACTGTACTTTAGAATGTACTTTAGACTGTACTTTAGAGTGTACTTTAGAATGTACTTTAGAGTGTACTTTAGAGTGTACTTTAGAGTGTACTTTAGAATGTACTTTAGAGTGTACTTTAGAATGTACTTTAGAATGTACTTTAGAATGTACTTTAGACTACTTTAGACTACTTTAGAATGTACTTTAAAGACTGTACTTTAGAATGTACTTTAGAATGTACTTTAGACTGTACTTTAGACTGTACTTTAGAATGTACTTTAGAATGTACTTTAGAATATACTTTAGACTGTACTTTAGAATGTACTTTAGACTGTACTTTAGAGTGTACTTTAGAATGTACTTTAGAGTGTACTTTAGAGTGTACTTTAGAGTGTACTTTAGAATGTACTTTAGAGTGTACTTTAGAATGTACTTTAGAATGTACTTTAGAATGTACTTTAGACTACTTTAGACTACTTTAGAATGTACTTTAAAGACTGTACTTTAGAATGTACTTTAGAATGTACTTTAGACTGTACTTTAGAATGTACTTTAGAATGTACTTTAGAATGTACTTTAGAATGTACTTTAGACTACTTTAGACTACTTTAGAATGTACTTTAAAGACTGTACTTTAGAATGTACTTTAGAATATACTTTAGACTGTACTTTATAATGTACTTTAGACTGTACTTTAGAGTGTACTTTAGAATGTACTTTAGAGTGTACTTTAGACTGTACTTTAGAATGTACTTTAGAGTGTACTTTAGAGTGTACTTTAGAGTGTACTTTAGAATGTACTTTAAAGTGTACTTTAGAATGTACTTTAGAATGTACTTTAGACTGTACTTTAGACTGTACTTTAGAATGTACTTTAGAATGTACTTTAGACTGTACTTTAGAATGTACTTTAGACTGTACTTTAGAATGTACTTTAGAATGTACTTTAGAATGTACTTCAGACTACTTTACACTGTACTTTAGACTGTACTTTAGAATGTACTTTAGACTGTACTTTAGAATGTACTTTAGAGTGTACTTTAGAGTGTACTTTAGAATGTACTTTAGAGTGTACTTTAGAATGTACTTTAGAATATACTTTAGACTGTACTTTAGAATGTACTTTAGACTGTACTTTAGAGTGTACTTTAGAATGTACTTTAGAGTGTACTTTAGACTGTACTTTAGAATGTACTTTAGAGTGTACTTTAGAGTGTACTTTAGAGTGTACTTTAGAATGTACTTTAGAATGTACTTTAGACTGTACTTTAGACTGTACTTTAGAATGTACTTTAGAGTGTACTTTAGAATGTACTTTAGAGTGTACTTTAGAATGTACTTTAGAATGTACTTTGGAGTGTACTTTAGAGTGTACTTTAGCATGTACTTTAGAATATACTTTAGACTGTACTTTAGAATGTACTTTAGACTGTACTTTAGAGTGTACTTTAGAATGTACTTTAGAGTGTACTTTAGACTGTACTTTAGACTGTACTTTAGAGTGTACTTTAGAATGTACTTTAGAATGTACTTTGGAGTGTACTTTAGAGTGTACTTTAGCATGTACTTTAGAATATACTTTAGACTGTACTTTAGAATGTACTTTAGACTGTACTTTAGAGTGTACTTTAGAATGTACTTTAGAGTGTACTTTAGACTGTACTTTAGACTGTACTTTAGAGTGTACTTTAGAGTGTACTTTACAATGTACTTTAGAGTGTACTTTAGAATGTACTTTAGAATGTACTTTAGAATGTACTTTAGAATGTACTTTAGACTAGACTACTTTAGAATGTACTTTAAAGACTGTACTTTAGAATGTACTTTAGAATGTACCTTAGACTACTTTAGACTACTTTAGAATGTACTTTAGACTGTACTTTAGACTGTACTTTAGAGTGTACTTTAGAATGTACTTTAGAATGTACTTTAGACTGTACTTTAGAATGTACTTTAGGATGTACTTTAGAGTGTACTTTAGAATGTACTTTAGAATGTACTTTAGAGTGTACTTTAGAGTGTACTTTAGAGTGTACTTTAGAGTGTACTTTAGAATATACTTTAGAATGTACTTTAGACTGTACTTCAGACTGTACTTTAGACTGTACTTTAGAATGTACTTTAGAATTTACTTTAGACTCATTTAGACTACTTTAGAATGTACTTTAAAGTCTGTACTTTAGAATGTACTTTAGAATGTACTTTAGACTACTTTTGACTACTTTAGAATGTACTTTAGAATGTACTTTAGAATGTACTTTAGAATGTACTTTAGAGTGTACTTTAGAGTGTGCTTTAGAATGTACTTTAGAATGTATTTTAGACTGTACTTCAGACTGTACTTTAGACTGTACTTTAGAATGTACTTTAGAATTTACTTTAGACTCATTTAGACTACTTTAGAATGTACTTTAAAGACTGTACTTTAGAATGTACTTTAGAATGTACTTTAGACTACTTTAGACTACTTTAGAATGTACTTTAGAATGTACTTTAGAATGTACTTTAGAGTGTACTTTAGAGTGTGCTTTAGAATGTACTTTAGAATGTACTTTAGACTGTACTTTAGACTGTACTTTAGAGTGTACTTTAGAGTGTACTTTAGAGTGTACTTTAGAATGTACTTTAGACTGTACTTTAGAGTGTACTTTAGAATGTACTTTAGAATGTACTTTAGAGTGTACTTTAGAATGTACTTTAGAATGTACTTTAGAGTGTACTTTAGAGTGTACTTTAGAATGTACTTTAGACTGTACTTTAGAATGTACTTTAGACTGTACTTTAGAATGTACTTTAGACTACTTTAGGCTACTTTAGAATGTACTTTAGACTGTACTTTAGACTGTACTTTAGAATGTACTTTAGACTGTACTTTAGACTGTACTTTAGAATGTACTTTAGAGTGTACTTTAGAATGTACTTTAGAATGTACTTTGGACTACTTTAGACTGTACTTTAGACTATACTTTAGACTGTAGTTTAGAATGAACTTTAGAATGTACTTTAGACTGTACTTTAGACTGTACTTTAGAATGTACTTTAGAGTATACTTTAGAATGTACTTTAGACTGTACTTTAGAATGAACTTCAGAATGTACTTTAGAGTGTACTTTAGAATGTACTTTAGAATGTACTTTAGACTGTACTTTAGACTACTTTAGACTACTTTAGAATGTACTTTCAAGACTGTACTTTAGACTGTACTTTAGAATGTACTTTAGACTACTTTAGACTACTTTAGAATGTACTTTCAAGACTGTACTTTAGACTGTATTTTAGATTGTACTTTAGAATGTACTTTTGACTACTTTAGACTACTTTAGAATGTACTTTAGACTGTACTTTAGACTGTACTTTAGAATGTACTTTAGAGTATACTTTAGAATGTACTTTAGACTGTACTTTAGACTGTACTTTAGAGTGTACTTTAGAGTGTACTTTAGAGTGTACTTTCGAGTGTACTTTAGAATGTACTTTAGAATGTACTTTAGACTGTACTTTAGAGTGTACTTTAGAATGTACTTTAGAATGTACTTTAGAATGAACTTCAGAATGTACTTTAGAATGTACTTTAGAATGTACTTTAGAATGTACTTTAGACTGTACTTTAGACTGTACTTTAGAATGTACTTTAGAGTATACTTTAGAATGTACTTTAGACTGTACTTTAGACTGTACTTTAGAGTGTACTTTAGAGTGTACTTTAGAGTGTACTTTCGAGTGTACTTTAGAATGTACTTTAGAATGTACTTTAGACTGTACTTTAGAGTGTACTTTAGAATGTACTTTAGAATGTACTTTAGAATGAACTTCAGAATGTACTTTAGAATGTACTTTAGAATGTACTTTAGAATGTACTTTAGAGTGTACTTTAGAGTGTACTTTAGAGTGTACTTTCGAGTGTACTTTAGAATGTACTTTAGAATGTACTTTAGACTGTACTTTAGAGTGTACTTTAGAATGTACTTTAGAATGTACTTTAGACTGTACTTTAGAGTGTACTTTAGAATGTACTTTAGAGTGTACTTTAGAATGTACTTTAGAATGTACTTTAGAGTGTACTTTAGAATGTACTTTAGAATGTACTTTAGACTGTACTTTAGACTACTTTAGACTACTTTAGAATGTACTTTCAAGACTGTACTTTAGACTGTACTTTAGAATGTACTTTAGACTACTTTAGACTACTTTAGAATGTACTTTTAAGACTGTACTTTAGACTGTAATTTAGATTGTACTTTAGAATGTACTTTTGACTACTTTAGACTACTTTAGAATGTACTTTAGACTGTACTTTAGACTGTACTTTAGAGTGTACTTTAGAATGTACTTTAGACTGTACTTTAGAGTGTACTTTAGAGTGTACTTTAGAATGTACTTTAGACTTTACTTTAGAATGTACTTTAGACTGTACTTTAGACTGTACTTTAGACTACTTTAGAATGTACTTTAGAGTGTACTTTAGAGTGTACTTTAGAATGTACTTTAGACTGTACTTTAGAGCATACTTTAGAATGTACTTTAGAGTGTACTTTAGAATGTACTTTAGAATGTACTTTAGACTGTACTTTAGACTGTACTTTAGAGTGTACTTTAGAGTGTACTTTAGAGTGTACTTTAGACTGTACTTTAGAGTGTACTTTAGAATGTACTTTCGACTGTACTTTAGAATATACTTTAGACTGTACTTTAGAGTGTACTTTAGAATGTACTTTAGAGTGTACTTTAGAATGTGCTTTAGAATGTACTTTAGAATGTACTTTAGACTGTACTTTAGAGTGTACTTTAGAATGTACTTTAGAGTGTACTTTGGATTGTACTTTAGAATGTACTTTAGACTGTACTTTAGAATGTACTTTAGACTGTACTTTAGAATGTACTTTAGAGTGTACTTTAGAATGTACTTTAGAATGTACTTTAGAGTGTACTTTAGAGTGTACTTTAGAGTGTACTTTAGAGTGTACTTTAGAGTGTACTTTAGAATGTACTTTAGAGTGTACTTTAGACCTTACTTTAGAATGTACTTTAGACTGTACTTTAGAATGTACTTTAGAATGTACTTTAGAGTGTACTTTAGAATGTGCTTTAGAATGTACTTTAGAATGTACTTCAGACTGTACTTCAGAGTGTACTTTAGAATGTACTTTAGAGTGTACTTTAGAATGTACTTTAGACTGTACTTTAGAATGTACTTTAGACTGTACTTTAGAGTGTACTTTAGAATGTACTTTAGAATGTACTTTAGAATGTACTTTAGAATGTACTTTAGAGTGTACCTTAGAGTGTACTTTAGAATGTACTTTAGAATGTACTTTATAATGTACTTTAGACTGTACTTTAGAATGTACTTTAGACTGTACTTTAGAATGTACTTTAGAGTGTACTTTAGACTACTTTAGACTACTTTAGAATGTACTTTAAAGACTACTTCAGACTGTACTTTAGAATGTACTTTAGACTACTTTAGACTACTTTAGAATGTACTTTAGACTGTACTTTAGAATGTACTTTAGAATGTACTTTAGACTGTACTTTAGAGTGTACTTTAGAATGTACTTTAGAGTGTACTTTAGAGTGTACTTTAGAGTGTACTTTAGAGTGTACTTTAGAATGTACTTTAGACTGTACTTTAGACTGTACTTTAGAATGTACTTTAGAATGTACTTTAGAATGTACTTTAGACTGTACTTTAGAATGTACTTTAGAGTGTACTTTAGAATGTACTTCAGAGTGTACTTTAGAATGTACTTTAGAGTGTACTTTAGAATATACTTTAGAATGTACTTTAGACTACTTTAGACTGTACTTTAGACTGTACTTTAGACTGTACTTTAGAATGTACTTTAGACTGTACTTTAGACTGTACTTTATAATGTACTTTAGAGTGTACTTTAGAATGTACTTTAGAGTGTACTTTAGAGTGTACTTTAGAATGTACTTTAGAGTGTACTTTAGAATGTACTTTAGAATATACTTTAGACTGTACTTTAGAATGTACTTTAGACTGTACTTTAGAGTGTACTTTAGAATGTACTTTAGAGTGTACTTTAGAGTGTACTTTAGAGTGTACTTTAGAATGTACTTTAGAGTGTACTTTAGAATGTACTTTAGAATGTACTTTAGAATGTACTTTAGACTACTTTAGACTACTTTAGAATGTACTTTAAAGACTGTACTTTAGAATGTACTTTAGAATGTACTTTAGACTGTACTTTAGACTGTACTTTAGAATGTACTTTAGAATGTACTTTAGAATGTACTTTAGAATGTACTTTAGACTACTTTAGACTACTTTAGAATGTACTTTAAAGACTGTACTTTAGAATGTACTTTAGAATATACTTTAGACTGTACTTTATAATGTACTTTAGACTGTACTTTAGAGTGTACTTTAGAATGTACTTTAGAGTGTACTTTAGAATGTACTTTAGAATATACTTTAGACTGTACTTTAGAATGTACTTTAGACTGTACTTTAGAGTGTACTTTAGAATGTACTTTAGAGTGTACTTTAGAGTGTACTTTAGAGTGTACTTTAGAATGTACTTTAGAGTGTACTTTAGAATGTACTTTAGAATGTACTTTAGAATGTACTTTAGACTACTTTAGACTACTTTAGAATGTACTTTAAAGACTGTACTTTAGAATGTACTTTAGAATGTACTTTAGACTGTACTTTAGACTGTACTTTAGAATGTACTTTAGAATGTACTTTAGAATATACTTTAGACTGTACTTTAGAATGTACTTTAGACTGTACTTTAGAGTGTACTTTAGAATGTACTTTAGAGTGTACTTTAGAGTGTACTTTAGAGTGTACTTTAGAATGTACTTTAGAGTGTACTTTAGAATGTACTTTAGAATGTACTTTAGAATGTACTTTAGACTACTTTAGACTACTTTAGAATGTACTTTAAAGACTGTACTTTAGAATGTACTTTAGACTGTACTTTAGACTGTACTTTAGAATGTACTTTAGAATGTACTTTAGAATGTACTTTAGAATGTACTTTAGACTACTTTAGACTACTTTAGAATGTACTTTAAAGACTGTACTTTAGAATGTACTTTAGAATATACTTTAGACTGTACTTTATAATGTACTTTAGACTGTACTTTAGAGTGTACTTTAGAATGTACTTTAGAGTGTACTTTAGACTGTACTTTAGAATGTACTTTAGAGTGTACTTTAGAGTGTACTTTAGAGTGTACTTTAGAATGTACTTTAAAGTGTACTTTAGAATGTACTTTAGAATGTACTTTAGACTGTACTTTAGACTGTACTTTAGAATGTACTTTAGAATGTACTTTAGACTGTACTTTAGAATGTACTTTAGACTGTACTTTAGAATGTACTTTAGAATGTACTTTAGAATGTACTTCAGACTACTTTACACTGTACTTTAGACTGTACTTTAGAATGTACTTTAGACTGTACTTTAGAATGTACTTTAGAGTGTACTTTAGAGTGTACTTTAGAATGTACTTTAGAGTGTACTTTAGAATGTACTTTAGAATATACTTTAGACTGTACTTTAGAATGTACTTTAGACTGTACTTTAGAGTGTACTTTAGAATGTACTTTAGAGTGTACTTTAGACTGTACTTTAGAATGTACTTTAGAGTGTACTTTAGAGTGTACTTTAGAGTGTACTTTAGAATGTACTTTAGAATGTACTTTAGAATGTACTTTAGACTGTACTTTAGACTGTACTTTAGAATGTACTTTAGAGTGTACTTTAGAATGTACTTTAGAGTGTACTTTAGAATGTACTTTAGAATGTACTTTGGAGTGTACTTTAGAGTGTACTTTAGCATGTACTTTAGAATATACTTTAGACTGTACTTTAGAATGTACTTTAGACTGTACTTTAGAGTGTACTTTAGAATGTACTTTAGAGTGTACTTTAGACTGTACTTTAGACTGTACTTTAGAGTGTACTTTAGAATGTACTTTAGAATGTACTTTGGAGTGTACTTTAGAGTGTACTTTAGCATGTACTTTAGAATATACTTTAGACTGTACTTTAGAATGTACTTTAGACTGTACTTTAGAGTGTACTTTAGAATGTACTTTAGAGTGTACTTTAGACTGTACTTTAGACTGTACTTTAGAGTGTACTTTAGAGTGTACTTTACAATGTAGTTTAGAGTGTACTTTAGAATGTACTTTAGAATGTACTTTAGAATGTACTTTAGAATGTACTTTAGACTAGACTACTTTAGAATGTACTTTAAAGACTGTACTTTAGAATGTACTTTAGAATGTACCTTAGACTACTTTAGACTACTTTAGAATGTACTTTAGACTGTACTTTAGACTGTACTTTAGAGTGTACTTTAGAATGTACTTTAGAATGTACTTTAGACTGTACTTTAGAATGTACTTTAGGATGTACTTTAGAGTGTACTTTAGAATGTACTTTAGAATGTACTTTAGAGTGTACTTTAGAGTGTACTTTAGAGTGTACTTTAGAGTGTACTTTAGAATATACTTTAGAATGTACTTTAGACTGTACTTCAGACTGTACTTTAGACTGTACTTTAGAATGTACTTTAGAATTTACTTTAGACTCATTTAGACTACTTTAGAATGTACTTTAAAGTCTGTACTTTAGAATGTACTTTAGAATGTACTTTAGACTACTTTTGACTACTTTAGAATGTACTTTAGAATGTACTTTAGAATGTACTTTAGAATGTACTTTAGAGTGTACTTTAGAGTGTGCTTTAGAATGTACTTTAGAATGTATTTTAGACTGTACTTCAGACTGTACTTTAGACTGTACTTTAGAATGTACTTTAGAATTTACTTTAGACTCATTTAGACTACTTTAGAATGTACTTTAAAGACTGTACTTTAGAATGTACTTTAGAATGTACTTTAGACTACTTTAGACTACTTTAGAATGTACTTTAGAATGTACTTTAGAATGTACTTTAGAGTGTACTTTAGAGTGTGCTTTAGAATGTACTTTAGAATGTACTTTAGACTGTACTTTAGACTGTACTTTAGAGTGTACTTTAGAGTGTACTTTAGAGTGTACTTTAGAATGTACTTTAGACTGTACTTTAGAGTGTACTTTAGAATGTACTTTAGAATGTACTTTAGAGTGTACTTTAGAATGTACTTTAGAATGTACTTTAGAGTGTACTTTAGAGTGTACTTTAGAATGTACTTTAGACTGTACTTTAGAATGTACTTTAGACTGTACTTTAGAATGTACTTTAGACTACTTTAGGCTACTTTAGAATGTACTTTAGACTGTACTTTAGACTGTACTTTAGAATGTACTTTAGACTGTACTTTAGACTGTACTTTAGAATGTACTTTAGAGTGTACTTTAGAATGTACTTTAGAATGTACTTTGGACTACTTTAGACTGTACTTTAGACTATACTTTAGACTGTAGTTTAGAATGAACTTTAGAATGTACTTTAGACTGTACTTTAGACTGTACTTTAGAATGTACTTTAGAGTATACTTTAGAATGTACTTTAGACTGTACTTTAGAATGAACTTCAGAATGTACTTTAGAGTGTACTTTAGAATGTACTTTAGAATGTACTTTAGACTGTACTTTAGACTACTTTAGACTACTTTAGAATGTACTTTCAAGACTGTACTTTAGACTGTACTTTAGAATGTACTTTAGACTACTTTAGACTACTTTAGAATGTACTTTCAAGACTGTACTTTAGACTGTATTTTAGATTGTACTTTAGAATGTACTTTTGACTACTTTAGACTACTTTAGAATGTACTTTAGACTGTACTTTAGACTGTACTTTAGAGTGTACTTTAGAGTGTACTTTAGAATGTACTTTAGACTGTACTTTAGAGTGTACTTTAGAGTGTACTTTAGAATGTACTTTAGACTTTACTTTAGAATGTACTTTAGACTGTACTTTAGACTGTACTTTAGACTACTTTAGAATGTACTTTAGAGTGTACTTTAGAGTGTACTTTAGAGTGTACTTTAGAGTGTACTTTAGACTGTACTTTAGAGTGTACTTTAGAATGTACTTTAGAGTGTACTTTAGACTGTACTTTAGAGTGTACTTTAGAGTGTACTTTAGAGTGTACTTTAGAATGTACTTTAAAGTGTACTTTAGAATGTACTTTAGACTGTACTTTAGACTGTACTTTAGAATGTACTTTAGAATGTACTTTAGACTACTTTAGACTACTTTAGAATGTACTTTAAAGACTGTACTTTAGAATGTACTTTAGAATATACTTTAGACTGTACTTTAGAATGTACTTTAGACTGTACTTTAGAATGTACTTTAGAATGTACTTTAGAATGTACTTCAGACTACTTTACACTGTACTTTAGACTGTACTTTAGAATGTACTTTAGACTGTACTTTAGAATGTACTTTAGAGTGTACTTTAGAGTGTACTTTAGAGTGTACTTTAGAGTGTACTTTAGACTGTACTTTAGAGTGTACTTTAGAATGTACTTTAGAGTGTACTTTAGACTGTACTTTAGAATGTACTTTAGAGTGTACTTTAGAGTGTACTTTAGAGTGTACTTTAGAATGTACTTTAAAGTGTACTTTAGAATGTACTTTAGAATGTACTTTAGACTGTACTTTAGACTGTACTTTAGAATGTACTTTAGAATGTACTTTAGACTACTTTAGACTACTTTAGAATGTACTTTAAAGACTGTACTTTAGAATGTACTTTAGAATGTACTTTAGACTGTACTTTAGAATGTACTTTAGACTGTACTTTAGAATGTACTTTAGAATGTACTTTAGAATGTACTTCAGACTACTTTACACTGTACTTTAGACTGTACTTTAGAATGTACTTTAGACTGTACTTTAGAATGTACTTTAGAGTGTACTTTAGAGTGTACTTTAGAATGTACTTTAGAGTGTACTTTAGAATGTACTTTAGAATATACTTTAGACTGTACTTTAGAATGTACTTTAGACTGTACTTTAGAGTGTACTTTAGAATGTACTTTAGAGTGTACTTTAGACTGTACTTTAGAATGTACTTTAGAGTGTACTTTAGAGTGTACTTTAGAGTGTACTTTAGAATGTACTTTAGAGTGTACTTTAGAATGTACTTTAGAATGTACTTTAGAATGTACTTTAGACTAGACTACTTTAGAATGTACTTTAAAGACTGTACTTTAGAATGTACTTTAGAATGTACTTTAGAATGTACTTTAGAATGTACTTTAGAGTGTACCTTAGAGTGTACTTTAGAATGTACTTTAGAATGTACTTTAGACTGTACTTTAGAATGTACTTTAGACTGTACTTTAGAATGTACTTTAGAGTGTACTTTAGAGTGTACTTTAGAATGTACTTTAGACTGTACTTTAGAATATACTTTAGACTACTTTAGAATGTACTTTAAAGACTACTTCAGACTGTACTTTAGAATGTACTTTAGACTACTTTAGACTACTTTAGAATGTACTTTAGACTGTACTTTAGAATGTACTTTAGAATGTACTTTAGACTGTACTTTAGAATGTACTTTAGAGTGTACTTTAGAATGTACTTCAGAGTGTACTTTAGAATGTACTTTAGAGTGTACTTTAGAATATACTTTAGACTGTACTTTAGACTGTACTTTAGACTACTTTAGAATGTACTTTAGACTGTACTTTAGACTGTACTTTAGACTGTACTTTAGAATGTACTTTAGAATGTACTTTAGAGTGTACTTTAGAATGTACTTTAGAATGTACTTTGGAGTGTACTTTAGAGTGTACTTTAGAATGTACTTTAGAATATACTTTAGACTGTACTTTAGAATGTACTTTAGACTGTACTTTAGAGTGTACTTTAGAATGTACTTTAGAGTGTACTTTAGACTGTACTTTAGAATGTACTTTAGACTGTACTTTAGAGTGTACTTTAGAGTGTACTTTACAATGTACTTTAGAGTGTACTTTAGAATGTACTTTAGAATGTACTTTAGAATGTACTTTAGACTAGACTACTTTAGAATGTACTTTAAAGACTGTACTTTAGAATGTACTTTAGAATGTACCTTAGACTACTTTAGACTACTTTAGAATGTACTTTAGACTGTACTTTAGACTGTACTTTAGAATGTACTTTAGAATGTACTTTAGACTGTACTTTAGACTGTACTTTAGAATGTACTTTAGAGTGTACTTTAGAATGTACTTTAGACTGTGCTTTAGAATGAACTTTAGAATGAACTTTAGACTACTTTAGACTGTACTTTAGACTGTACTTTAGACTGTACTTTAGAATGTACTTTAGACTGTACTTGAGAATGTACTTTAGAATGTCCTTTAGAGTGTACTTTAGAGTGTACTTTAGAGTGTACTTTAGAATGTACTTTAGACTGTACTTTAGAGTGTACTTTAGAATGTACTTTAGAATGTACTTTAGAGTGTACTTCAGACTTTACTTTAGAGTGTACTTTAGAATGTACTTTAGGATGTACTTTAGAGTGTACTTTAGAATGTACTTTAGACTGTACTTTAGAGTGTACTTTAGAGTGTACTTTAGAATGTACTTTAGAATGTACTTTAGACTGTACTTTAGAATGTACTTTAGGATGTACTTTAGAATGTACTTTAGAATGTACTTTAGAGTGTACTTTAGAGTGTACTTTAGAGTGTACTTTAGAATATACTTTAGAATGTACTTTAGACTGTACTTCAGACTGTACTTTAGACTGTACTTTAGAATGTACTTTAGAATTTACTTTAGACTCATTTAGACTACTTTAGAATGTACTTTAAAGACTGTACTTTAGAATGTACTTTAGAATGTACTTTAGACTACTTTTGACTACTTTAGAATGTACTTTAGAATGTACTTTAGAATGTACTTTAGAATGTACTTTAGAGTGTACTTTAGAGTGTGCTTTAGAATGTACTTTAGAATGTATTTTAGACTGTACTTCAGACTGTACTTTAGACTGTACTTTAGAATGTACTATAGAATTTACTTTAGACTCATTTAGACTACTTTAGAATGTACTTTAAAGACTGTACTTTAGAATGTACTTTAGAATGTACTTTAGACTACTTTAGACTACTTTAGACTACTTTAGAATGTACTTTAGAATGTACTTTAGAATGTACTTTAGAGTGTACTTTAGAGTGTGCTTTAGAATGTACTTTAGAATGTACTTTAGACTGTACTTTAGACTGTACTTTAGAGTGTACTTTAGAGTGTACTTTAGAGTGTACTTTAGAATGTACTTTAGACTGTACTTTAGAGTGTACTTTAGAATGTACTTTAGAATGTACTTTAGAGTGTACTCTAGAATGTACTTTAGAGTGTACTTTAGAGTGTACTTTAGAATGTACTTTAGACTGTACTTTAGAATGTACTTTAGAATGTACTTTAGAATGTACTTTAGATTACTTTAGAATGTACTTTAAAGACTGTACTTTAGACTGTACTTTAGAATGTACTTTAGACTACTTTAGGCTACTTTAGAATGTACTTTAGACTGTACTTTAGACTGTACTTTAGAATGTACTTTAGACTGTACTTTAGAATATACTTTAGACTACTTTAGAATGTACTTTAAAGACTACTTCAGACTGTACTTTAGAATGTACTTTAGAATGTATTTTAGACTGTACTTCAGACTGTACTTTAGACTGTACTTTAGAATGTACTTTAGAATTTACTTTAGACTCATTTAGACTACTTTAGAATGTACTTTAAAGACTGTACTTTAGAATGTACTTTAGAATGTACTTTAGACTACTTTAGACTACTTTAGAATGTACTTTAGAATGTACTTTAGAATGTACTTTAGAGTGTACTTTAGAGTGTGCTTTAGAATGTACTTTAGAATGTACTTTAGACTGTACTTTAGACTGTACTTTAGAGTGTACTTTAGAGTGTACTTTAGAGTGTACTTTAGAATGTACTTTAGACTGTACTTTAGAGTGTACTTTAGAATGTACTTTAGAATGTACTTTAGAATGTACTTTAGAGTGTACTTTAGAATGTACTTTAGAATGTACTTTAGAGTGTACTTTAGAGTGTACTTTAGAATGTACTTTAGACTGTACTTTAGAATGTACTTTAGAATGTACTTTAGAATGTACTTTAGAGTGTACTTTAGAGTGTACTTTAGAATGTACTTTAGACTGTACTTTAGAATGTACTTTAGAATGTACTTTAGAATGTACTTTAGAATGTACTTTAGATTACTTTAGAATGTACTTTAGAATGTACTTTAGACTGTACTTTAGACTGTACTTTAGAATGTACTTTAGAGTGTACTTTAGAATGTACTTTAGACTGTGCTTTAGAATGAACTTTAGAATGAACTTTAGACTACTTTAGACTGTACTTTAGACTGTACTTTAGACTGTACTTTAGAATGTACTTTAGACTGTACTTGAGAATGTACTTTAGAATGTCCTTTAGAGTGTACTTTAGAGTGTACTTTAGAGTGTACTTTAGAATGTACTTTAGACTGTACTTTAGAGTGTACTTTAGAATGTACTTTAGAATGTACTTTAGAGTGTACTTCAGACTTTACTTTAGAGTGTACTTTAGAATGTACTTTAGGATGTACTTTAGAGTGTACTTTAGAATGTACTTTAGACTGTACTTTAGAGTGTACTTTAGAGTGTACTTTAGAATGTACTTTAGAATGTACTTTAGACTGTACTTTAGAATGTACTTTAGGATGTACTTTAGAATGTACTTTAGAATGTACTTTAGAGTGTACTTTAGAGTGTACTTTAGAGTGTACTTTAGAATATACTTTAGAATGTACTTTAGACTGTACTTCAGACTGTACTTTAGACTGTACTTTAGAATGTACTTTAGAATTTACTTTAGACTCATTTAGACTACTTTAGAATGTACTTTAAAGACTGTACTTTAGAATGTACTTTAGAATGTACTTTAGACTACTTTTGACTACTTTAGAATGTACTTTAGAATGTACTTTAGAATGTACTTTAGAATGTACTTTAGAGTGTACTTTAGAGTGTGCTTTAGAATGTACTTTAGAATGTATTTTAGACTGTACTTCAGACTGTACTTTAGACTGTACTTTAGAATGTACTATAGAATTTACTTTAGACTCATTTAGACTACTTTAGAATGTACTTTAAAGACTGTACTTTAGAATGTACTTTAGAATGTACTTTAGACTACTTTAGACTACTTTAGACTACTTTAGAATGTACTTTAGAATGTACTTTAGAATGTACTTTAGAGTGTACTTTAGAGTGTGCTTTAGAATGTACTTTAGAATGTACTTTAGACTGTACTTTAGACTGTACTTTAGAGTGTACTTTAGAGTGTACTTTAGAGTGTACTTTAGAATGTACTTTAGACTGTACTTTAGAGTGTACTTTAGAATGTACTTTAGAATGTACTTTAGAGTGTACTCTAGAATGTACTTTAGAGTGTACTTTAGAGTGTACTTTAGAATGTACTTTAGACTGTACTTTAGAATGTACTTTAGAATGTACTTTAGAATGTACTTTAGATTACTTTAGAATGTACTTTAAAGACTGTACTTTAGACTGTACTTTAGAATGTACTTTAGACTACTTTAGGCTACTTTAGAATGTACTTTAGACTGTACTTTAGACTGTACTTTAGAATGTACTTTAGACTGTACTTTAGAATATACTTTAGACTACTTTAGAATGTACTTTAAAGACTACTTCAGACTGTACTTTAGAATGTACTTTAGAATGTATTTTAGACTGTACTTCAGACTGTACTTTAGACTGTACTTTAGAATGTACTTTAGAATTTACTTTAGACTCATTTAGACTACTTTAGAATGTACTTTAAAGACTGTACTTTAGAATGTACTTTAGAATGTACTTTAGACTACTTTAGACTACTTTAGAATGTACTTTAGAATGTACTTTAGAATGTACTTTAGAGTGTACTTTAGAGTGTGCTTTAGAATGTACTTTAGAATGTACTTTAGACTGTACTTTAGACTGTACTTTAGAGTGTACTTTAGAGTGTACTTTAGAGTGTACTTTAGAATGTACTTTAGACTGTACTTTAGAGTGTACTTTAGAATGTACTTTAGAATGTACTTTAGAATGTACTTTAGAGTGTACTTTAGAATGTACTTTAGAATGTACTTTAGAGTGTACTTTAGAGTGTACTTTAGAATGTACTTTAGACTGTACTTTAGAATGTACTTTAGAATGTACTTTAGAATGTACTTTAGAATGTACTTTAGATTACTTTAGAATGTACTTTAAAGACTGTACTTTAGACTGTACTTTAGAATGTACTTTAGACTACTTTAGGCTACTTTAGAATGTACTTTAGACTGTACTTTAGACTGTACTTTAGAATGTACTTTAGACTGTACTTTAGACTGTACTTTAGAATGTACTTTAGAGTGTACTTTAGAATGTACTTTAGAATGTACTTTGGACTACTTTAGACTGTACTTTAGACTATACTTTAGACTGTAGTTTAGAATGAACTTTAGAATGTACTTTAGACTGTACTTTAGACTGTACTTTAGAATGTACTTTAGAGTATACTTTAGAATGTACTTTAGACTGTACTTTAGAATGAACTTCAGAATGTACTTTAGAATGTACTTTAGAATGTACTTTAGAATGTACTTTAGACTGTACTTTAGACTGTACTTTAGACTGTACTTTAGAATGTACTTTAGAGTGTACTTTAGAGTGTACTTTAGAGTGTACTTTCGAGTGTACTTTAGAATGTACTTTAGAATGTACTTTAGAGTGTACTTTAGAGTGTACTTTAGAATGTACTTTAGAATGTACTTTAGAGTGTAGTTTAGAATGTACTTTAGAGTGTACTTTAGACTGTACTTTAGACTGTACTTTAGAATGTACTTTAGAGTGTACTTTAGAATGTACTTTAGAATGTACTTTGGACTACTTTAGACTGTACTTTAGACTATACTTTAGACTGTAGTTTAGAATGAACTTTAGAATGTACTTTAGACTGTACTTTAGACTGTACTTTAGAATGTACTTTAGAGTATACTTTAGAATGTACTTTAGACTGTACTTTAGAATGAACTTCAGAATGTACTTTAGAATGTACTTTAGAATGTACTTTAGAATGTACTTTAGACTGTACTTTAGACTACTTTAGAATGTACTTTAGAGTGTACTTTAGAGTGTACTTTAGAGTGTACTTTTGAGTGTACTTTAGAATGTACTTTAGAATGTACTTTAGACTGTACTTTAGAGTGTACTTTAGAATGTACTTTAGAATGTACTTTAGAGTGTAGTTTAGAATGTACTTTAGAGTGTACTTTAGAATGTACTTTAGAATGTACTTTAGAATGTACTTTAGACTGTACTTTAGAATGTACTTTAGAGTGTACTTTAGAATGTACTTTAGAATGTACTTTAGAATGTACTTTAGACTGTACTTTAGACTACTTTAGACTACTTTAGAATGTACTTTCAAGACTGTACTTTAGACTGTACTTTAGAATGTACTTTAGACTACTTTAGACTACTTTAGAATGTACTTTCAAGACTGTACTTTAGACTGTATTTTAGATTGTACTTTAGAATGTACTTTTGACTACTTTAGACTACTTTAGAATGTACTTTAGACTGTACTTTAGACTGTACTTTAGAGTGTACTTTAGAATGTACTTTAGACTGTACTTTAGAGTGTACTTTAGAGTGTACTTTAGACTGTACTTTAGACTACTTTAGAATGTACTTTAGAGTGTACTTTAGAGTGTACTTTAGAATGTACTTTAGACTGTACTTTAGAGCATACTTTAGAATGTACTTTAGAGTGTACTTTAGAATGTACTTTAGAATGTACTTTAGACTGTACTTTAGACTGTACTTTAGAGTGTACTTTAGAGTGTACTTTAGAATGTACTTTAGACTGTACTTTAGAGTGTACTTTAGAATGTACTTTCGACTGTACTTTAGAATATACTTTAGACTGTACTTTAGAGTGTACTTTAGAATGTACTTTAGAGTGTACTTTAGAATGTGCTTTAGAATGTACTTTAGAATGTACTTTAGACTGTACTTTAGAGTGTACTTTAGAATGTACTTTAGAGTGTACTTTGGATTGTACTTTAGAATGTACTTTAGACTGTACTTTAGAATGTACTTTAGACTGTACTTTAGAGTGTACTTTAGAATGTACTTTAGAATGTACTTTAGAGTGTACTTTAGAATGTACTTTAGAATGTACTTTAGAGTGTACTTTAGAATGTACTTTAGAATGTACTTTAGAGTGTACTTTAGAGTGTACTTTAGAATGTACTTTAGAGTGTACTTTAGAATGTACTTTAGAGTGTACTTTGGATTGTACTTTAGAATGTACTTTAGACTGTACTTTAGAATGTACTTTAGACTGTACTTTAGAGTGTACTTTAGAATGTACTTTAGAATGTACTTTAGAGTGTACTTTAGAATGTACTTTAGAATGTACTTTAGAGTGTACTTTAGAATGTACTTTAGAATGTACTTTAGACTGTACTTTAGAATGTACTTTAGAATGTACTTTAGAGTGTACTTTAGAATGTACTTTAGAATGTACTTTAGAGTGTACTTTAGAATGTACTTTAGAATGTACTTTAGACCTTACTTTAGAATGTACTTTAGACTGTACTTTAGAATGTACTTTAGAATGTACTTTAGAGTGTACTTTAGAATGTGCTTTAGAATGTACTTTAGAATGTACTTCAGACTGTACTTCAGAGTGTACTTTAGAATGTACTTTAGAGTGTACTTTAGAATGTACTTTAGACTGTACTTTAGAATGTACTTTAGACTGTACTTTAGAGTGTACTTTAGAATGTACTTTAGAATGTACTTTAGAATGTACTTTAGAGTGTACCTTAGAGTGTACTTTAGAATGTACTTTATAATGTACTTTAGACTGTACTTTAGAATGTACTTTAGACTGTACTTTAGAATGTACTTTAGAGTGTACTTTAGAATGTACTTTAGACTGTACTTTAGAATGTACTTTAGACTACTTTAGACTACTTTAGAATGTACTTTAGACTGTACTTTAGAATGTACTTTAGAATGTACTTTAGAATGTACTTTAGATTACTTTAGAATGTACTTTAAAGACTGTACTTTAGACTGTACTTTAGAATGTACTTTAGACTACTTTAGGCTACTTTAGAATGTACTTTAGACTGTACTTTAGACTGTACTTTAGAATGTACTTTAGACTGTACTTTAGAATATACTTTAGACTACTTTAGAATGTACTTTAAAGACTACTTCAGACTGTACTTTAGAATGTACTTTAGAATGTATTTTAGACTGTACTTCAGACTGTACTTTAGACTGTACTTTAGAATGTACTTTAGAATTTACTTTAGACTCATTTAGACTACTTTAGAATGTACTTTAAAGACTGTACTTTAGAATGTACTTTAGAATGTACTTTAGACTACTTTAGACTACTTTAGAATGTACTTTAGAATGTACTTTAGAATGTACTTTAGAGTGTACTTTAGAGTGTGCTTTAGAATGTACTTTAGAATGTACTTTAGACTGTACTTTAGACTGTACTTTAGAGTGTACTTTAGAGTGTACTTTAGAGTGTACTTTAGAATGTACTTTAGACTGTACTTTAGAGTGTACTTTAGAATGTACTTTAGAATGTACTTTAGAATGTACTTTAGAGTGTACTTTAGAATGTACTTTAGAATGTACTTTAGAGTGTACTTTAGAGTGTACTTTAGAATGTACTTTAGACTGTACTTTAGAATGTACTTTAGAATGTACTTTAGAATGTACTTTAGAATGTACTTTAGATTACTTTAGAATGTACTTTAAAGACTGTACTTTAGACTGTACTTTAGAATGTACTTTAGACTACTTTAGGCTACTTTAGAATGTACTTTAGACTGTACTTTAGACTGTACTTTAGAATGTACTTTAGACTGTACTTTAGACTGTACTTTAGAATGTACTTTAGAGTGTACTTTAGAATGTACTTTAGAATGTACTTTGGACTACTTTAGACTGTACTTTAGACTATACTTTAGACTGTAGTTTAGAATGAACTTTAGAATGTACTTTAGACTGTACTTTAGACTGTACTTTAGAATGTACTTTAGAGTATACTTTAGAATGTACTTTAGACTGTACTTTAGAATGAACTTCAGAATGTACTTTAGAATGTACTTTAGAATGTACTTTAGAATGTACTTTAGACTGTACTTTAGACTGTACTTTAGACTGTACTTTAGAATGTACTTTAGAGTGTACTTTAGAGTGTACTTTAGAGTGTACTTTCGAGTGTACTTTAGAATGTACTTTAGAATGTACTTTAGAGTGTACTTTAGAGTGTACTTTAGAATGTACTTTAGAATGTACTTTAGAGTGTAGTTTAGAATGTACTTTAGAGTGTACTTTAGACTGTACTTTAGACTGTACTTTAGAATGTACTTTAGAGTGTACTTTAGAATGTACTTTAGAATGTACTTTGGACTACTTTAGACTGTACTTTAGACTATACTTTAGACTGTAGTTTAGAATGAACTTTAGAATGTACTTTAGACTGTACTTTAGACTGTACTTTAGAATGTACTTTAGAGTATACTTTAGAATGTACTTTAGACTGTACTTTAGAATGAACTTCAGAATGTACTTTAGAATGTACTTTAGAATGTACTTTAGAATGTACTTTAGACTGTACTTTAGACTACTTTAGAATGTACTTTAGAGTGTACTTTAGAGTGTACTTTAGAGTGTACTTTTGAGTGTACTTTAGAATGTACTTTAGAATGTACTTTAGACTGTACTTTAGAGTGTACTTTAGAATGTACTTTAGAATGTACTTTAGAGTGTAGTTTAGAATGTACTTTAGAGTGTACTTTAGAATGTACTTTAGAATGTACTTTAGAATGTACTTTAGACTGTACTTTAGAATGTACTTTAGAGTGTACTTTAGAATGTACTTTAGAATGTACTTTAGAATGTACTTTAGACTGTACTTTAGACTACTTTAGACTACTTTAGAATGTACTTTCAAGACTGTACTTTAGACTGTACTTTAGAATGTACTTTAGACTACTTTAGACTACTTTAGAATGTACTTTCAAGACTGTACTTTAGACTGTATTTTAGATTGTACTTTAGAATGTACTTTTGACTACTTTAGACTACTTTAGAATGTACTTTAGACTGTACTTTAGACTGTACTTTAGAGTGTACTTTAGAATGTACTTTAGACTGTACTTTAGAGTGTACTTTAGAGTGTACTTTAGACTGTACTTTAGACTACTTTAGAATGTACTTTAGAGTGTACTTTAGAGTGTACTTTAGAATGTACTTTAGACTGTACTTTAGAGCATACTTTAGAATGTACTTTAGAGTGTACTTTAGAATGTACTTTAGAATGTACTTTAGACTGTACTTTAGACTGTACTTTAGAGTGTACTTTAGAGTGTACTTTAGAATGTACTTTAGACTGTACTTTAGAGTGTACTTTAGAATGTACTTTCGACTGTACTTTAGAATATACTTTAGACTGTACTTTAGAGTGTACTTTAGAATGTACTTTAGAGTGTACTTTAGAATGTGCTTTAGAATGTACTTTAGAATGTACTTTAGACTGTACTTTAGAGTGTACTTTAGAATGTACTTTAGAGTGTACTTTGGATTGTACTTTAGAATGTACTTTAGACTGTACTTTAGAATGTACTTTAGACTGTACTTTAGAGTGTACTTTAGAATGTACTTTAGAATGTACTTTAGAGTGTACTTTAGAATGTACTTTAGAATGTACTTTAGAGTGTACTTTAGAATGTACTTTAGAATGTACTTTAGAGTGTACTTTAGAGTGTACTTTAGAATGTACTTTAGAGTGTACTTTAGAATGTACTTTAGAGTGTACTTTGGATTGTACTTTAGAATGTACTTTAGACTGTACTTTAGAATGTACTTTAGACTGTACTTTAGAGTGTACTTTAGAATGTACTTTAGAATGTACTTTAGAGTGTACTTTAGAATGTACTTTAGAATGTACTTTAGACTGTACTTTAGAATGTACTTTAGACTGTACTTTAGAGTGTACTTTAGAATGTACTTTAGAATGTACTTTAGAGTGTACTTTAGAATGTACTTTAGAATGTACTTTAGAGTGTACTTTAGAATGTACTTTAGAATGTACTTTAGACCTTACTTTAGAATGTACTTTAGACTGTACTTTAGAATGTACTTTAGAATGTACTTTAGAGTGTACTTTAGAATGTGCTTTAGAATGTACTTTAGAATGTACTTCAGACTGTACTTCAGAGTGTACTTTAGAATGTACTTTAGAGTGTACTTTAGAATGTACTTTAGACTGTACTTTAGAATGTACTTTAGACTGTACTTTAGAGTGTACTTTAGAATGTACTTTAGAATGTACTTTAGAATGTACTTTATAATGTACTTTAGACTGTACTTTAGAATGTACTTTAGACTGTACTTTAGAATGTACTTTAGAGTGTACTTTAGAATGTACTTTAGACTGTACTTTAGAATGTACTTTAGACTACTTTAGACTACTTTAGAATGTACTTTAAAGACTACTTCAGACTGTACTTTAGAATTTACTTTAGACTACTTTAGACTACTTTAGAATGTACTTTAGACTGTACTTTAGAATGTACTTTAGAATGTACTTTAGACTGTACTTTAGAGTGTACTTTAGAATGTACTTTAGAGTGTACTTTAGAGTGTACTTTAGAGTGTACTTTAGAATGTACTTTAGACTGTACTTTAGACTGTACTTTAGAATGTACTTTAGAATGTACTTTAGAATGTACTTTAGAATGTACTTTAGACTACTTTAGACTACTTTAGAATGTACTTTAAAGACTGTACTTTAGAATGTACTTTAGAATGTACTTCAGAATGTACTTTAGACTGTACTTTAGAATGTACTTTAGAGTGTACTTTAGAATGTACTTCAGAGTGTACTTTAGAATGTACTTTAGAGTGTACTTTAGAATATACTTTAGAATGTACTTTAGACTACTTTAGACTGTACTTTAGACTGTACTTTAGACTACTTTAGAATGTACTTTAGACTGTACTTTAGACTGTACTTTAGACTACTTTAGAATGTACTTTAGACTGTACTTTAGACTGTACTTTAGAATGTACTTTAGAGTGTACTTTAGAATGTACTTTAGAATGTACTTTAGAGTGTACTTTAGAGTGTACTTTAGAATGTACTTTAGAGTGTACTTTAGAATGTACTTTAGAATATACTTTAGACTGTACTTTAGAATGTACTTTAGACTGTACTTTAGAGTGTACTTTAGAATGTACTTTAGAGTGTACTTTAGACTGTACTTTAGAATGTACTTTAGAGTGTACTTTAGAGTGTACTTTAGAGTGTACTTTAGAATGTACTTTAGAGTGTACTTTAGAATGTACTTTAGAATGTACTTTAGACTGTACTTTAGACTGTACTTTAGAATGTACTTTAGAGTGTACTTTAGACTACTTTAGACTACTTTAGAATGTACTTTAAAGACTGTACTTTAGAATGTACTTTAGAATGTACTTTAGACTGTACTTTAGACTGTACTTTAGACTACTTTAGACTACTTTAGAATGTACTTTAAAGACTGTACTTTAGAATGTACTTTAGAATGTACTTTAGACTGTACTTTAGACTGTACTTTAGAATGTACTTTAGAATGTACTTTAGAATGTACTTTAGACTACTTTAGACTACTTTAGAATGTACTTTAAAGACTGTACTTTAGAATGTACTTTAGACTGTACTTTAGAATGTACTTTAGACTGTACTTTAGAATGTACTTTAGACTACTTTAGGCTACTTTAGAATGTACTTTAGACTGTACTTTAGACTGTACTTTAGAATGTACTTTAGACTGTACTTTAGACTGTACTTTAGAATGTACTTTAGAGTGTACTTTAGAATGTACTTTAGAATGTACTTTGGACTACTTTAGACTGTACTTTAGACTATACTTTAGACTGTAGTTTAGAATGAACTTTAGAATGTACTTTAGACTGTACTTTAGACTGTACTTTAGACTGTACTTTAGAATGTACTTTAGAGTATACTTTAGAATGTACTTTAGACTGTACTTTAGAATGAACTTCAGAATGTACTTTAGAATGTACTTTAGAATGTACTTTAGAATGTACTTTAGACTGTACTTTAGACTATACTTTAGACTGTACTTTAGAGTGTACTTTAGAATGTACTTTAGAATGTACTTTAGAGTGTACTTTAGAATGTACTTTAGAATGTACTTTAGAGTGTACTTTAGAATGTACTTTAGAATGTACTTTAGACCTTACTTTAGAATGTACTTTAGACTGTACTTTAGAATGTACTTTAGAATGTACTTTAGAGTGTACTTTAGAATGTGCTTTAGAATGTACTTTAGAATGTACTTCAGACTGTACTTCAGAGTGTACTTTAGAATGTACTTTAGAGTGTACTTTAGAATGTACTTTAGACTGTACTTTAGAATGTACTTTAGACTGTACTTTAGAGTGTACTTTAGAATGTACTTTAGAATGTACTTTAGAATGTACTTTAGAGTGTACCTTAGAGTGTACTTTAGAATGTACTTTAGAATGTACTTTAGACTGTACTTTAGAATGTACTTTAGACTGTACTTTAGAATGTACTTTAGAGTGTACTTTAGAATGTACTTTAGACTGTACTTTAGAATGTACTTTAGACTACTTTAGACTACTTTAGAATGTACTTTAAAGACTACTTCAGACTGTACTTTAGAATTTACTTTAGACTACTTTAGACTACTTTAGAATGTACTTTAGACTGTACTTTAGAATGTACTTTAGAATGTACTTTAGACTGTACTTTAGAGTGTACTTTAGAGTGTACTTTAGAGTGTACTTTAGAATGTACTTTAGACTGTACTTTAGACTGTACTTTAGACTGTACTTTAGAATGTACTTTAGAATGTACTTTAGAATGTACTTTAGAATGTACTTTAGACTACTTTAGAATGTACTTTAGACTGTACTTTAGAATGTACTTTAGAGTGTACTTTAGAATGTACTTTAGACTGTACTTTAGAATGTACTTTAGACTACTTTAGACTACTTTAGAATGTACTTTAAAGACTACTTCAGACTGTACTTTAGAATTTACTTTAGACTACTTTAGACTACTTTAGAATGTACTTTAGAATGTACTTTAGAATGTACTTTAGACTGTACTTTAGAGTGTACTTTAGAGTGTACTTTAGAGTGTACTTTAGAGTGTACTTTAGAATGTACTTTAGACTGTACTTTAGACTGTACTTTAGACTGTACTTTAGAATGTACTTTAGAATGTACTTTAGACTGTACTTTAGAATGTACTTTAGAGTATACTTTAGAATGTACTTTAGACTGTACTTTAGAATGAACTTCAGAATGTACTTTAGAATGTACTTTAGAATGTACTTTAGAATGTACTTTAGAATGTACTTTAGACTGTACTTTAGACTGTACTTTAGACTGTACTTTAGAATGTACTTTAGAGTGTACTTTAGAGTGTACTTTAGAGTGTACTTTCGAGTGTACTTTAGAATGTACTTTAGAATGTACTTTAGAGTGTACTTTAGAGTGTACTTTAGAATGTACTTTAGAATGTACTTTAGAGTGTAGTTTAGAATGTACTTTAGAGTGTACTTTAGACTGTACTTTAGACTGTACTTTAGAATGTACTTTAGAGTGTACTTTAGAATGTACTTTAGAATGTACTTTGGACTACTTTAGACTGTACTTTAGACTATACTTTAGACTGTAGTTTAGAATGAACTTTAGAATGTACTTTAGACTGTACTTTAGACTGTACTTTAGAATGTACTTTAGAGTATACTTTAGAATGTACTTTAGACTGTACTTTAGAATGAACTTCAGAATGTACTTTAGAATGTACTTTAGAATGTACTTTAGAATGTACTTTAGACTGTACTTTAGACTACTTTAGAATGTACTTTAGAATGTACTTTAGAGTGTACTTTAGAGTGTACTTTTGAGTGTACTTTAGAATGTACTTTAGAATGTACTTTAGACTGTACTTTAGAGTGTACTTTAGAATGTACTTTAGAATGTACTTTAGAGTGTAGTTTAGAATGTACTTTAGAGTGTACTTTAGAATGTACTTTAGAATGTACTTTAGAATGTACTTTAGACTGTACTTTAGAATGTACTTTAGAGTGTACTTTAGAATGTACTTTAGAATGTACTTTAGAATGTACTTTAGACTGTACTTTAGACTACTTTAGACTACTTTAGAATGTACTTTCAAGACTGTACTTTAGACTGTACTTTAGAATGTACTTTAGACTACTTTAGACTACTTTAGAATGTACTTTCAAGACTGTACTTTAGACTGTATTTTAGATTGTACTTTAGAATGTACTTTTGACTACTTTAGACTACTTTAGAATGTACTTTAGACTGTACTTTAGACTGTACTTTAGAGTGTACTTTAGAATGTACTTTAGACTGTACTTTAGAGTGTACTTTAGAGTGTACTTTAGACTGTACTTTAGACTACTTTAGAATGTACTTTAGAGTGTACTTTAGAGTGTACTTTAGAATGTACTTTAGACTGTACTTTAGAGCATACTTTAGAATGTACTTTAGAGTGTACTTTAGAATGTACTTTAGAATGTACTTTAGACTGTACTTTAGACTGTACTTTAGAGTGTACTTTAGAGTGTACTTTAGAATGTACTTTAGACTGTACTTTAGAGTGTACTTTAGAATGTACTTTCGACTGTACTTTAGAATATACTTTAGACTGTACTTTAGAGTGTACTTTAGAATGTACTTTAGAGTGTACTTTAGAATGTGCTTTAGAATGTACTTTAGAATGTACTTTAGACTGTACTTTAGAGTGTACTTTAGAATGTACTTTAGAGTGTACTTTGGATTGTACTTTAGAATGTACTTTAGACTGTACTTTAGAATGTACTTTAGACTGTACTTTAGAGTGTACTTTAGAATGTACTTTAGAATGTACTTTAGAGTGTACTTTAGAATGTACTTTAGAATGTACTTTAGAGTGTACTTTAGAATGTACTTTAGAATGTACTTTAGAGTGTACTTTAGAGTGTACTTTAGAATGTACTTTAGAGTGTACTTTAGAATGTACTTTAGAGTGTACTTTGGATTGTACTTTAGAATGTACTTTAGACTGTACTTTAGAATGTACTTTAGACTGTACTTTAGAGTGTACTTTAGAATGTACTTTAGAATGTACTTTAGAGTGTACTTTAGAATGTACTTTAGAATGTACTTTAGACTGTACTTTAGAATGTACTTTAGACTGTACTTTAGAGTGTACTTTAGAATGTACTTTAGAATGTACTTTAGAGTGTACTTTAGAATGTACTTTAGAATGTACTTTAGAGTGTACTTTAGAATGTACTTTAGAATGTACTTTAGACCTTACTTTAGAATGTACTTTAGACTGTACTTTAGAATGTACTTTAGAATGTACTTTAGAGTGTACTTTAGAATGTGCTTTAGAATGTACTTTAGAATGTACTTCAGACTGTACTTCAGAGTGTACTTTAGAATGTACTTTAGAGTGTACTTTAGAATGTACTTTAGACTGTACTTTAGAATGTACTTTAGACTGTACTTTAGAGTGTACTTTAGAATGTACTTTAGAATGTACTTTAGAATGTACTTTAGAATGTACTTTAGAGTGTACCTTAGAGTGTACTTTAGAATGTACTTTATAATGTACTTTAGACTGTACTTTAGAATGTACTTTAGACTGTACTTTAGAATGTACTTTAGAGTGTACTTTAGAATGTACTTTAGACTGTACTTTAGAATGTACTTTAGACTACTTTAGACTACTTTAGAATGTACTTTAAAGACTACTTCAGACTGTACTTTAGAATTTACTTTAGACTACTTTAGACTACTTTAGAATGTACTTTAGACTGTACTTTAGAATGTACTTTAGAATGTACTTTAGACTGTACTTTAGAGTGTACTTTAGAATGTACTTTAGAGTGTACTTTAGAGTGTACTTTAGAGTGTACTTTAGAATGTACTTTAGACTGTACTTTAGACTGTACTTTAGAATGTACTTTAGAATGTACTTTAGAATGTACTTTAGAATGTACTTTAGACTACTTTAGACTACTTTAGAATGTACTTTAAAGACTGTACTTTAGAATGTACTTTAGAATGTACTTCAGAATGTACTTTAGACTGTACTTTAGAATGTACTTTAGAGTGTACTTTAGAATGTACTTCAGAGTGTACTTTAGAATGTACTTTAGAGTGTACTTTAGAATATACTTTAGAATGTACTTTAGACTACTTTAGACTGTACTTTAGACTGTACTTTAGACTGTACTTTAGACTACTTTAGAATGTACTTTAGACTGTACTTTAGACTGTACTTTAGACTACTTTAGAATGTACTTTAGACTGTACTTTAGACTGTACTTTAGAATGTACTTTAGAGTGTACTTTAGAATGTACTTTAGAATGTACTTTAGAGTGTACTTTAGAGTGTACTTTAGAATGTACTTTAGAGTGTACTTTAGAATGTACTTTAGAATATACTTTAGACTGTACTTTAGAATGTACTTTAGACTGTACTTTAGAGTGTACTTTAGAATGTACTTTAGAGTGTACTTTAGACTGTACTTTAGAATGTACTTTAGAGTGTACTTTAGAGTGTACTTTAGAGTGTACTTTAGAATGTACTTTAGAGTGTACTTTAGAATGTACTTTAGAATGTACTTTAGACTGTACTTTAGACTGTACTTTAGAATGTACTTTAGAGTGTACTTTAGACTACTTTAGACTACTTTAGAATGTACTTTAAAGACTGTACTTTAGAATGTACTTTAGAATGTACTTTAGACTGTACTTTAGACTGTACTTTAGACTACTTTAGACTACTTTAGAATGTACTTTAAAGACTGTACTTTAGAATGTACTTTAGAATGTACTTTAGACTGTACTTTAGACTGTACTTTAGAATGTACTTTAGAATGTACTTTAGAATGTACTTTAGACTACTT
Organism: Eucyclogobius newberryi; assembly: GCF_026437365.1. NCBI lineage: Eukaryota > Metazoa > Chordata > Actinopteri > Gobiiformes > Gobiidae > Eucyclogobius > Eucyclogobius newberryi. Next base: position 36,867,570 of record NW_027316500.1, on the reverse strand, counting down.
TAGACTACTTTAGAATGTACTTTAAAGACTGTACTTTAGAATGTACTTTAGACTGTACTTTAGAATGTACTTTAGACTGTACTTTAGAATGTACTTTAGACTACTTTAGGCTACTTTAGAATGTACTTTAGACTGTACTTTAGACTGTACTTTAGAATGTACTTTAGACTGTACTTTAGACTGTACTTTAGAATGTACTTTAGAGTGTACTTTAGAATGTACTTTAGAATGTACTTTGGACTACTTTAGACTGTACTTTAGACTATACTTTAGACTGTAGTTTAGAATGAACTTTAGAATGTACTTTAGACTGTACTTTAGACTGTACTTTAGAATGTACTTTAGAGTATACTTTAGAATGTACTTTAGACTGTACTTTAGAATGAACTTCAGAATGTACTTTAGAATGTACTTTAGAATGTACTTTAGAATGTACTTTAGACTGTACTTTAGACTATACTTTAGACTGTACTTTAGAGTGTACTTTAGAATGTACTTTAGAATGTACTTTAGAGTGTACTTTAGAATGTACTTTAGAATGTACTTTAGAGTGTACTTTAGAATGTACTTTAGAATGTACTTTAGACCTTACTTTAGAATGTACTTTAGACTGTACTTTAGAATGTACTTTAGAATGTACTTTAGAGTGTACTTTAGAATGTGCTTTAGAATGTACTTTAGAATGTACTTCAGACTGTACTTCAGAGTGTACTTTAGAATGTACTTTAGAGTGTACTTTAGAATGTACTTTAGACTGTACTTTAGAATGTACTTTAGACTGTACTTTAGAGTGTACTTTAGAATGTACTTTAGAATGTACTTTAGAATGTACTTTAGAGTGTACCTTAGAGTGTACTTTAGAATGTACTTTAGAATGTACTTTAGACTGTACTTTAGAATGTACTTTAGACTGTACTTTAGAATGTACTTTAGACTGTACTTTAGAATGTACTTTAGACTACTTTAGACTACTTTAGAATGTACTTTAAAGACTACTTCAGACTGTACTTTAGAATTTACTTTAGACTACTTTAGACTACTTTAGAATGTACTTTAGACTGTACTTTAGAATGTACTTTAGAATGTACTTTAGACTGTACTTTAGAGTGTACTTTAGAGTGTACTTTAGAGTGTACTTTAGAATGTACTTTAGACTGTACTTTAGACTGTACTTTAGACTGTACTTTAGAATGTACTTTAGAATGTACTTTAGAATGTACTTTAGACTACTTTAGAATGTACTTTAAAGACTGTACTTTAGAATGTACTTTAGAATGTACTTCAGAATGTACTTTAGACTGTACTTTAGAATGTACTTTAGAGTGTACTTTAGAATGTACTTCAGAGTGTACTTTAGAATGTACTTTAGAGTGTACTTTAGAATATACTTTAGAATGTACTTTAGACTACTTTAGACTGTACTTTAGACTGTACTTTAGACTGTACTTTAGACTGTACTTTAGACTACTTTAGAATGTACTTTAGACTGTACTTTAGACTGTACTTTAGACTACTTTAGAATGTACTTTAGACTGTACTTTAGACTGTACTTTAGAATGTACTTTAGAGTGTACTTTAGAATGTACTTTAGAATGTACTTTAGAGTGTACTTTAGAGTGTACTTTAGAATGTACTTTAGAGTGTACTTTAGAATGTACTTTAGAATATACTTTAGACTGTACTTTAGAATGTACTTTAGACTGTACTTTAGAGTGTACTTTAGAATGTACTTTAGAGTGTACTTTAGACTGTACTTTAGAATGTACTTTAGAGTGTACTTTAGAATGTACTTTAGAGTGTACTTTAGAATGTACTTTAGAATGTACTTTAGACTGTACTTTAGACTGTACTTTAGACTGTACTTTAGAATGTACTTTAGAATGTACTTTAGACTACTTTAGACTACTTTAGAATGTACTTTAAAGACTGTACTTTAGAATGTACTTTAGAATGTACTTTAGACTGTACTTTAGAATGTACTTTAGACTGTACTTTAGACTGTACTTTAGAATGTACTTTAGAATGTACTTTAGAATGTACTTTAGACTACTTTAGACTACTTTAGAATGTACTTTAAAGACTGTACTTTAGAATGTACTTTAGAATGTACTTTAGACTGTACTTTAGACTGTACTTTAGAATGTACTTTAGAATGTACTTTAGAATGTACTTTAGAATGTACTTTAGACTACTTTAGACTACTTTAGAATGTACTTTAAAGACTGTACTTTAGAATGTACTTTAGACTGTACTTTAGAATGTACTTTAGACTGTACTTTAGAATGTACTTTAGACTACTTTAGGCTACTTTAGAATGTACTTTAGACTGTACTTTAGACTGTACTTTAGAATGTACTTTAGACTGTACTTTAGACTGTACTTTAGAATGTACTTTAGAGTGTACTTTAGAATGTACTTTAGAATGTACTTTGGACTACTTTAGACTGTACTTTAGACTATACTTTAGACTGTAGTTTAGAATGAACTTTAGAATGTACTTTAGACTGTACTTTAGACTGTACTTTAGAATGTACTTTAGAGTATACTTTAGAATGTACTTTAGACTGTACTTTAGAATGAACTTCAGAATGTACTTTAGAATGTACTTTAGAATGTACTTTAGAATGTACTTTAGACTGTACTTTAGACTATACTTTAGACTGTACTTTAGAATGTACTTTAGAGTGTACTTTAGAGTGTACTTTAGAGTGTACTTTCGAGTGTACTTTAGAATGTACTTTAGAATGTACTTTAGACTGTACTTTAGAGTGTACTTTAGAATGTACTTTAGAATGTACTTTAGACTGTACTTTAGAGTGTACTTTAGAATGTACTTTAGAGTGTACTTTAGAATGTACTTTAGAATGTACTTTAGAGTGTACTTTAGAATGTACTTTAGACTGTACTTTAGACTACTTTAGACTACTTTAGAATGTACTTTCAAGACTGTACTTTAGACTGTACTTTAGAATGTACTTTAGACTACTTTAGACTACTTTAGAATGTACTTTCAAGACTGTACTTTAGACTGTATTTTAGATTGTACTTTAGAATGTACTTTTGACTACTTTAGACTACTTTAGAATGTACTTTAGACTGTACTTTAGAGTGTACTTTAGAGTGTACTTTAGAATGTACTTTAGACTGTACTTTAGAGTGTACTTTGGAGTGTACTTTAGAATGTACTTTAGACTTTACTTTAGAATGTACTTTAGACTGTACTTTAGACTGTACTTTAGACTACTTTAGAATGTACTTTAGAGTGTACTTTAGAGTGTACTTTAGAATGTACTTTAGACTGTACTTTAGAGCATACTTTAGAATGTACTTTAGAGTGTACTTTAGAATGTACTTTAGAATGTACTTTAGACTGTACTTTAGACTGTACTTTAGACTACTTTAGAATGTACTTTAGAGTGTACTTTAGAGTGTACTTTAGAATGTACTTTAGACTGTACTTTAGAGCATACTTTAGAATGTACTTTAGAGTGTACTTTAGAATGTACTTTCGACTGTACTTTAGAGTGTACTTTAGAATGTACTTTCGACTGTACTTTAGAATATACTTTAGACTGTACTTTAGAGTGTACTTTAGAATGTACTTTAGAGTGTACTTTAGAATGTGCTTTAGAATGTACTTTAGAATGTACTTTAGACTGTACTTTAGAGTGTACTTTAGAATGTACTTTAGAGTGTACTTTGGATTGTACTTTAGAATGTACTTTAGACTGTACTTTAGAATGTACTTTAGACTGTACTTTAGAGTGTACTTTAGAATGTACTTTAGAATGTACTTTAGAGTGTACTTTAGAATGTACTTTAGAATGTACTTTAGAGTGTACTTTAGAGTGTACTTTAGAATGTACTTTAGAGTGTACTTTAGAATGTACTTTAGAATGTACTTTAGACCTTACTTTAGACTGTACTTTAGAATGTACTTTAGAATGTACTTTAGAGTGTACTTTAGAATGTGCTTTAGAATGTACTTTAGAATGTACTTCAGACTGTACTTCAGAGTGTACTTTAGAATGTACTTTAGAGTGTACTTTAGAATGTACTTTAGACTGTACTTTAGAATGTACTTTAGACTGTACTTTAGAGTGTACTTTAGAATGTACTTTAGAATGTACTTTAGAATGTACTTTAGAATGTACTTTAGAGTGTACCTTAGAGTGTACTTTAGAATGTACTTTAGAATGTACTTTATAATGTACTTTAGAATGTACTTTAGACTGTACTTTAGAATGTACTTTAGAGTGTACTTTAGAATGTACTTTAGACTGTACTTTAGAATGTACTTTAGACTACTTTAGACTACTTTAGAATGTACTTTAAAGACTACTTCAGACTGTACTTTAGAATGTACTTTAGACTACTTTAGACTACTTTAGAATGTACTTTAGACTGTACTTTAGAATGTACTTTAGAATGTACTTTAGACTGTACTTTAGAGTGTACTTTAGAATGTACTTTAGAGTGTACTTTAGAGTGTACTTTAGAGTGTACTTTAGAATGTACTTTAGACTGTACTTTAGACTGTACTTTAGAATGTACTTTAGAATGTACTTTAGAATGTACTTAAGACTACTTTAGACTACTTTAGAATGTACTTTAAAGACTGTACTTTAGAATGTACTTTAGAATGTACTTCAGAATGTACTTTAGACTGTACTTTAGAATGTACTTTAGAGTGTACTTTAGAATGTACTTCAGAGTGTACTTTAGAATGTACTTTAGAGTGTACTTTAGAATATACTTTAGAATGTACTTTAGACTACTTTAGACTGTACTTTAGACTGTACTTTAGACTGTACTTTAGAATGTACTTTAGACTGTACTTTAGACTGTACTTTAGAATGTACTTTAGAGTGTACTTTAGAATGTACTTTAGAGTGTACTTTAGAGTGTACTTTAGAATGTACTTTAGAGTGTACTTTAGAATGTACTTTAGAATATACTTTAGACTGTACTTTAGAATGTACTTTAGACTGTACTTTAGAGTGTACTTTAGAATGTACTTTAGAATGTACTTTAGAGTGTACTTTAGAGTGTACTTTAGAATGTACTTTAGAGTGTACTTTAGAATGTACTTTAGAATATACTTTAGACTGTACTTTAGAATGTACTTTAGACTGTACTTTAGAGTGTACTTTAGAATGTACTTTAGAGTGTACTTTAGAGTGTACTTTAGAGTGTACTTTAGAATGTACTTTAGAATGTACTTTAGACTGTACTTTAGAATGTACTTTAGACTACTTTAGACTACTTTAGAATGTACTTTAAAGACTGTACTTTAGAATGTACTTTAGAATGTACTTTAGACTGTACTTTAGACTGTACTTTAGAATGTACTTTAGAATGTACTTTAGAATGTACTTTAGAATGTACTTTAGACTACTTTAGACTACTTTAGAATGTACTTTAAAGACTGTACTTTAGAATGTACTTTAGAATATACTTTAGACTGTACTTTAGAATGTACTTTAGACTGTACTTTAGACTGTACTTTAGAGTGTACTTTAGAGTGTACTTTAGACTGTACTTTAGAATGTACTTTAGAGTGTACTTTAGAGTGTACTTTAGAGTGTACTTTAGAATGTACTTTAAAGTGTACTTTAGAATGTACTTTAGAATGTACTTTAGACTGTACTTTAGACTGTACTTTAGAATGTACTTTAGAATGTACTTTAGACTACTTTAGACTACTTTAGAATGTACTTTAAAGACTGTACTTTAGAATGTACTTTAGAATGTACTTTAGACTGTACTTTAGAATGTACTTTAGAATGTACTTCAGACTACTTTAGACTACTTTAGAATGTACTTTAAAGACTGTACTTTAGAATGTACTTTAGAATGTACTTTAGACTGTACTTTAGAATGTACTTTAGACTACTTTAGACTACTTTAGAATGTACTTTAAAGACTGTACTTTAGAATGTACTTTAGAATATACTTTAGACTGTACTTTAGAATGTACTTTAGACTGTACTTTAGACTGTACTTTAGAGTGTACTTTAGAGTGTACTTTAGACTGTACTTTAGAATGTACTTTAGAGTGTACTTTAGAGTGTACTTTAGAGTGTACTTTAGAATGTACTTTAAAGTGTACTTTAGAATGTACTTTAGAATGTACTTTAGACTGTACTTTAGACTGTACTTTAGAATGTACTTTAGAATGTACTTTAGACTACTTTAGACTACTTTAGAATGTACTTTAAAGACTGTACTTTAGAATGTACTTTAGAATGTACTTTAGACTGTACTTTAGAATGTACTTTAGAATGTACTTCAGACTACTTTACACTGTACTTTAGACTGTACTTTAGAATGTACTTTAGACTGTACTTTAGAATGTACTTTAGAATGTACTTTAGAGTGTACTTTAGAGTGTACTTTAGAATGTACTTTAGAGTGTACTTTAGAATGTACTTTAGAATATACTTTAGACTGTACTTTAGAATGTACTTTAGACTGTACTTTAGAGTGTACTTTAGAATGTACTTTAGAGTGTACTTTAGACTGTACTTTAGAATGTACTTTAGAGTGTACTTTAGAGTGTACTTTAGAGTGTACTTTAGAATGTACTTTAGAATGTACTTTAGAATGTACTTTAGACTAGACTACTTTAGAATGTACTTTAAAGACTGTACTTTAGAATGTACTTTAGAATGTACTTTAGAATGTACTTTAGAATGTACTTTAGAGTGTACCTTAGAGTGTACTTTAGAATGTACTTTAGAATGTACTTTAGACTGTACTTTAGAATGTACTTTAGACTGTACTTTAGAATGTACTTTAGAGTGTACTTTAGAGTGTACTTTAGAATGTACTTTAGACTGTACTTTAGACTGTACTTTAGAATATACTTTAGACTACTTTAGAATGTACTTTAAAGACTACTTCAGACTGTACTTTAGAATGTACTTTAGACTACTTTAGACTACTTTAGAATGTACTTTAGACTGTACTTTAGAATGTACTTTAGAATGTACTTTAGACTGTACTTTAGAATGTACTTTAGAGTGTACTTTAGAATGTACTTCAGAGTGTACTTTAGAATGTACTTTAGAGTGTACTTTAGAATATACTTTAGACTGTACTTTAGACTGTACTTTAGACTACTTTAGAATGTACTTTAGACTGTACTTTAGACTGTACTTTAGAATGTACTTTAGAATGTACTTTAGAGTGTACTTTAGAATGTACTTTAGAATGTACTTTGGAGTGTACTTTAGAGTGTACTTTAGAATGTACTTTAGAATATACTTTAGACTGTACTTTAGAATGTACTTTAGAGTGTACTTTAGAGTGTACTTTAGAATGTACTTTAGAATGTACTTTAGAATGTACTTTAGACTAGACTACTTTAGAATGTACTTTAAAGACTGTACTTTAGAATGTACTTTAGAATGTACTTTAGAATGTACTTTAGAATGTACTTTAGAGTGTACCTTAGAGTGTACTTTAGAATGTACTTTAGAATGTACTTTAGACTGTACTTTAGAATGTACTTTAGACTGTACTTTAGAATGTACTTTAGAGTGTACTTTAGAGTGTACTTTAGAATGTACTTTAGACTGTACTTTAGACTGTACTTTAGAATATACTTTAGACTACTTTAGAATGTACTTTAAAGACTACTTCAGACTGTACTTTAGAATGTACTTTAGACTACTTTAGACTACTTTAGAATGTACTTTAGACTGTACTTTAGAATGTACTTTAGAATGTACTTTAGACTGTACTTTAGAATGTACTTTAGAGTGTACTTTAGAATGTACTTCAGAGTGTACTTTAGAATGTACTTTAGAGTGTACTTTAGAATATACTTTAGACTGTACTTTAGACTGTACTTTAGACTACTTTAGAATGTACTTTAGACTGTACTTTAGACTGTACTTTAGACTGTACTTTAGAATGTACTTTAGAATGTACTTTAGAGTGTACTTTAGAATGTACTTTAGAATGTACTTTGGAGTGTACTTTAGAGTGTACTTTAGAATGTACTTTAGAATATACTTTAGACTGTACTTTAGAATGTACTTTAGACTGTACTTTAGAGTGTACTTTAGAATGTACTTTAGAGTGTACTTTAGACTGTACTTTAGAATGTACTTTAGACTGTACTTTAGAGTGTACTTTAGAGTGTACTTTACAATGTACTTTAGAGTGTACTTTAGAATGTACTTTAGACTAGACTACTTTAGAATGTACTTTAAAGACTGTACTTTAGAATGTACTTTAGAATGTACCTTAGACTACTTTAGACTACTTTAGAATGTACTTTAGACTGTACTTTAGACTTTACTTTAGAATGTACTTTAGAATGTACTTTAGACTGTACTTTAGACTGTACTTTAGAATGTACTTTAGAGTGTACTTTAGAATGTACTTTAGACTGTGCTTTAGAATGAACTTTAGAATGTACTTTAGACTACTTTAGACTGTACTTTAGACTGTACTTTAGACTGTACTTTAGAATGTACTTTAGACTGTACTTGAGAATGTACTTTAGAATGTCCTTTAGAGTGTACTTTAGAGTGTACTTTAGAGTGTACTTTAGAATGTACTTTAGACTGTACTTTAGAGTGTACTTTAGAATGTACTTTAGAATGTACTTTAGAGTGTACTTCAGACTGTACTTTAGAGTGTACTTTAGAATGTACTTTAGGATGTACTTTAGAGTGTACTTTAGAATGTACTTTAGACTGTACTTTAGAGTGTACTTTAGAGTGTACTTTAGAATGTACTTTAGAATGTACTTTAGACTGTACTTTAGAATGTACTTTAGGATGTACTTTAGAGTGTACTTTAGAATGTACTTTAGAATGTACTTTAGAGTGTACTTTAGAGTGTACTTTAGAGTGTACTTTAGAATATACTTTAGAATGTACTTTAGACTGTACTTCAGACTGTACTTTAGACTGTACTTTAGACTGTACTTTAGACTACTTTAGAATGTACTTTAGACTGTACTTTAGACTGTACTTTAGACTACTTTAGAATGTACTTTAGACTGTACTTTAGACTGTACTTTAGAATGTACTTTAGAGTGTACTTTAGAATGTACTTTAGAATGTACTTTAGAGTGTACTTTAGAGTGTACTTTAGAATGTACTTTAGAGTGTACTTTAGAATGTACTTTAGAATATACTTTAGACTGTACTTTAGAATGTACTTTAGACTGTACTTTAGAGTGTACTTTAGAATGTACTTTAGAGTGTACTTTAGACTGTACTTTAGAATGTACTTTAGAGTGTACTTTAGAATGTACTTTAGAGTGTACTTTAGAATGTACTTTAGAATGTACTTTAGACTGTACTTTAGACTGTACTTTAGAATGTACTTTAGAATGTACTTTAGAATGTACTTTAGAGTGTACTTTAGACTGTACTTTAGAATGTACTTTAGAGTGTACTTTAGAATGTACTTCAGAGTGTACTTTAGAATGTACTTTAGAGTGTACTTTAGAATATACTTTAGAATGTACTTTAGACTACTTTAGACTGTACTTTAGACTGTACTTTAGACTGTACTTTAGACTGTACTTTAGACTACTTTAGAATGTACTTTAGACTGTACTTTAGACTGTACTTTAGACTACTTTAGAATGTACTTTAGACTGTACTTTAGACTGTACTTTAGAATGTACTTTAGAGTGTACTTTAGAATGTACTTTAGAATGTACTTTAGAGTGTACTTTAGAGTGTACTTTAGAATGTACTTTAGAGTGTACTTTAGAATGTACTTTAGAATATACTTTAGACTGTACTTTAGAATGTACTTTAGACTGTACTTTAGAGTGTACTTTAGAATGTACTTTAGAGTGTACTTTAGACTGTACTTTAGAATGTACTTTAGAGTGTACTTTAGAATGTACTTTAGAGTGTACTTTAGAATGTACTTTAGAATGTACTTTAGACTGTACTTTAGACTGTACTTTAGAATGTACTTTAGAATGTACTTTAGAATGTACTTTAGACTACTTTAGACTACTTTAGAATGTACTTTAAAGACTGTACTTTAGAATGTACTTTAGAATGTACTTTAGACTGTACTTTAGAATGTACTTTAGACTGTACTTTAGACTGTACTTTAGAATGTACTTTAGAATGTACTTTAGAATGTACTTTAGACTACTTTAGACTACTTTAGAATGTACTTTAAAGACTGTACTTTAGAATGTACTTTAGACTGTACTTTAGACTGTACTTTAGAATGTACTTTAGAATGTACTTTAGAATGTACTTTAGACTACTTTAGACTACTTTAGAATGTACTTTAAAGACTGTACTTTAGAATGTACTTTAGACTGTACTTTAGAATGTACTTTAGACTGTACTTTAGAATGTACTTTAGACTACTTTAGTCTACTTTAGAATGTACTTTAGACTGTACTTTAGACTGTACTTTAGAATGTACTTTAGACTGTACTTTAGACTGTACTTTAGAATGTACTTTAGAGTGTACTTTAGAATGTACTTTAGAATGTACTTTGGACTACTTTAGACTGTACTTTAGACTATACTTTAGACTGTAGTTTAGAATGAACTTTAGAATGTACTTTAGACTGTACTTTAGACTGTACTTTAGAATGTACTTTAGAGTATACTTTAGAATGTACTTTAGACTGTACTTTAGAATGAACTTCAGAATGTACTTTAGAATGTACTTTAGAATGTACTTTAGAATGTACTTTAGACTGTACTTTAGACTATACTTTAGACTGTACTTTAGAATGTACTTTAGAGTGTACTTTAGAGTGTACTTTAGAGTGTACTTTTGAGTGTACTTTAGAATGTACTTTAGAATGTACTTTAGACTGTACTTTAGAGTGTACTTTAGAATGTACTTTAGAATGTACTTTAGACTGTACTTTAGAGTGTACTTTAGAATGTACTTTAGAGTGTACTTTAGAATGTACTTTAGAATGTACTTTAGAGTGTACTTTAGAATGTACTTTAGAATGTACTTTAGACTGTACTTTAGACTACTTTAGACTACTTTAGAATGTACTTTCAAGACTGTACTTTAGACTGTACTTTAGAATGTACTTTAGACTACTTTAGACTACTTTAGAATGTACTTTCAAGACTGTACTTTAGACTGTATTTTAGATTGTACTTTAGAATGTACTTTTGACTACTTTAGACTACTTTAGAATGTACTTTAGACTGTACTTTAGACTGTACTTTAGAGTGTACTTTAGAATGTACTTTAGACTGTACTTTAGAGTGTACTTTAGAGTGTACTTTAGAATGTACTTTAGACTTTACTTTAGAATGTACTTTAGACTGTACTTTAGACTGTACTTTAGACTACTTTAGAATGTACTTTAGAGTGTACTTTAGAGTGTACTTTAGAATGTACTTTAGACTGTACTTTAGAGCATACTTTAGAATGTACTTTAGAGTGTACTTTAGAATGTACTTTAGAATGTACTTTAGACTGTACTTTAGACTGTACTTTAGAGTGTACTTTAGAGTGTACTTTAGAATGTACTTTCGACTGTACTTTAGAGTGTACTTTAGAATGTACTTTCGACTGTACTTTAGAATATACTTTAGACTGTACTTTAGAGTGTACTTTAGAATGTACTTTAGAGTGTACTTTAGAATGTGCTTTAGAATGTACTTTAGAATGTACTTTAGACTGTACTTTAGAGTGTACTTTAGAATGTACTTTAGAGTGTACTTTGGATTGTACTTTAGAATGTACTTTAGACTGTACTTTAGAATGTACTTTAGACTGTACTTTAGAGTGTACTTTAAAATGTACTTTAGAATGTACTTTAGAGTGTACTTTAGAATGTACTTTAGAATGTACTTTAGAGTGTACTTTAGAGTGTACTTTAGAATGTACTTTAGAGTGTACTTTAGAATGTACTTTAGAATGTACTTTAGACCTTACTTTAGAATGTACTTTAGACTGTACTTTAGAATGTACTTTAGAATGTACTTTAGAGTGTACTTTAGAATGTGCTTTAGAATGTACTTTAGAATGTACTTCAGACTGTACTTCAGAGTGTACTTTAGAATGTACTTTAGAGTGTACTTTAGAATGTACTTTAGACTGTACTTTAGAATGTACTTTAGACTGTACTTTAGAGTGTACTTTAGAATGTACTTTAGAATGTACTTTAGAATGTACTTTAGAATGTACTTTAGAGTGTACCTTAGAGTGTACTTTAGAATGTACTTTAGAATGTACTTTATAATGTACTTTAGACTGTACTTTAGAATGTACTTTAGACTGTACTTTAGAATGTACTTTAGACTGTACTTTAGAATGTACTTTAGACTACTTTAGACTACTTTAGAATGTACTTTAAAGACTACTTCAGACTGTACTTTAGAATGTACTTTAGACTACTTTAGACTACTTTAGAATGTACTTTAGACTGTACTTTAGAATGTACTTTAGAATGTACTTTAGACTGTACTTTAGAGTGTACTTTAGAATGTACTTTAGAGTGTACTTTAGAGTGTACTTTAGAGTGTACTTTAGAATGTACTTTAGACTGTACTTTAGACTGTACTTTAGAATGTACTTTAGAATGTACTTTAGAATGTACTTAAGACTACTTTAGACTACTTTAGAATGTACTTTAAAGACTGTACTTTAGAATGTACTTTAGAATGTACTTCAGAATGTACTTTAGACTGTACTTTAGAATGTACTTTAGAGTGTACTTTAGAATGTACTTCAGAGTGTACTTTAGAATGTACTTTAGAGTGTACTTTAGAATATACTTTAGAATGTACTTTAGACTACTTTAGACTGTACTTTAGACTGTACTTTAGACTGTACTTTAGAATGTACTTTAGACTGTACTTTAGACTGTACTTTAGAATGTACTTTAGAGTGTACTTTAGAATGTACTTTAGAGTGTACTTTAGAGTGTACTTTAGAATGTACTTTAGAGTGTACTTTAGAATGTACTTTAGAATATACTTTAGAATGTACTTTAGAATGTACTTTAGAATGTACTTTAGACTGTACTTTAGACTATACTTTAGACTGTACTTTAGAATGTACTTTAGAGTGTACTTTAGAGTGTACTTTAGAGTGTACTTTCGAGTGTACTTTAGAATGTACTTTAGAATGTACTTTAGACTGTACTTTAGAGTGTACTTTAGAATGTACTTTAGAATGTACTTTAGACTGTACTTTAGAGTGTACTTTAGAATGTACTTTAGAGTGTACTTTAGAATGTACTTTAGAATGTACTTTAGAATGTACTTTAGAATGTACTTTAGACTGTACTTTAGACTACTTTAGACTACTTTAGAATGTACTTTCAAGACTGTACTTTAGACTGTACTTTAGAATGTACTTTAGACTACTTTAGACTACTTTAGAATGTACTTTCAAGACTGTACTTTAGACTGTATTTTAGATTGTACTTTAGAATGTACTTTTGACTACTTTAGACTACTTTAGAATGTACTTTAGACTGTACTTTAGACTGTACTTTAGAGTGTACTTTAGAATGTACTTTAGACTGTACTTTAGAGTGTACTTTAGAGTGTACTTTAGAATGTACTTTAGACTTTACTTTAGAATGTACTTTAGACTGTACTTTAGACTGTACTTTAGACTACTTTAGAATGTACTTTAGAGTGTACTTTAGAGTGTACTTTAGAATGTACTTTAGACTGTACTTTAGAGCATACTTTAGAATGTACTTTAGAGTGTACTTTAGAATGTACTTTAGAATGTACTTTAGACTGTACTTTAGACTGTACTTTAGAGTGTACTTTAGAGTGTACTTTAGAATGTACTTTCGACTGTACTTTAGAGTGTACTTTAGAATGTACTTTCGACTGTACTTTAGAATATACTTTAGACTGTACTTTAGAGTGTACTTTAGAATGTACTTTAGAGTGTACTTTAGAATGTGCTTTAGAATGTACTTTAGAATGTACTTTAGACTGTACTTTAGAGTGTACTTTAGAATGTACTTTAGAGTGTACTTTGGATTGTACTTTAGAATGTACTTTAGACTGTACTTTAGAATGTACTTTAGACTGTACTTTAGAGTGTACTTTAGAATGTACTTTAGAATGTACTTTAGAGTGTACTTTAGAATGTACTTTAGAATGTACTTTAGAGTGTACTTTAGAGTGTACTTTAGAATGTACTTTAGAGTGTACTTTAGAATGTACTTTAGAATGTACTTTAGACCTTACTTTAGAATGTACTTTAGAATGTACTTTAGAATGTACTTTAGAGTGTACTTTAGAATGTGCTTTAGAATGTACTTTAGAATGTACTTCAGACTGTACTTCAGAGTGTACTTTAGAATGTACTTTAGAGTGTACTTTAGAATGTACTTTAGACTGTACTTTAGAATGTACTTTAGACTGTACTTTAGAGTGTACTTTAGAATGTACTTTAGAATGTACTTTAGAATGTACTTTAGAATGTACTTTAGAGTGTACCTTAGAGTGTACTTTAGAATGTACTTTAGAATGTACTTTATAATGTACTTTAGACTGTACTTTAGAATGTACTTTAGACTGTACTTTAGAATGTACTTTAGAGTGTACTTTAGAATGTACTTTAGACTGTACTTTAGAATGTACTTTAGACTACTTTAGACTACTTTAGAATGTACTTTAAAGACTACTTCAGACTGTACTTTAGAATGTACTTTAGACTACTTTAGACTACTTTAGAATGTACTTTAGACTGTACTTTAGAATGTACTTTAGAATGTACTTTAGACTGTACTTTAGAGTGTACTTTAGAATGTACTTTAGAGTGTACTTTAGAGTGTACTTTAGAGTGTACTTTAGAATGTACTTTAGACTGTACTTTAGACTGTACTTTAGAATGTACTTTAGAATGTACTTTAGAATGTACTTAAGACTACTTTAGACTACTTTAGAATGTACTTTAAAGACTGTACTTTAGAATGTACTTTAGAATGTACTTCAGAATGTACTTTAGACTGTACTTTAGAATGTACTTTAGAGTGTACTTTAGAATGTACTTCAGAGTGTACTTTAGAATGTACTTTAGAGTGTACTTTAGAATATACTTTAGAATGTACTTTAGACTACTTTAGACTGTACTTTAGACTGTACTTTAGACTGTACTTTAGAATGTACTTTAGACTGTACTTTAGACTGTACTTTAGAATGTACTTTAGAGTGTACTTTAGAATGTACTTTAGAGTGTACTTTAGAGTGTACTTTAGAATGTACTTTAGAGTGTACTTTAGAATGTACTTTAGAATATACTTTAGACTGTACTTTAGAATGTACTTTAGACTGTACTTTAGAGTGTACTTTAGAATGTACTTTAGAATGTACTTTAGAGTGTACTTTAGAGTGTACTTTAGAATGTACTTTAGAGTGTACTTTAGAATGTACTTTAGAATATACTTTAGACTGTACTTTAGAATGTACTTTAGACTGTACTTTAGAGTGTACTTTAGAATGTACTTTAGAGTGTACTTTAGAGTGTACTTTAGAGTGTACTTTAGAATGTACTTTAGAATGTACTTTAGAATGTACTTTAGACTGTACTTTAGAATGTACTTTAGACTACTTTAGAATGTACTTTAAAGACTGTACTTTAGAATGTACTTTAGAATGTACTTTAGACTGTACTTTAGACTGTACTTTAGAATGTACTTTAGAATGTACTTTAGAATGTACTTTAGAATGTACTTTAGACTACTTTAGACTACTTTAGAATGTACTTTAAAGACTGTACTTTAGA
Organism: Eucyclogobius newberryi; assembly: GCF_026437365.1. NCBI lineage: Eukaryota > Metazoa > Chordata > Actinopteri > Gobiiformes > Gobiidae > Eucyclogobius > Eucyclogobius newberryi. Next base: position 36,851,835 of record NW_027316500.1, on the reverse strand, counting down.
ATGTACTTTAGAATATACTTTAGACTGTACTTTAGAATGTACTTTAGACTGTACTTTAGAGTGTACTTTAGAATGTACTTTAGAGTGTACTTTAGACTGTACTTTAGAATGTACTTTAGAGTGTACTTTAGAGTGTACTTTAGAGTGTACTTTAGAATGTACTTTAAAGTGTACTTTAGAATGTACTTTAGAATGTACTTTAGACTGTACTTTAGACTGTACTTTAGAATGTACTTTAGAATGTACTTTAGACTACTTTAGACTACTTTAGAATGTACTTTAAAGACTGTACTTTAGAATGTACTTTAGAATGTACTTTAGACTGTACTTTAGAATGTACTTTAGACTGTACTTTAGAATGTACTTTAGAATGTACTTCAGACTACTTTACACTGTACTTTAGACTGTACTTTAGAATGTACTTTAGACTGTACTTTAGAATGTACTTTAGAATGTACTTTAGAGTGTACTTTAGAGTGTACTTTAGAATGTACTTTAGAGTGTACTTTAGAATGTACTTTAGAATATACTTTAGACTGTACTTTAGAATGTACTTTAGACTGTACTTTAGAGTGTACTTTAGAATGTACTTTAGAGTGTACTTTAGACTGTACTTTAGAGTGTACTTTAGAGTGTACTTTAGAGTGTACTTTAGAGTGTACTTTAGAGTGTACTTTAGAATGTACTTTAGAATGTACTTTAGACTAGACTACTTTAGAATGTACTTTAAAGACTGTACTTTAGAATGTACTTTAGACTGTACTTTAGAATGTACTTTAGAGTGTACCTTAGAGTGTACTTTAGAATGTACTTTAGAATGTACTTTAGACTGTACTTTAGAATGTACTTTAGACTGTACTTTAGAATGTACTTTAGAGTGTACTTTAGAGTGTACTTTAGAATGTACTTTAGACTGTACTTTAGACTGTACTTTAGAATATACTTTAGACTACTTTAGAATGTACTTTAAAGACTACTTCAGACTGTACTTTAGAATGTACTTTAGACTACTTTAGACTACTTTAGAATGTACTTTAGACTGTACTTTAGAATGTACTTTAGAATGTACTTTAGACTGTACTTTAGAATGTACTTTAGAGTGTACTTTAGAATGTACTTCAGAGTGTACTTTAGAATGTACTTTAGAGTGTACTTTAGAATATACTTTAGACTGTACTTTAGACTGTACTTTAGACTACTTTAGAATGTACTTTAGACTGTACTTTAGACTGTACTTTAGACTGTACTTTAGAATGTACTTTAGAATGTACTTTAGAGTGTACTTTAGAATGTACTTTAGAATGTACTTTGGAGTGTACTTTAGAGTGTACTTTAGAATGTACTTTAGAATATACTTTAGACTGTACTTTAGAATGTACTTTAGACTGTACTTTAGAGTGTACTTTAGAATGTACTTTAGAGTGTACTTTAGACTGTACTTTAGAATGTACTTTAGACTGTACTTTAGAGTGTACTTTAGAGTGTACTTTACAATGTACTTTAGAGTGTACTTTAGAATGTACTTTAGACTAGACTACTTTAGAATGTACTTTAAAGACTGTACTTTAGAATGTACTTTAGAATGTACCTTAGACTACTTTAGACTACTTTAGAATGTACTTTAGACTGTACTTTAGACTGTACTTTAGAATGTACTTTAGAATGTACTTTAGACTGTACTTTAGACTGTACTTTAGAATGTACTTTAGAGTGTACTTTAGAATGTACTTTAGACTGTGCTTTAGAATGAACTTTAGAATGTACTTTAGACTACTTTAGACTGTACTTTAGACTGTACTTTAGACTGTACTTTAGAATGTACTTTAGACTGTACTTGAGAATGTACTTTAGAATGTCCTTTAGAGTGTACTTTAGAGTGTACTTTAGAGTGTACTTTAGAATGTACTTTAGACTGTACTTTAGAGTGTACTTTAGAATGTACTTTAGAATGTACTTTAGAGTGTACTTCAGACTGTACTTTAGAGTGTACTTTAGAATGTACTTTAGGATGTACTTTAGAGTGTACTTTAGAATGTACTTTAGACTGTACTTTAGAGTACTTTAGAGTGTACTTTAGAATGTACTTTAGAATGTACTTTAGACTGTACTTTAGAATGTACTTTAGGATGTACTTTAGAGTGTACTTTAGAATGTACTTTAGAATGTACTTTAGAGTGTACTTTAGAGTGTACTTTAGAGTGTACTTTAGAATATACTTTAGAATGTACTTTAGACTGTACTTCAGACTGTACTTTAGACTGTACTTTAGAATGTACTTTAGAATTTACTTTAGACTCATTTAGACTACTTTAGAATGTACTTTAAAGACTGTACTTTAGAATGTACTTTAGAATGTACTTTAGACTACTTTTGACTACTTTAGAATGTACTTTAGAATGTACTTTAGAATGTACTTTAGAATGTACTTTAGAGTGTACTTTAGAGTGTGCTTTAGAATGTACTTTAGAATGTATTTTAGACTGTACTTCAGACTGTACTTTAGACTGTACTTTAGAATGTACTTTAGAATTTACTTTAGACTCATTTAGACTACTTTAGAATGTACTTTAAAGACTGTACTTTAGAATGTACTTTAGAATGTACTTTAGACTACTTTAGACTACTTTAGAATGTACTTTAGAATGTACTTTAGAATGTACTTTAGAGTGTACTTTAGAGTGTGCTTTAGAATGTACTTTAGAATGTACTTTAGACTGTACTTTAGACTGTACTTTAGAGTGTACTTTAGAGTGTACTTTAGAATGTACTTTAGACTGTACTTTAGAGTGTACTTTAGAATGTACTTTAGAATGTACTTTAGAGTGTACTTTAGAATGTACTTTAGAATGTACTTTAGAGTGTACTTTAGAATGTACTTTAGAGTGTACTTTAGAATGTACTTTAGAATGTACTTTAGAGTGTACTTTAGAGTGTACTTTAGAATGTACTTTAGACTGTACTTTAGAATGTACTTTAGAATGTACTTTAGAATGTACTTTAGATTACTTTAGAATGTACTTTAAAGACTGTACTTTAGACTGTACTTTAGAATGTACTTTAGACTACTTTAGGCTACTTTAGAATGTACTTTAGACTGTACTTTAGACTGTACTTTAGAATGTACTTTAGACTGTACTTTAGAATATACTTTAGACTACTTTAGAATGTACTTTAAAGACTACTTCAGACTGTACTTTAGAATGTACTTTAGAATGTATTTTAGACTGTACTTCAGACTGTACTTTAGACTGTACTTTAGAATGTACTTTAGAATTTACTTTAGACTCATTTAGACTACTTTAGAATGTACTTTAAAGACTGTACTTTAGAATGTACTTTAGAATGTACTTTAGACTACTTTAGACTACTTTAGAATGTACTTTAGAATGTACTTTAGAATGTACTTTAGAGTGTACTTTAGAGTGTGCTTTAGAATGTACTTTAGAATGTACTTTAGACTGTACTTTAGACTGTACTTTAGAGTGTACTTTAGAGTGTACTTTAGAATGTACTTTAGACTGTACTTTAGAGTGTACTTTAGAATGTACTTTAGAATGTACTTTAGAGTGTACTTTAGAATGTACTTTAGAATGTACTTTAGAGTGTACTTTAGAGTGTACTTTAGAATGTACTTTAGAATGTACTTTAGAATGTACTTTAGAATGTACTTTAGATTACTTTAGAATGTACTTTAAAGACTGTACTTTAGACTGTACTTTAGAATGTACTTTAGACTACTTTAGGCTACTTTAGAATGTACTTTAGACTGTACTTTAGACTGTACTTTAGAATGTACTTTAGACTGTACTTTAGACTGTACTTTAGAATGTACTTTAGAGTGTACTTTAGAATGTACTTTAGAATGTACTTTGGACTACTTTAGACTGTACTTTAGACTATACTTTAGACTGTAGTTTAGAATTAACTTTAGAATGTACTTTAGAATGTACTTTAGAATGTACTTTAGAGTATACTTTAGAATGTACTTTAGACTGTACTTTAGAATGAACTTCATAATGTACTTTAGAATGTACTTTAGAATGTACTTTAGAATGTACTTTAGACTGTACTTTAGACTGTACTTTAGAATGTACTTTAGAGTGTACTTTAGAGTGTACTTTAGAGTGTACTTTCGAGTGTACTTTAGAATGTACTTTAGAATGTACTTTAGAATGTACTTTAGAGTGTACTTTGGATTGTACTTTAGAATGTACTTTAGACTGTACTTTAGAATGTACTTTAGAATGTACTTTAGAATGTACTTTAGAGTGTACTTTAGAGTGTACTTTAGAGTGTACTTTAGAATATACTTTAGAATGTACTTTAGACTGTACTTCAGACTGTACTTTAGACTGTACTTTAGAATGTACTTTAGAATTTACTTTAGACTCATTTAGACTACTTTAGAATGTACTTTAAAGACTGTACTTTAGAATGTACTTTAGAATGTACTTTAGACTACTTTTGACTACTTTAGAATGTACTTTAGAATGTACTTTAGAATGTACTTTAGAATGTACTTTAGAGTGTACTTTAGAGTGTGCTTTAGAATGTACTTTAGAATGTATTTTAGACTGTACTTCAGACTGTACTTTAGACTGTACTTTAGAATGTACTTTAGAATTTACTTTAGACTCATTTAGACTACTTTAGAATGTACTTTAAAGACTGTACTTTAGAATGTACTTTAGAATGTACTTTAGACTACTTTAGACTACTTTAGAATGTACTTTAGAATGTACTTTAGAATGTACTTTAGAGTGTACTTTAGAGTGTGCTTTAGAATGTACTTTAGAATGTACTTTAGACTGTACTTTAGACTGTACTTTAGAGTGTACTTTAGAGTGTACTTTAGAGTGTACTTTAGAATGTACTTTAGACTGTACTTTAGAGTGTACTTTAGAATGTACTTTAGAATGTACTTTAGAGTGTACTTTAGAATGTACTTTAGAATGTACTTTAGAGTGTACTTTAGAATGTACTTTAGAGTGTACTTTAGAATGTACTTTAGAATGTACTTTAGAGTGTACTTTAGAGTGTACTTTAGAATGTACTTTAGACTGTACTTTAGAATGTACTTTAGAATGTACTTTAGAATGTACTTTAGATTACTTTAGAATGTACTTTAAAGACTGTACTTTAGACTGTACTTTAGAATGTACTTTAGACTACTTTAGGCTACTTTAGAATGTACTTTAGACTGTACTTTAGACTGTACTTTAGAATGTACTTTAGACTGTACTTTAGAATATACTTTAGACTACTTTAGAATGTACTTTAAAGACTACTTCAGACTGTACTTTAGAATGTACTTTAGAATGTATTTTAGACTGTACTTCAGACTGTACTTTAGACTGTACTTTAGAATGTACTTTAGAATTTACTTTAGACTCATTTAGACTACTTTAGAATGTACTTTAAAGACTGTACTTTAGAATGTACTTTAGAATGTACTTTAGACTACTTTAGACTACTTTAGAATGTACTTTAGAATGTACTTTAGAATGTACTTTAGAGTGTACTTTAGAGTGTGCTTTAGAATGTACTTTAGAATGTACTTTAGACTGTACTTTAGACTGTACTTTAGAGTGTACTTTAGAGTGTACTTTAGAATGTACTTTAGAATGTACTTTAGAATGTACTTTAGAATGTACTTTAGACTGTACTTTAGAGTGTACTTTAGAATGTACTTTAGAATGTACTTTAGAGTGTACTTTAGAATGTACTTTAGAATGTACTTTAGAGTGTACTTTAGAGTGTACTTTAGAATGTACTTTAGAATGTACTTTAGAATGTACTTTAGAATGTACTTTAGAATGTACTTTAAAGACTGTACTTTAGACTGTACTTTAGAATGTACTTTAGACTACTTTAGGCTACTTTAGAATGTACTTTAGACTGTACTTTAGACTGTACTTTAGAATGTACTTTAGACTGTACTTTAGACTGTACTTTAGAATGTACTTTAGAGTGTACTTTAGAATGTACTTTAGAATGTACTTTGGACTACTTTAGACTGTACTTTAGACTATACTTTAGACTGTAGTTTAGAATTAACTTTAGAATGTACTTTAGAATGTACTTTAGAATGTACTTTAGAGTATACTTTAGAATGTACTTTAGACTGTACTTTAGAATGAACTTCAGAATGTACTTTAGAATGTACTTTAGAATGTACTTTAGAATGTACTTTAGAATGTACTTTAGACTGTACTTTAGACTGTACTTTAGAATGTACTTTAGAGTGTACTTTAGAGTGTACTTTAGAGTGTACTTTCGAGTGTACTTTAGAATGTACTTTAGAATGTACTTTAGAATGTACTTTAGAGTGTACTTTGGATTGTACTTTAGAATGTACTTTAGACTGTACTTTAGAATGTACTTTAGAATGTACTTTAGAATGTACTTTAGAGTGTACTTTAGAATGTACTTTAGAATGTACTTTAGACTGTACTTTAGAATGTACTTTAGACTGTACTTTAGAGTGTACTTTAGAATGTACTTTAGAATGTACTTTAGAGTGTACTTTAGAATGTACTTTAGAATGTACTTTAGAGTGTACTTTAGAATGTACTTTAGAATGTACTTTAGACCTTACTTTAGAATGTACTTTAGACTGTACTTTAGAATGTACTTTAGAATGTACTTTAGAGTGTACTTTAGAATGTGCTTTAGAATGTACTTTAGAATGTACTTCAGACTGTACTTCAGAGTGTACTTTAGAATGTACTTTAGAGTGTACTTTAGAGTGTACTTTAGAATGTACTTTAGACTGTACTTTAGAATGTACTTTAGACTGTACTTTAGAGTGTACTTTAGAATGTACTTTAGAATGTACTTTAGAATGTACTTTAGAGTGTACCTTAGAGTGTACTTTAGAATGTACTTTAGAATGTACTTTATAATGTACTTTAGACTGTACTTTAGAATGTACTTTAGACTGTACTTTAGAATGTACTTTAGAGTGTACTTTAGAATGTACTTTAGACTGTACTTTAGAATGTACTTTAGACTACTTTAGACTACTTTAGAATGTACTTTAAAGACTACTTCAGACTGTACTTTAGAATTTACTTTAGACTACTTTAGACTACTTTAGAATGTACTTTAGACTGTACTTTAGAATGTACTTTAGAATGTACTTTAGACTGTACTTTAGAGTGTACTTTAGAATGTACTTTAGAGTGTACTTTAGAGTGTACTTTAGAGTGTACTTTAGAATGTACTTTAGACTGTACTTTAGAATGTACTTTAGAATGTACTTTAGAATGTACTTTAGAATGTACTTTAGACTACTTTAGAATGTACTTTAAAGACTGTACTTTAGAATGTACTTTAGAATGTACTTCAGAATGTACTTTAGACTGTACTTTAGAATGTACTTTAGAGTGTACTTTAGAATGTACTTCAGAGTGTACTTTAGAATGTACTTTAGAGTGTACTTTAGAATATACTTTAGAATGTACTTTAGACTACTTTAGACTGTACTTTAGACTGTACTTTAGACTGTACTTTAGACTGTACTTTAGACTACTTTAGAATGTACTTTAGACTGTACTTTAGACTACTTTAGAATGTACTTTAGACTGTACTTTAGACTGTACTTTAGAATGTACTTTAGAGTGTACTTTAGAATGTACTTTAGAATGTACTTTAGAGTGTACTTTAGAGTGTACTTTAGAATGTACTTTAGAGTGTACTTTAGAATGTACTTTAGAATATACTTTAGACTGTACTTTAGAATGTACTTTAGACTGTACTTTAGAGTGTACTTTAGAATGTACTTTAGAGTGTACTTTAGACTGTACTTTAGAATGTACTTTAGAATGTACTTTAGAGTGTACTTTAGAGTGTACTTTAGAATGTACTTTAGAGTGTACTTTAGAATGTACTTTAGAATGTACTTTAGACTGTACTTTAGACTGTACTTTAGAATGTACTTTAGAATGTACTTTAGAATGTACTTTAGACTACTTTAGACTACTTTAGAATGTACTTTAAAGACTGTACTTTAGAATGTACTTTAGACTGTACTTTAGAATGTACTTTAGAATGTACTTTAGAATGTACTTTAGAATGTACTTTAGACTACTTTAGACTACTTTAGAATGTACTTTAAAGACTGTACTTTAGAATGTACTTTAGAATATACTTTAGACTGTACTTTAGAATGTACTTTAGACTGTACTTTAGAGTGTACTTTAGAGTGTACTTTAGAATGTACTTTAAAGTGTACTTTAGAATGTACTTTAGAATGTACTTTAGACTGTACTTTAGACTGTACTTTAGAATGTACTTTAGAATGTACTTTAGACTACTTTAGACTACTTTAGAATGTACTTTAAAGACTGTACTTTAGAATGTACTTTAGAATGTACTTTAGACTGTACTTTAGAATGTACTTTAGACTGTACTTTAGAATGTACTTTAGAATGTACTTCAGACTACTTTACACTGTACTTTAGACTGTACTTTAGACTACTTTAGAATGTACTTTAGAATGTACTTTAGACTGTACTTTAGGCTGTACTTTAGAATGTACTTTAGACTGTACTTTAGACTGTACTTTAGACTGTACTTTAGGCTGTACTTTAGAATGTACTTTTGGCGGCAGGAAAAAGTCCATCACAAAGAAATGGACACAAACATCACCAACGAGGACTGAGAGAGGGACAGACATCAGGCAAATGGAGAATATACACCATATATATACCATATACACCACATATATACCATATATATACACCATATATACCATATACACCATATATATACCATATACACCATATATATATATATATATATATATATACCATATATATACACAATAAATACCATATACACCACATATATACCATATACAATATATATATACCATATACACCATATATATACACCATGTATACCATATACACCATATTTATACACCATATACACCATGTATACCATATACACCATATATATATATATATATATATATACACCATGTATACCATATACACCATATATATATACACCATATATACCACATACACCACATATATACCATATATACGCACCATATATACACCATATTTATACACCATATACACCATGTATACCATATACACCATAAATACCATATACACCATATATATATACACCACATATATACCATATATATATACACCATATATATATATACACACCACATATATACCATATACACCATATATATATATATACCATATACACCATATATATATATATATATATATATATATATATACCATATACACCATATATATATATATATATATACCATATACACCATATATATATATATATATATATATATATATATATATATACCATATACACCATATATATAAACACCACATATATACCATATACAGGTGATTCAGTCACACTGAATAAACCTGTGTAGTGCGTGTGCGCCCTGTGTCCGGCAGGAGGCGCTGCCCCTCTACAAACAGCAGAAGTTAACTGACGTCACTTCCGCTGCACAGGTCGCAGCGCGAGGCTACAGGAAACTACAGGAAACCACCAAAAACTACACAAAATATCACCAATACTGAGGCCCAGACTCCCGTACAGAACCGGGACCAGAACCAGAACCGGGACGTGCTGGACAGAGCCGGAACTGAGGCCAAGGGACAGAGGTGAAACTGACACACGGGGGGAGACACCCGCTTTAGTCCTGTTTTAGTCCTGCTTTAGTCCTGCTTTAGACCGGTTTTAGTCCTGTTTTAGTCCTGTTTTAGTCCTGCTTTAGTCCTGTTTTAGTCCTGCTTTAGTCCTGCTTTAGTCCTGCTTTAGTCCTGCTTTAGACCGGTTTTAGTCCTGTTTTAGTCCTGCTTTAGTCCTGCTTTAGACCGGTTTTAGTCCTGTTTTAGTCCTGTTTTAGTCCTGTTTTAGTCCTGCTTTAGTCCTGCTTTAGACCGGTTTTAGTCCTGTTTTAGTCCTGTTTTAGTCCTGTTTTAGTCCTGTTTTAGTCCTGCTTTAGTCCTGCTTTAGTCCTGTTTTAGTCCTGTTTTAGTCCTGTTTTAGTCCTGCTTTAGTCCTGCTTTAGATCTGCTTTAGTCCTGTTTTAGTCCTGCTTTAGACCGGTTTTAGTCCTGTTTTAGTCCTGTTTTAGTCCTGTTTTAGTCCTGCTTTAGTCCTGTTTTAGTCCTGCTTTAGTCCTGCTTTAGACCGGTTTTAGTCCTGTTTTAGTCCTGTTTTAGTCCTGCTTTAGTCCTGTTTTAGTCCTGCTTTAGTCCTGCTTTAGTCCTGCTTTAGTCCTGCTTTAGACCGGTTTTAGTCCTGTTTTAGTCCTGCTTTAGTCCTGCTTTAGACCGGTTTTAGTCCTGTTTTAGTCCTGTTTTAGTCCTGCTTTAGTCCTGCTTTAGTCCTGCTTTAGACCGGTTTTAGTCCTGTTTTAGTCCTGTTTTAGTCCTGTTTTAGTCCTGTTTTAGTCCTGCTTTAGTCCTGTTTTAGTCCTGTTTTAGTCCTGCTTTAGTCCTGCTTTAGATCTGCTTTAGTCCTGTTTTAGTCCTGCTTTAGACCGGTTTTAGTCCTGTTTTAGTCCTGTTTTAGTCCTGTTTTAGTCCTGTTTTAGTCCTGCTTTAGTCCTGTTTTAGTCCTGCTTTAGTCCTGCTTTAGACCGGTTTTAGTCCTGTTTTAGTCCTGTTTTAGTCCTGCTTTAGTCCTGTTTTAGTCCTGCTTTAGTCCTGCTTTAGACCGGTTTTAGTCCTGTTTTAGTCCTGCTTTAGTCCTGCTTTAGACCGGTTTTAGTCCTGTTTTAGTCCTGTTTTAGTCCTGCTTTAGTCCTGCTTTAGTCCTGCTTTAGACCGGTTTTAGTCCTGTTTTAGTCCTGTTTTAGTCCTGGTCCAGACTCAGGCCTGAGCTCGGACTGAACCGAAAGTGAAAGTCTGAGTCACATTTCCTGGGGTGAGGGTCAGAAGTTTCAACTGTAGAGATGTTTCAGCTGTAGAGGGATGTTTCAGCTGTAGAGATGTTTCAGCTGTAGAAAGATGTTTCAGTTGTAGAGATGTTTCAGCTGTAGAAAGATGTTTCAGTTGTAGAGATGTTTCAGCTGTAGAGGGATGTTTCAGCTGTAGAGATGTTTCAGCTGTAGAGGGATGTTTCAGCTGTAGAGGGATGTTTCAGCTGTAGAAAGATGTTTCAGTTGTAGAGATGTTTCAGCTGTAGAAAGATGTTTCAGTTGTAGAGATGTTTCAGCTGTAGAGCTATGTTTCAGCTGTAGAGGGATGTTTCAGCTGTAGAGGGATGTTTCAGCTGTAGAGGGATGTTTCAGCTGTAGAAAGATGTTTCAGTTGTAGAGATGTTTCAGCTGTAGAAAGATGTTTCAGTTGTAGAGATGTTTCAGCTGTAGAGCTATGTTTCAGCTGTAGAGGGATGTTTCAGCTGTAGAGATGTTTCAGCTGTAGAGGGATGTTTCAGCTGTAGAAAGATGTTTCAGTTGTAGAGATGTTTCAGCTGTAGAAAGATGTTTCAGTTGTAGAGATGTTTCAGCTGTAGAGCTATGTTTCAGCTGTAGACGGATGTTTCAGCTGTAGAGAGAAAAGTTTCAGCTGTAGACGGATGTTTCAGCTGTAGAGATGTTTCAGCTGTGTAGAGATGTTTCAGCTGTAGAGATGTTTCAGCTGTGTAGAGATGTTTCAGCTGTAGACTTATTTCAGCTGTAGAGTTGTTTCAGCTGTAGAGTTGTTTCAACTGTAGAGGGTTGTTTCAGCTGTAGAGGGTTGTTTCAGCTGTAGAGGGATGTTTCAACTGTAGAGATGTTTCAGCTGTAGAGAGATGTTTCAGCTGTAGAGAGATGTTTCAGCTGTAGAGATGTTTCAGCTGTAGAGATGTTTCAGCTGTAGAGATGTTTCAGCTGTAGAGAGATGTTTCAGCTGTTTCAGCTGTAGACGGATGTTTCAGCTGTAGAGAAAAGTTTTAGCTGTAGAGATGTTTCAGCTGTGGAGAGATGTTTCAGCTGTAGAGATGTTTCAGCTGTAGAGAGATGTTTCAGCTGTAGAGAGAGATGTTTCAGCTGTAGAGAGAAATGTTTCAGCTGTAGAGAGAAATGTTTCAGCTGTAGAGAGAAATGTTTCAGTGAGTGTTGTGGGTTCATTTTCAGTCCCTGACATGGGTCTGCTGAATGTCTCTCTTCTCTCTTCTCATCTGTCCTCTGGTTTAGAGCCTTTGGGCTGTGACTCTTCCAGGTTCTCGTGTATAACAGACGGATGTTTCTAAAGCTCACGTTTCCATGACAACACGTGTTTGCAGATGTCCGGAGCACTGGTGGTGCAGTTCGCCGGCCGCAGGGCGTGTCCCTCGGAGCTGATTCGCTGTCGGCGCTCGGTGGGCGAGCAGTCGGAGCTCCTGATTCGCTGGCGGCTGGTCTCAACGAGCGACGGTGACTTGGGGGGCGGAGCCTCAGAGAACAGTGTTTTAATGTGGATGTGTGAAGAAGACGCTCGCTACAGCTGCCCCGACCTCGGGCCCCGCCCGACCATCGAAGAGGCGGGCGTGAGCAACGGAGAGGTGAGGACCAATGAGCTCATAGGGGGCGGGGCGCAGAAAGGACACTTTTTCACAAAAAAAGACCTCTAGTAATTCCAGTGTGTGTGTGTGTGTGTGTGTGTGTGTGTATGTGTGAGGGGCGTGGCTAAAGCTAGTGTGTGTGAGGGGCGTGGCTAAAGCGCTTCCACACGTACCACCAGAGCACGCACCCACGGCCTCTGTAGGACACACGCTTCCACACGTACCACCAGAGCACGCACCCACGGCCTCTGTAGGACACACGCTTCCACACGTACCACCAGAGCACGCACCCACGGCCTCTGTAGGACACACGCTTCCACACGTACCACCAGAGCACGCACCCACGGCCTCTGTAGGACACACGCTTCCACACATTGTCTTTCTCTCTCTCCTCAGGCTCAGGACCAGCTGGAGCTCCTGGAGCTTCAGGCAGATGTTCGTTCTCTGGTTTGTCGCGCTCACAGACAGATGCGTCCGCCCCGCAGTGCCACACTTGGCCACACGGTGTCAGTGCTGAGCTCGTACGCTGCCATCGCTTCGCTGGCCTCAGTCTTCAGAGGAACCGGAGCCCTCGATCTGATCCTGGAACTGCTCTGTGACCAAGACCGAGGCACGAGACGCAGCGCCGGACTGATCCTGAGGGCCATGGCCTCGCACGACGCAGGTGACACCTGTCCCACCTGTCTCACACACACCTGTCACACACACACACCTGTCACATACCTGTCACACACACCTGTCACACACACCTGTCACACACACCTGTCACACACACACACCTGTCACATACCTGTCACACACACCTGTCACACACACCTGTCACACACACCTGTCACATACCTGTCTCACACACCTGTCACACACACACCTGTCTCACACACCTGTCACACACACACACCTGTCACATACCTGTCTCACACACCTGTCACACACACCTGTCAAATACCTGTCTCACACACACACCTGTCACATACCTGTCACACACACCTGTCACACACACCTGTCACACACACACCTGTCACACACACACCTGTCTCACACACACACCTGTCAAATACCTGTCTCACACACACCTGTCTCACACACACACCTGTCCCACCTGTCTCACACACACCTGTCACACACACACACCTGTCACATACCTGTCACATACCTGTCACACACACCTGTCACACACACCTGTCACACACACCTGTCACACACACCTGTCACACACACACACCTGTCACATACCTGTCTCACACACCTGTCACACACACCTGTCTCACACACCTGTCACACACACACACCTGTCACATACCTGTCTCACACACCTGTCACACACACCTGTCAAATACCTGTCTCACACACACACCTGTCACATACCTGTCACACACACCTGTCACACACACCTGTCACACACACACCTGTCACACACACACCTGTCTCACACACACCTGTCTCACACACACACCTGTCTCACACACACCTGTCTCACACACACACCTGTCAAATACCTGTCTCACACACACACCTGTCACATACCTGTCTCACACACCTGTCACACACACCTGTCACACACACCTGTCACACACACCTGTCACACACACCTGTCACACACACACCTGTCACACACACTCCTGTCACACACACACACCTGTCTCACACACACACCTGTCTCACACACACACCTGTCTCACACACACACCTGTCTCACACACCTGTCACACACACCTGTCACACACACACACCTGTCACATACCTGTCACACACACCTGTCACACACACACCTGTCACACACACACCTGTCACACACACACCTGTCTCACACATACCTGTCTCACACACACACACCTGTCACATACCTGTCACATACCTGTCACACACACCTGTCTCACACACCTGTCACACACACACACCTGTCACATACCTGTCTCACACACCTGTCACACACACCTGTCAAATACCTGTCTCACACACACACCTGTCACACACACCTGTCACACACACCTGTCACACACACCTGTCACACACACACCTGTCACACACACACCTGTCACACACACACCTGTCTCACACACACACCTGTCTCACACACACACCTGTCACATACCTGTCTCACACACCTGTCACACACACCTGTCACACACACCTGTCACACACACACACCTGTCACACACACCTGTCACACACACCTGTCACACACACACCTGTCACACACACACCTGTCACACACACACCTGTCTCACACATACCTGTCTCACACACACACACCTGTCACATACCTGTCTCACACACCTGTCACACACACACACACACCTGTCACATACCTGTCTCACACACCTGTCACACACACCTGTCTCACACACCTGTCTCACACACCTGTCACACACACCTGTCAAATACCTGTCTCACACACACACCTGTCACATACCTGTCACACACACCTGTCACACACACCTGTCACACACACCTGTCACACATACCTGTCTCACACACACACCTGTCACACATACCTGTCTCACACACCTGTCACACACACCTGTCACACACACTCCTGTCACACACACACACCTGTCACACACACACCTGTCTCACACACACACCTGTCACATACCTGTCTCACACACACACCTGTCACATACCTGTCTCACATACCTGTCACACACACACCTGTCTCACACACCTGTCACACAGGGTTTCCTGTTGTCCTTGTTTTGCAGGCAGCAGGGCCTCGGTGCTTTTAGCCCTGACTCACAGAGACCTGGAGCTGGACTTTGAAAACCGCCTGACTCTTCTGGAGCTGTTCGCCGAGACCACGTCGTCTGAGGAGCAGAGCAGCTGCGACCACACCCCTCTGCCACAGGTGAGGTCCTCCACACCCCTCTGCCACAGGTGAGGTCCTCCACACCCCTCTGCCACAGGTGAGGTCCTCCACACCCCTCTGCACAGGTGAGGTCCTCCACACCCCTCTGCCACAGGTGAGGTCCTCCACACCCCTCTGCCACAGGTGAGGTCCTCCACACCCCTCTGCCACAGGTGAGGTCCTCCACACCCCTCTGCCACAGGTGAGGTCCTCCACACCCCTCTGCCACAGGTGAGGTCCTCCACACCCCTCTGCCACAGGTGAGGTCCTCCACACCCCTCTGCCACAGGTGAGGTCCTCCACACCCCTCTGCCACAGGTGAGGTCCTCCACACCCCTTTGCCACAGGTGAGGTCCTCCACACCCCTCTGCCACAGGTGAGGTCCTCCACACCCCTCTGCCACAGGTGAGGTCCTCCACACGCCTCTGCACAGGTGAGGTCCTCCACACGCCTCTGCACAGGTGAGGCCCTCCACACGCCTCTGCACAGGTGAGGTCCTCCACACGCCTCTGCACAGGTGAGGTCCTCCACACGCCTCTGCACAGGTGAGGTCCTCCACACCCCTCTGCCACAGGTGAGGTCCTCCACACGCCTCTGCCACAGGTGAGGTCCTCCACACGCCTCTGCACAGGTGAGGTCCTCCACACGCCTCTGCACAGGTGAGGTCCTCCACACCCCTCTGCCACAGGTGAGGTCCTCCACACGCCTTTGCCACAGGTGAGGTCCTCCACACGCCTCTGCCACAGGTGAGGTCCTCCACACGCCTCTGCCACAGGTGAGGTCCTCCACACGCCTCTGCCACAGGTGAGGTCCTCCACACGCCTCTGCACAGGTGAGGTCCTCCACACGCCTCTGCCACAGGTGAGGTCCTCCACACGCCTCTGCACAGGTGAGGTCCTCCACACCCCTCTGCACAGGTGAGGTCCTCTACACGCCTCTGCACAGGTGAGGTCCTCCACACCCCTCTGCCACAGGTGAGGTCCTCCACACCCCTCTGCCACAGGTGAGGTCCTCCACACCCCTCTGCACAGGTGAGGTCCTCCACACCCCTCTGCCACAGGTGAGGTCCTCCACACCCCTCTGCACAGGTGAGGTCCTCCACACCCCTCTGCCACAGGTGAGGTCCTCCACACCCCTCTGCCACAGGTGAGGTTCTCCACACCCCTCTGCCACAGGTGAGGTCCTCCACACCCCTCTGCCACAGGTGAGGTCCTCCACACCCCTCTGCCACAGGTGAGGTCCTCCACACCCCTCTGCACAGGTGAGGTCCTCCACACCCCTCTGCACAGGTGAGGTCCTCCACACCCCTCTGCCACAGGTGAGGTCCTCCACACCCCTCTGCCACAGGTGAGGTCCTCCACACCCCTCTGCCACAGGTGAGGTCCTCCACACCCCTCTGCCACAGGTGAGGTCCTCCACACCCCTCTGCCACAGGTGAGGTCCTCCACACCCCTCTGCCACAGGTGAGGTCCTCCACACCCCTCTGCCACAGGTGAGGTCCTCCACACCCCTCTGCACAGGTGAGGTCCTCCACACCCCTCTCCACAGGTGAGGTCCTCCACACCCCTCTGCCACAGGTGAGGTCCTCCACACCCCTCTGCCACAGGTGAGGTCCTCCACACCCCTCTGCCACAGGTGAGGTCCTCCACACCCCTCTGCCACAGGTGAGGTCCTCCACACCCCTCTGCCACAGGTGAGGTCCTCCACACCCCTCTGCCACAGGTGAGGTCCTCCACACCCCTCTGCCACAGGTGAGGTCCTCCACACCCCTCTGCCACAGGTGAGGTCCTCCACACCCCTCTGCCACAGGTGAGGTCCTCCACACCCCTCTGCCACAGGTGAGGTCCTCCACACCCCTCTGCCACAGGTGAGGTCCTCCACACCCCTCTGCACAGGTGAGGTCCTCCACACCCCTCTGCCACAGGTGAGGTCCTCCACACCCCTCTGCCACAGGTGAGGTCCTCCACACCCCTCTGCCACAGGTGAGGTCCTCCACACCCCTCTGCCACAGGTGAGGTCCTCCACACCCCTCTGCCACAGGTGAGGTCCTCCACACCCCTCTGCCACAGGTGAGGTCCTCCACACCCCTCTGCCACAGGTGAGGTCCTCCACACCCCTCTGCACAGGTGAGGTCCTCCACACCCCTCTGCCACAGGTGAGGTCCTCCACACCCCTCTGCCACAGGTGAGGTCCTCCACACCCCTCTGCCACAGGTGAGGTCCTCCACACCCCTCTGCATCTCTTGTTCCGAGTCTGAATTCGTTTCCTTTCTTAGATTCCTGGCAAAGCCTTGTTTTCGTTGGTGAAACGATATCTTCGTGTGACGTCGCTAGTTGACTCCGCCCCCTCGACGGACGCTGACCCCGCCTCCTGGTTGCGGCGGGAGTTTGAGGTTGCCATGGCAACGGCGGCCTTGATTTCTGAGCTGGTCCGGGTCTTGGGCTGGGACCGGACTTTGGTCCAGACCGAACCTGCGAGAACCATGAAGTCAATCTTCAAATCCAATGGCCAATCAGAACCAAGCGGCGTCAGCCATTCACAACGCAGCACTGCCGATCCTCAGAAAGAGTTTAGGTGAGACCCCAAAACCTGTTCAGATCCTGCTCTAAACCTGTTCAGATCCTGGTTAAACCCAGTCTTTAACCGGTCTCTCTCTGGTCCAGGACCGGTCAGGACTTTGGCTCTCGGTCAGAGTATGAGTCTTACCTGCAGCAGACGCTCGGACCTGGGACCAGAGTCCGGATGAACCAGGACTACGAGGAAGTCCACTCTGGAGACCAGGGCGAGTTCAGGACCAGCAACAACGGTTCGCCCCCAGTGCAAGTAAGCCCCGCCCCCAGTGCAAGTAAGCCCCGCCTCCAGCTCCTTCTTTATTATTACATTAAATCTGTACATAGATAACCCAAAGTCACTGGGACAGGCTCCAGTCCCCAGAGGTCCACTCAGAGGTCATGTCAGTCTCTCTCTGCAGGGTCAGAGGTCATGTCAGTCTCTATCTGCAGGGTCAGAGGTCATGTCAGTCTCTATCTGCAGGGTCAGAGGTCATGTCAGTCTCTCTCTGCAGGGTCAGAGGTCATGTCAGTCTCTATCTGCAGGTTTACTGGGACACTTTGGGCAGGACATACTGGGTTCACTGGCACATGCTGGACATCATCAGCTTAACTCCAAAGACCTCTGACCCGACCAAGGACCGGTCCAGACCCGAGTCCAGACCCGAGCCACGAGAGTCCCGGCTGGACCAGGCTCTGCCCTCAGGTGAGACCAGAACGCTCAGGACGGCAGTTTAATACAGTATATTGCGCCGTATATTCTCTCTCTCATCTCTTTCTCTCTTTCCCTCTCTCTCATCTCTTTCTCTCATCTCTTTCCTTTTATCATCTCTTTCTCTCTCTTTCCCTCTCATCTCTTTCCCTCTCCTGTATGACTTGTTTTCGCTCTCTCTTTCGTATCTTCAGATCCGCTCTTGCTCCGCCCCTCCCTCTACACCTGTCCGTACCTGGGCATAGGTGAGCAGAAGGGGGTGGAGTTAAGCACAGGTGAGTGGTGGGAGCTGCTGTTCTTTGTGAGAAAGCTAGAGGCGGGGCATCAGGAGCAGGTGCGGAGCCTCCTGCAGAGGGCGCTACAGGTGAGCACACAGGTGACCTCTGACCCCACACATTACGCCCCGTAGCCCCACCCGCGCTCACCCGCCGCTCTCTATTGGCCGCTCTCAGGAGTCGGAGCTGGACGACGGGGCTCTGATTGGCCTGAACGTGCCCGTTTCCGTGGCGACGCATGTGATGCACTTCCTGGAACAGAATCTGTCGCCGTTGAGTTTAAAAGAGCTGCGTCGAGCGAGCGTCTGCGCCAAACTGAGGACAAGGGCGGAGCCAGGACGGCGAGCGCCAGGTGTGTCATTTATTGACCCGCTTAAGAACAAATACTCATAAAACAAACAGAGGTCGCGTGTTTCAGGTCCTGTGTTTCAGGTCGCGTGTTTCAGGTCCTGTGTTTCAGGTCGCGTGTTTCAGGTCCTGTGTTTCAGGTCGCGCGTTTCAGGTCCTGTGTTTCAGGTCGCGCGTTTCAGGTCCTGTGTTTCAGGTCGCGCGTTTCAGGTCCTGTGTTTCAGGTCGCGCGTTTCAGGTCGCGCGTTTCAGGTCGCGTGTTTCAGGTCCTGTGTTTCAGGTCGCGTGTTTCAGGTCCTGTGTTTCAGGTCGCGCGTTTCAGGTCGCGCGTTTCAGGTCGCGTGTTTCAGGTCCTGTGTTTCAGGTCGCGTGTTTCAGGTCCTGTGTTTCAGGTCGCGTGTTTCAGGTCCTGTGTTTCAGGTCGCGCGTTTCAGGTCCTGTGTTTCAGGTCGCGCGTTTCAGGTCGCGCGTTTCAGGTCCTGTGTTTCAGGTCGCGCGTTTCAGGTCGCGTGTTTCAGGTCCTGTGTTTCAGGTCGCGTGTTTCAGGTCGCGTGTTTCAGGTCCTGTGTTTCAGGTCCTGTGTTTCAGGTCCTGTGTTTCAGGTCGCGCGTTTCAGGTCGCGCGTTTCAGGTCCTGTGTTTCAGGTCCTGTGTTTCAGGTCGCGCGTTTCAGGTCGCGCGTTTCAGGTCCTGTGTTTCAGGTCCTGTGTTTCAGGTCCTGTGTTTCAGGTCCTGTGTTTCAGGTCCTGTGTTTCAGGTCCTGTGTTTCAGGTCCTGTGTTTCAGGTCCTGTGTTTCAGGTCCTGTGTTTCAGGTCCTGTGTTTCAGGTCCTGTGTTTCAGGTCCTGTGTTTCAGGTCCTGTGTTTCAGGTCCTGTGTTTCAGGTCCTGTGTTTCAGGTCCTGTGTTTCAGGTCCTGTGTTTCAGGTCCTGTGTTTCAGGTCCTGTGTTTCAGGTCCTGTGTTTCAGGTCGCGCGTTTCAGGTCGCGCGTTTCAGGTCCTGTGTTTCAGGTCGCGCGTTTCAGGTCGCGCGTTTCAGGTCGCGCGTTTCAGGTCGCGCGTTTCAGGTCGCGCGTTTCAGGTCGCGCGTTTCAGGTCGCGCGTTTCAGGTCGCGCGTTTCAGGTCGCGCGTTTCAGGTCGCGCGTTTCAGGTCGCGCGTTTCAGGTCGTGCGTTTCAAGTCGCGCGTTTCAGGTCCTGTGTTTCAGGTCGCGCGTTTCAGCTCCTGTGTTTCAGGTCGCGCGTTTCAGGTCGCGCGCTTCAGGTCGCGCGCTTCAGGTCGCGCGCTTCAGGTCGCGCGCTTCAGGTCGCGCGCTTCAGGTCGCGCGCTTCAGGTCGCGCGCTTCAGGTCGCGCGCTTCAGGTCGCGCGCTTCAGGTCCTGTGTTTCAGGTCGCGCGCTTCAGGTCGCGCGCTTCAGGTCGCGCGCTTCAGGTCGCGCGCTTCAGGTCGCGCGCTTCAGGTCGCGCGCTTCAGGTCGCGCGCTTCAGGTCGCGCGCTTCAGGTCGCGCGCTTCAGGTCGCGCGCTTCAGGTCGCGCGCTTCAGGTCGCGCGTTTCAGGTCGCGCGTTTCAGGTCCTGTGTTTCAGGTCCTGTGTTTCAGGTCGCGCGTTTCAGGTCCTGTGTTTCAGGTCGCGCGTTTCAGGTCCTGTGTTTCAGGTCGCGCGTTTCAGGTCCTGTGTTTCAGGTCGCGCGTTTCAGGTCCTGTGTTTCAGGTCGCGCGTTTCAGGTCCTGTGTTTCAGGTCGCGCGTTTCAGGTCCTGTGTTTCAGGTCGCGCGTTTCAGGTCGCGTGTTTCAGGTCCTGTGTTTCAGGTCGCGTGTTTCAGGTCCTGTGTTTCAGGTCCTGTGTTTCAGGTCCTGTGTTTCAGGTCGCGCGTTTCAGGTCCTGTGTTTCAGGTCGCGCGTTTCAGGTCCTGTGTTTCAGGTCGCGCGTTTCAGGTCGCGCGTTTCAGGTCGCGCGTTTCAGGTCGCGCGTTTCAGGTCGCGCGTTTCAGGTCGCGCGTTTCAGGTCGCGCGTTTCAGGTCGCGCGTTTCAGGTCGCGCGTTTCAGGTCGCGCGTTTCAGCTCCTGTGTTTCAGGTCGCGCGTTTCAGCTCCTGTGTTTCAGGTCGCGCGTTTCAGCTCCTGTGTTTCAGGTCGCGCGTTTCAGGTCGCGCGCTTCAGGTCGCGCGCTTCAGGTCGCGCGCTTCAGGTCGCGCGCTTCAGGTCGCGCGCTTCAGGTCGCGCGCTTCAGGTCGCGCGCTTCAGGTCGCGCGCTTCAGGTCGCGCGCTTCAGGTCGCGCGCTTCAGGTCGCGCGCTTCAGGTCGCGCGCTTCAGGTCGCGCGCTTCAGGTCGCGCGCTTCAGGTCGCGCGCTTCAGGTCGCGCGTTTCAGGTCGCGCGTTTCAGGTCGCGCGTTTCAGGTCGCGCGTTTCAGGTCGCGCGTTTCAGGTCGCGCGTTTCAGGTCCTGTGTTTCAGGTCCTGTGTTTCAGGTCGCGTGTTTCAGGTCCTGTGTTTCAGGTCGCGTGTTTCAGGTCCTGTGTTTCAGGTCGCGCGTTTCAGGTCCTGTGTTTCAGGTCCTGTGTTTCAGGTCGCGCGTTTCAGGTCCTGTGTTTCAGGTCGCGCGTTTCAGGTCCTGTGTTTCAGGTCGCGCGTTTCAGGTCCTGTGTTTCAGGTCGCGCGTTTCAGGTCGCGCGTTTCAGGTCGCGCGTTTCAGGTCGCGCGTTTCAGGTCGCGCGTTTCAGGTCGCGCGTTTCAGGTCGCGCGTTTCAGGTCGCGCGTTTCAGGTCGCGCGTTTCAGGTCGCGCGTTTCAGGTCGTGCGTTTCAAGTCGCGCGTTTCAGGTCCTGCGTTTCAGGTCGCGCGTTTCAGCTCCTGCGTTTCAGGTCGCGCGTTTCAGGTCGCGCGCTTCAGGTCGCGCGTTTCAGGTCGCGCGCTTCAGGTCGCGCGCTTCAGGTCGCGCGCTTCAGGTCGCGCGCTTCAGGTCGCGCGCTTCAGGTCGCGCGCTTCAGGTCGCGCGCTTCAGGTCGCGCGCTTCAGGTCGCGCGCTTCAGGTCGCGCGCTTCAGGTCGCGCGCTTCAGGTCGCGCGCTTCAGGTCGCGCGCTTCAGGTCGCGCGCTTCAGGTCGCGCGCTTCAGGTCGCGCGCTTCAGGTCGCGCGCTTCAGGTCGCGCGCTTCAGGTCGCGCGCTTCAGGTCGCGCGCTTCAGGTCGCGCGCTTCAGGTCCTGTGTTTCAGGTCGCGCGTTTCAGGTCCTGCGTTTCAGGTCCTGCGTTTCAGGTCGCGCGTTTCAGGTCCTGCGTTTCAGGTCCTGCGTTTCAGGTCGCGCGTTTCAGGTCGCGCGTTTCAGGTCGCGCGTTTCAGGTCGCGCGTTTCAGGTCGCGCGTTTCAGGTCGCGCGTTTCAGGTCCTGTGTTTCAGGTCCTGTGTTTCAGGTCGCGCGTTTCAGGTCCTGTGTTTCAGGTCGCGCGTTTCAGGTCCTGTTTTTCAGGTCGCGCGTTTCAGGTCGCGCGTTTCAGGTCCTGTGTTTCAGGTCGCGCGTTTCAGGTCCTGTGTTTCAGGTCCTGTGTTTCAGGTCCTGCGTTTCAGGTCCTGTGTTTCAGGTCCTGTGTTTCAGGTCCTGCGTTTCAGGTCCTGTGTTTCAGGTCGCGCGTTTCAGGTCCTGTGTTTCAGGTCCTGTGTTTCAGGTCGCGCGTTTCAGGTCCTGTTTTTCAGGTCCTGCGTTTCAGGTCCTGTGTTTCAGGTCCTGTGTTTCAGGTCCTGCGTTTCAGGTCCTGTGTTTCAGGTCGCGCGTTTCAGGTCGCGCGTTTCAGGTCCTGTGTTTCAGGTCGCGCGTTTCAGGTCCTGTTTTTCAGGTCGCGCGTTTCAGGTTGCGCGTTTCAGGTCCTGTGTTTCAGGTCGCGCGTTTCAGGTCGCGCGTTTCAGGTCGCGCGTTTCAGGTCCTGTGTTTCAGGTCCTGTGTTTCAGGTCGCGCGTTTCAGGTCCTGTGTTTCAGGTCGCGCGTTTCAGGTCCTGTTTTTCAGGTCGCGCGTTTCAGGTCGCGCGTTTCAGGTCGCGCGTTTCAGGTCCTGTGTTTCAGGTCCTGTGTTTCAGGTCGCGCGTTTCAGGTCCTGTTTTTCAGGTCGCGCGTTTCAGGTCGCGCGTTTCAGGTCGCGCGTTTCAGGTCGCGTGTTTCAGGTCCTGTGTTTCAGGTCGCGCGTTTCAGGTCCTGTGTTTCAGGTCGCGCGTTTCAGGTCCTGTGTTTCAGGTCGCGCGTTTCAGGTCCTGTGTTTCAGGTCGCGCGTTTCAGGTCCTGTGTTTCAGGTCGCGCGTTTCAGGTCCTGTGTTTCAGGTCCTGTGTTTCAGGTCGCGCGTTTCAGGTCCTGTTTTTCAGGTCGCGCGTTTCAGGTCGCGCGTTTCAGGTCGCGCGTTTCAGGTCGCGTGTTTCAGGTCCTGTGTTTCAGGTCGCGTGTTTCAGGTCCTGTGTTTCAGGTCGCGTGTTTCAGGTCCTGTGTTTCAGGTCGCGCGTTTCAGGTCCTGTGTTTCAGGTCGCGCGTTTCAGGTCCTGTGTTTCAGGTCGCGCGTTTCAGGTCCTGTGTTTCAGGTCGCGTTTTTCAGGTCCTGTGTTTCAGGTCCTGTGTTTCAGGTCCTGTGTTTCAGGTCGCGCGTTTCAGGTCGCGCGTTTCAGGTCGCGTGTTTCAGGTCCTGTGTTTCAGGTCGCGTGTTTCAGGTCCTGTGTTTCAGGTCGCGCGTTTCAGCTCCCGTGTTTCAGGTCGCGCGCTTAAGGTCGCGCGCTTAAGGTCGCGCGCTTCAGGTCGCGCGCTTCAGGTCGCGCGCTTCAGGTCGCGCGCTTCAGGTCGCGCGCTTCAGGTCGCGCGCTTCAGGTCGCGCGCTTCAGGTCGCGCGCTTCAGGTCGCGCGCTTCAGGTCGCGCGTTTCAGGTCGCGCGTTTCAGGTCGCGCGTTTCAGGTCGCGCGTTTCAGGTCGCGCGTTTCAGCTCCTGTGTTTCAGCTCCTGTGTTTCAGGTCGTGTGTTTCAGGTCGTGCGTTTCAGGTCGCGCGCTTCAGGTCGCGCGTTTCAGGTCGAGCGCTTCAGGTCGCGCGCTTCAGGTCGCGCGCTTCAGGTCGCGCGCTTCAGGTCGCGCGCTTCAGGTCGCGCGCTTCAGGTCGCGCGCTTCAGGTCGCGCGCTTCAGGTCGCGCGCTTCAGGTCGCGCGCTTCAGGTCGCGCGCTTCAGGTCCTGTGTTTCAGGTCCTGTGTTTTAGGTCGCGCGTTTCAGGTCGCGCGTTTCAGGTAGCGCGTTTCAGGTCCTGTGTTTCAGGTCGCGCGTTTCAGGTCGCGCGTTTCAGGTCGCGCGTTTCAGGTCGCGCGTTTCAGGTCGCGCGTTTCAGGTCGCGCGTTTCAGGTCGCGCGTTTCAGGTCCTGTGTTTCAGGTCCTGCGTTTCAGGTCCTGCGTTTCAGGTCGCGCGTTTCAGGTCGCGCGTTTCAGGTCGCGCGTTTCAGGTCGCGCGTTTCAGGTCCTGCGTTTCAGGTCGCGCGTTTCAGGTCCTGCGTTTCAGGTCGCGCGTTTCAGGTCGCGCGTTTCAGGTCGCTCGTTTCAGGTCGCGCGTTTCAGGTCCTGTGTTTCAGGTCCTGTGTTTCAGGTCCTGCGTTTCAGGTCCTGCGTTTCAGGTCCTGTGTTTCAGGTCGCGCGTTTCAGGTCCTGTGTTTCAGGTCCTGTGTTTCAGGTCCTGTGTTTCAGGTCGCGCGTTTCAGGTCGCGCGTTTCAGGTCGCGCGTTTCAGGTCGCGCGTTTCAGGTCCTGCGTTTCAGGTCGCGCGTTTCAGGTCGCGCGTTTCAGGTCCTGTGTTTCAGGTCGCGCGTTTCAGGTCCTGTGTTTCAGGTCGCGCGTTTCAGGTCGCGCGTTTCAGGTCGCGCGTTTCAGGTCCTGTGTTTCAGGTCGCGCGTTTCAGGTCGCGCGTTTCAGGTCCTGTGTTTCAGGTCGCGCGTTTCAGGTCCTGTTTTTCAGGTCGCGCGTTTCAGGTCGCGCGTTTCAGGTCCTGTGTTTCAGGTCCTGTGTTTCAGGTCGCGCGTTTCAGGTCCTGTGTTTCAGGTCGCGCGTTTCAGGTCCTGTTTTTCAGGTCGCGCGTTTCAGGTCGCGCGTTTCAGGTCGCGCGTTTCAGGTCGCGCGTTTCAGGTCGCGCGTTTCAGGTCGCGCGTTTCAGGTCCTGTGTTTCAGGTCCTGTGTTTCAGGTCCTGTGTTTCAGGTCCTGTGTTTCAGGTCCTGTGTTTCAGGTCGCGCGTTTCAGGTCGCGCGTTTCAGGTCGTGCGTTTCAGGTCGTGCGTTTCAGGTCCTGTGTTTTAGGTCGCGCGTTTCAGGTCCTGTGTTTCAGGTCGCGCGTTTCAGGTCCTGTGTTTCAGGTAGCGCGTTTCAGGTCCTGCGTTTCAGGTCGCGCGTTTCAGGTCGCGCGTTTCAGGTCGCGCGTTTCAGGTCGCGCGTTTCAGGTCCTGTGTTTCAGGTCGCGCGTTTCAGGTCGCGTGTTTCAGGTCCTGTGTTTCAGGTCGCGTGTTTCAGGTCGCGTGTTTCAGGTCCTGTGTTTCAGGTCGCGCGTTTCAGGTCCTGCGTTTCAGGTCGCGCGTTTCAGGTCCTGTGTTTCAGGTCGCGCGTTTCAGGTTGCACGTTTCAGGTCGCGCGTTTCAGGTCGCGCGTTTCAGGTCGCGCGTTTCAAGTCGCGCGTTTCAGGTCCTGTGTTTCAGGTCGCGTGTTTCAGCTCCTGTGTTTCAGGTCGTGCGTTTCAGGTCGCGCGTTTCAGGTCGCGCGCTTCAGGTCGCGCGCTTCAGGTCGCGCGCTTCAGGTCGCGCGCTTCAGGTCGCGCGCTTCAGGTCGCGCGCTTCAGGTCGCGCGCTTCAGGTCGCGCGCTTCAGGTCGCGCGCTTCAGGTCGCGCGCTTCAGGTCGCGCGCTTCAGGTCGCGCGTTTCAGGTCCTGTGTTTTAGGTCGCGCGTTTCAGGTCCTGTGTTTCAGGTAGCGCGTTTCAGGTCCTGCGTTTCAGGTCGCGCGTTTCAGGTCGCGCGTTTCAGGTCGCGCGTTTCAGGTCCTGTGTTTCAGGTCGCGCGTTTCAGGTCCTGTTTTTCAGGTCGCGCGTTTCAGGTCGCGCGTTTCAGGTCCTGTGTTTCAGGTCGCGCGTTTCAGGTCCTGTTTTTCAGGTCGCGCGTTTCAGGTCCTGTGTTTCAGGTCGCGCGTTTCAGGTCGCGCGTTTCAGGTCGCGCGTTTCAGGTCGCGCGTTTCAGGTCCTGTGTTTCAGGTCGCGCGTTTCAGGTCGCGCGTTTCAGGTCCTGTGTTTCAGGTCGCGCGTTTCAAGTCCTGTGTTTCAGGTCGCGCGTTTCAGGTCCTGTGTTTCAGGTCGCGCGTTTCAGGTCGCGCGTTTCAGGTCGCGCGTTTCAGGTCGCGCGTTTCAGAAAGGTCGCGCGTTTCAGGTCGCGCGTTTCAGTTTTTGGTTTGATTAATTTGTGTGAATGAGTCATTAACTTTGACTGACACAGAGTGAATCTGTGAGCACAGGTCATGACCTCTGACATTTGAACTGTTTCAGGCGCCTGCTCTGAGCCTCGTTCCCCCGACGTCTCGGTGGAGTCGGCCTCAAAAAAACCAAAAACTGAGACGCCCTCAAAAAACCAGGTCCAGACTGAGGACCTCCCTCCTGATCTGGAGCAGACCATCTCAGGTGAGTCAGCTGCACACACATGGTGTAGGTCACACATGGTGGAGGTCACACACATGGTGTAGGTCACACATGGTGGAGGTCACACACATGGTGGAGGTCACACATGGTGGAGGTCACACACATGGTGTAGGTCACACATGGTGGAGGTCACACACATGGTGGAGGTCACACATGGTGGAGGTCACACATGGTGGAGGTCACACATGGTGGAGGTCACACACATGGTGGAGGTCACACACATGGTGGAGGTCACACATGGTGGAGGTCACACATGGTGGAGGTCACACACATGGTGTAGGTCACACATGGTGGAGGTCACACACATGGTGGAGGTCACACATGGTGGAGGTCACACATGGTGGAGGTCACACACATGGTGGAGGTCACACATGGTGGAGGTCACACATGGTGGAGGTCACACATGGTGGAGGTCACACACATGGTGGAGGTCACACATGGTGTAGGTCACACATGGTGGAGGTCACACACATGGTGGAGGTCACACATGGTGGAGGTCACACATGGTGGAGGTCACACATGGTGGAGGTCACACACATGGTGGAGGTCACACATGGTGGAGGTCACACACATGGTGGAGGTCACACATTGTGGAGGTCACACATGGTGGAGGTCACACACATGGTGGAGGTCACACATGGTGGAGGTCACACATGGTGGAGGTCACACATGGTGGAGGTCACACACATGGTGGAGGTCACACATGGTGGAGGTCACACATGGTGTAGGTCACACATGGTGGAGGTCACACATGGTGGAGGTCACACATGGTGGAGGTCACACATGGTGGAGGTCACACACATGGTGGAGGTCACACATTGTGGAGGTCACACATGGTGGAGGTCACACACATGGTGTAGGTCACACATGGTGGAGGTCACACATGGTGGAGGTCACACACATGGTGGAGGTCACACATTGTGGAGGTCACACATGGTGGAGGTCACACACATGGTGGAGGTCACACATGGTGGAGGTCACACATGGTGGAGGTCACACATGGTGTAGGTCACACATGGTGTAGGTCACACATGGTGGAGGTCACACACATGGTGTAGGTCACACATGGTGGAGGTCACACACATGGTGGAGGTCACACATGGTGGAGATCACACATGGTGGAGGTCACACATGGTGTAGGTCACACATGGTGGAGGTCACACATGGTGGAGGTCACACACATGGTGGAGGTCACACACATGGTGGAGGTCACACATGGTGTAGGTCACACATGGTGGAGGTCACACATGGTGTAGGTCACACATGGTGTAGGTCACACATGGTGGAGGTCACACATGGTGTAGGTCACACATGGTGGAGGTCACACATGGTGGAGGTCACACACATGGTGGAGGTCACACATGGTGTAGGTCACACATGGTGGAGGTCACACATGGTGGAGGTCACACATGGTGTAGGTCACACATGGTGTAGGTCACACACATGGTGGAGGTCACACACATGGTGGAGGTCACACACATGGTGGAGGTCACACATGGTGTAGGTCACACATGGTGGAGGTCACACATGGTGTAGGTCACACATGGTGTAGGTCACACATGGTGGAGGTCACACACATGGTGGAGGTCACACACGGTGGAGGTCACACACGGTGGAGGTCACACACGGTGGAGGTCACACACATGGTGGAGGTCACACACATGGTGGAGGTCACACATGGTGGAGGTCACACACATGGTGGAGGTCACACACATGGTGGAGGTCACACATGGTGAAGCTCACACACATGGTGGAGGTCACACATGGTGGAGGTCACACACATGGTGGAGGTCACACATGGTGGAGGTCACACACATGGTGGAGGTCACACACATGGTGGAGGTCACACACATGGTGGAGGTCACACATGGTGGAGGTCACACACATGGTGGAGGTCACACATGGTGGAGGTCACACACATGGTGGAGGTCACACATGGTGGAGGTCACACATGGTGGAGGTCACACACATGGTGGAGGTCACACATGGTGGAGGTCACACATGGTGGAGGTCACACACATGGTGGAGGTCACACACATGGTGGAGGTCACACATGGTGGAGCTTGTTATGAATAGATGAGTTGTGATTGTGGGAGGAGCTTGTTGTGATTGTGGGAGGAGCTTGTTGTGATTGTGGGAGGAGCTTGTTGTGATTGTGGGAGGAGCTTGTCCAGTCTAACAGTCATGTCTGTGTCAGTGTTGTCAGAGCGAGTGAAGGACAAGAAGACGCTGCTGGAGAAACTCTCCGAGACTGTGGTTGTTCTGCACAAGGAGACGGAGGCACGAGCTTCAGGGGCCTCAGGGGCCTCAGGGGCCTCAGGGGCCACAGAAGCCACAGGGGCCGTGCTCGCTCTTC
Organism: Eucyclogobius newberryi; assembly: GCF_026437365.1. NCBI lineage: Eukaryota > Metazoa > Chordata > Actinopteri > Gobiiformes > Gobiidae > Eucyclogobius > Eucyclogobius newberryi. The sequence goes on along the minus strand of NW_027316500.1, from coordinate 36,822,554 downwards.
AACTCGCCGCCGTGGTCCTCATGATCCGGGCTCTGGACCAGGACGGTCAGGACCGCGACAAGGCCTTCACCGAGTCCACAGCCAGGTCTGAAGTCACACTGCATCGTTACCAGGGTTACGGAGGGTTCAGAGGTCATGAACATCCAGGGTTCAGAGGTCATGACCCTGCTCTGACCCTGCACTGTGTGTGCTCCAGGTCCCGGGTCCTGAAGCTCCTGGTGGACCTTCTTGGATCTCCGTCTGAGGTCCTGGTCTGGACGGTCCTGCGGCTGCTGCGTCGTCTGTTTGTGAAGTTCGACTGGAGAGTGACCTTCTGCACTGAGGGCGGAGTCTGTGGTGTCCTGAGCGCCATGAGCCTGTTCTGCAGCAGCGCCAGGGTCCAGAGGGGGGCGCTAGAGGTCAGTGTGTGGTCCAGAGGGGCGCTAGAGGTCAGTGTGTGGTCCAGAGGGGCGCTAGAGGTCAGTGCGGGGTCCAGAGGGGCGCTAGAGGTCAGTGCGGGGTCCAGAGGGGCGCTAGAGGTCAGTGTGTGGTCCAGAGGGGCGCTAGAGGTCAGTGTGTGGTCCAGAGGGGCGCTAGAGGTCAGTGTGTGGTCCAGAGGGGGCGCTAGAGGTCAGTGTGTGGTCCAGAGGGGGCGCTAGAGGTCAGTGTGTGGTCCAGAGGGGCGCTAGAGGTCAGTGTGTGGTCCAGAGGGGGCGCTAGAGGTCAGTGTGTATGTCCAGAGGGGGCGCTAGAGGTCAGTGTGTATGTCCAGAGGGGGCGCTAAAGGTCAGTGTGTTGTCCAGAGGGGGCGCTAGAGGTCAGTGCGGGGTCCAGAGGGGGCGCTAGAGGTCAGTGTGTATGTCCAGAGGGGGCGCTAAAGGTCAGTGTGTTGTCCAGAGGGGGCGCTAGAGGTCAGTGCGGGGTCCAGAGGGGGCGCTAGAGGTCAGTGTGTTGTCCAGAGGGGGCGCTAGAGGTCAGTGCGTGGTCCAGAGGGGGCGCTAGAGGTCAGTTTGTGGTCCAGAGGGGGGCGCTAGAGGTCAGTGTGTGGTCCAGAGGGGGGCGCTAGAGGTCAGTGCGTGGTCCAGAGGGGGCGCTAGAGGTCAGTGCGTGGTCCAGAGGGGGGCGCTAGAGGTCAGTGCGTGGTCCAGAGGGGGCGCTAGAGGTCAGTGTTTGGTCCAGAGGGGGCGCTAGAGGTCAGTGTTTGGTCCAGAGGGGCGCTAGAGGTCAGTGTGTGGTCCAGCCAGAGGGGGCGCTAAAGGTCAGTGTGTATGTCCAGAGGGGGCGCTAAAGGTCAGTGTGTGGTCCAGAGGGGGCGCTAGAGGTCAGTGTGTTGTCCAGAGGGGGCGCTAGAGGTCAGTGCGTGGTCCAGAGGGGGCGCTAGAGGTCAGTGTGTATGTCCAGAGGGGGCGCTAGAGGTCAGTGCGTGGTCCAGAGGGGGGCGCTAGAGGTCAGTGTGTGGTCCAGAGGGGGGCGCTAGAGGTCAGTGTGTGGTCCAGAGGGGGGCGCTAGAGGTCAGTGTGTGGTCCAGAGGGGGGCGCTAGAGGTCAGTGTGTGGTCCAGAGGGGGCACTAGAGGTCAGTGTGTGGTCCAGAGGGGGCACTAGAGGTCAGTGCGTGGTCCAGAGGGGGCGCTAGAGGTCAGTGTGTGGTCCAGAGGGGGCGCTAGAGGTCAGTGTGTGGTCCAGAGGGGGCGCTAGTGGTCAGTGTGTGGTCCAGAGGGGGGCGCTAGAGGTCAGTGTGTGGTCCAGAGGGGGCGCTAAAGGTCAGTGTGTGGTCCAGGGGGGGCGCTAGCGGTCAGTGTGTGGTCCAGCCAGAGGGGGCGCTAAAGGTCAGTGCGTGGTCCAGAGGGGGCGCTAGAGGTCAGTGCGTGGTCCAGAGGGGGCGCTAGAGGTCAGTGCGTGGTCCAGAGGGGGCGCTAGAGGTCAGTGTTTGGTCCAGAGGGGGCGCTAGAGGTCAGTGCGTGGTCCAGAGGGGCGCTAGAGGTCAGTGTGTGGTCCAGAGGGGGCGCTAGAGGTCAGTGTGTGGTCCAGAGGGGGCGCTAGAGGTCAGTGTGTGGTCCAGAGGGGGGCGCTAGAGGTCAGTGTGTGGTCCAGAGGGGGCGCTAGAGGTCAGTGTGTGGTCCAGAGGGGGCGCTAGAGGTCAGTGTGTGGTCCAGAGGGGGGCGCTAAAGGTCAGTGTGTGGTCCAGAGGGGGGCGCTAGAGGTCAGTGTGTGGTCCAGAGGGGGCGCTAGAGGTCAGTGTGTGGTCCAGAGGGGGCGCTAGAGGTCAGTGCGTGGTCCAGAGGGGGCGCTAGAGGTCAGTGTTTGGTCCAGAGGGGCGCTAGAGGTCAGTGTGTGGTCCAGAGGGGGCGCTAGAGGTCAGTGTTTGGTCCAGAGGGGCGCTAGAGGTCAGTGTGTGGTCCAGAGGGGGCGCTAGAGGTCAGTGTGTATGTCCAGAGGGGGCGCTAAAGGTCAGTGTGTGGTCCAGAGGGGGGCGCTAGAGGTCAGTGTGTGGTCCAGGGGGGGCGCTAGAGGTCAGTGTGTGGTCCAGAGGGGGCGCTAGAGGTCAGTGTGTGGTCCAGAGGGGGCGCTAGAGGTCAGTGCGTGGTCCAGAGGGGGCGCTAGAGGTCAGTGTTTGGTCCAGAGGGGGCGCTAGAGGTCAGTGCGTGGTCCAGAGGGGGCGCTAGAGGTCAGTGTTTGGTCCAGAGGGGGCGCTAGAGGTCAGTGCGGGGTCCAGAGGGGGCGCTAGAGGTCAGTGCATGGTCCAGAGGGGGGCGCTAGAGGTCAGTGTGTGGTCCAGAGGGGGGCGCTAGAGGTCAGTGTGTGGTCCATAGGGGCGCTAGAGGTCAGTGTGTGGTCCAGAGGGGGGCGCTAGCGGTCAGTGTGTGGTCCAGGGGGGGCGCTAGAGGTCAGTGTGTGGTCCAGGGGGGGCGCTAGCGGTCAGTGTGTGGTCCAGGGGGGGCGCTAGCGGTCGGTGTGTGGTCCAGAGGGGGCGCTAGAGGTCAGTGTGTGGTCCAGAGGGGGCGCTAGAGGTCAGTGTGGAGTCCAGAGGGGGCGCTAGAGGTCAGTGTGTGGTCCAGGGGGGGGCGCTAGCGGTCGGTGTGTGGTCCAGAGGGGGCGCTAGAGGTCAGTGTGTGGTCCAGAGGGGGCGCTAGAGGTCAGTGTGGAGTCCAGAGGGGGCGCTAGAGGTCAGTGTGTGGTCCAGGGGGGGCGCTAGTGGTCAGTGTGTGGTCCAGCCAGAGGGGGCGCTAAAGGTCAGTGTGTGGTCCAGAGGGGGCGCTAGAGGTCAGTGTGTGGTCCAGAGGGGGCGCTAGAGGTCAGTGTGTGGTCCAGAGGGGGCGCTAGAGGTCAGTGTGTGGTCCAGAGGGGGCGCTAGAGGTCAGTGTGTGGTCCAGAGGGGGCGCTAGAGGTCAGTGTGTGGTCCAGAGGGGGGCGCTAAAGGTCAGTGTGTGGTCCAGAGGGGGGCGCTAGAGGTCAGTGTGTGGTCCAGAGGGGGCGCTAGAGGTCAGTGTGTGGTCCAGAGGGGGCGCTAGAGGTCAGTGTGTGGTCCAGAGGGGGCGCTAGAGGTCAGTGTTTGGTCCAGAGGGGGCGCTAGAGGTCAGTGTGTGGTCCAGAGGGGCGCTAGAGGTCAGTGTTTGGTCCAGAGGGGGCGCTAGAGGTCAGTGTGTGGTCCAGAGGGGGCGCTAGAGGTCAGTGTGTGGTCCAGAGGGGGCGCTAGAGGTCAGTGTGTGGTCCAGAGGGGGCGCTAGAGGTCATGTTCTGGTGTCTCCTCAGATGCTGCAGCTGCTCACAGGTGTGGGCACAGCGCCTCCTCTGGTCGAAGGTCAGGTGGTGCGGGAGGTGTTTGCCAGCATCAGCTCTGCCACGCCCTCTGGCTCCAAGGGCCTCCTGGGGGCCATCCCTGCAGCTCTGCAGCTGCTGCTGCAGCACGAGCACTCCCAACCACCCCAACGGCTCCACGACAGAGAAGAGACCCAGAGCGAGGAAACCCAGAGCGAGCAGGACCAGACTGAGGCCCGGGGTCTGGAGCCGGTCCTGTCCCGTCTGGAAGAGGTCCGGTCCAACCTGGAGACCGCTCGCTGTGGTCTGAACCTGGTCCGGGACCTGAAGGGCATGCGCTCGGTGCTGGAGGAGGTGCGCTCCAGTCTGCAGCCCGTACGCTCCGTCCTGAGGGAAGTGCGAGGTCTGGAGGAGCTGAGAGGTCCAGACGAGGCCTCGGAGGAGAGCTCTGGTCTGGAGCAGGTGCGGGCGGGGCTCCTGGTCCTGTCCTGGCTCCTGTCTCACTCTGAACTGAACCAGGCCCTAGAGTCCAGCGAGCTGAGCCGTGTCCTGAACAAGTGTGTGTCTGAAGGAGTTCATCCTGCACTGGCTCTGAGCGTGCTGAGGAGCACCACTTCAGGTGAGACGCACAACACACACATGACGCACAACACACACATGACACATGACACACACATGACACATGACATGACACACATGACACATGTCATGACACACACATGACACATGACATGACACTCATGACACATGACTGACACATGACATGACACACATGACACATGACATGACACACATGACACATGACACACACATGACACATGACATGACACACACACATGACACATGACATGACACACATGACACATGACATGACACACATGACACATGACACACACATGACACATGACATGACACACATGACACATGACATGACACACACACATGACACACATGACACATGACACATGACACACACATGACACATGACATGACACACATGACACATGTCATGACACATGACATGACACATGACATGACACACATGACACATGTCATGACACACACACATGACACATGACATGACACACATGACACATGACACACACATGACACATGACATGACACACATGACATGACACACACATGACACATGACATGACACACATGACACATGACATGACACACATGACACATGACATGACACACATGACACATGACACACACATGACACATGTCATGACACACACATGACACATGACATGACACATGACATGACACATGTCATGACACACATGACACATGACATGACACACATGACACATGACATGACACACATGACACATGACATGACACACATGACACATGTCATGACACACATGACACATGACATGACACACATGACACATGTCATGACACACATGACACATGACATGACACACATGACACATGTCATGACACACACATGACACATGACATGACACACATGACACATGTCATGACACACACATGACACATGACATGACACACATGACACATGTCATGACACACATGACACATGACATGACACACATGACACATGTCATGACACACATGACACACATGACACACATGACACATGTCATGACACACATGACACATGACATGACACACATGACACATGTCATGACACACACATGACACATGACATGACACACATGACACATGACATGACACACACACATGACACATGACATGACACACATGACACATGACACACACATGACACATGACATGACACACATGACACATGACATGACACACATGACACATGACATGACACACATGACACATGACATGACACACATGACACATGACATGACACACATGACACATGACATGACACACATGACACATGACATGACACACATGACACATGACACATGACACACACATGACACATGTCATGACACATGACATGACACATGACATGACACACATGACACATGTCATGACACACATGACACATGACATGACACACATGACACATGTCATGACACACACATGACACATGACATGACACTCATGACACATGACACACACATGACACATGACATGACACACATGACACATGACATGACACACACACATGACACATGACATGACACACATGACACATGACATGACACACATGACACATGACACACACATGACACATGACATGACACACATGACACATGACATGACACACATGACACATGTCATGACACACACACATGACACACATGACACATGTCATGACACATGACACATGACATGACACACATGACACATGTCATGACACATGACATGACACATGACATGACACACATGACACATGACACACACATGACACATGACATGACACACATGACATGACACACACATGACACATGACATGACACACATGACACATGACATGACACACATGACACATGACATGACACACATGACACATGTCATGACACACACATGACACATGACATGACACACATGACACATGTCATGACACACACATGACACATGTCATGACACACATGACACATGACATGACACACATGACACATGTCATGACACACATGACACATGACATGACACACATGACACATGTCATGACACACACATGACACATGACATGACACACATGACACATGACATGACACACATGACATGACACACATGACACATGACATGACACACATGACACATGTCATGACACACACATGACACATGACATGACACACATGACACATGACATGACACACATGACACATGTCATGACACACACATGACATGACACACATGACACATGTCATGACACACACACATGACACATGACATGACACACATGACACATGTCATGACACACACACATGACACATGACATGACACACATGACACATGACATGACACACATGACACATGTCATGACACACATGACACATGACATGACACACATGACACATGTCATGACACACATGACACATGTCATGACACACACATGACACATGACACACACATGACACATGACATGACACACATGACACATGACATGACACACATGACACATGTCATGACACACACATGACACATGACATGACACACATGACACATGACATGACACACATGACACACATGACACATGACACACACATGACACATGACATGACACATGACATGACACACATGACACATGACATGACACACATGACACATGTCATGACACACACATGACACATGACATGACACATGTCATGACACATGTCATGACACACACATGACACATGACATGACACATGACATGACACATGACATGACATGACACACATGACACATGTCATGACACACACATGACACATGACATGACACACATGACACATGACATGACACACATGACACATGACATGACACACATGACACATGTCATGACACACACATGACACATGACATGACACACATGACACATGTCATGACACACACATGACACATGACATGACACACATGACACATGTCATGACACACACATGACACATGACATGACACACATGACACATGTCATGACACACACATGACACATGACATGACACACATGACACATGTCATGACACACATGACACATGACATGACACACATGACACATGTCATGACACACACACATGACACATGACATGACACACATGACACATGACATGACACACACACATGACACATGACATGACACACATGACACATGTCATGACACACATGACACATGTCATGACACACACATGACATGACACACATGACACATGTCATGACACACACACATGACACATGACATGACACACATGACACATGACATGACACACATGACACATGTCATGACACACACACATGACACATGACATGACACACATGACACATGACATGACACACATGACACATGTCATGACACACATGACACATGACATGACACACATGACACATGTCATGACACACATGACACATGTCATGACACACACATGACACATGACATGACACACATGACACATGTCATGACACACATGACACATGACATGACACACATGACACATGTCATGACACACATGACACATGACATGACACACATGACACATGTCATGACACACACATGACACATGACATGACACACATGACACATGACATGACACATGACATGACACATGACATGACACACATGACACATGACATGACACACATGACACATGTCATGACACACACATGACACATGACATGACACTCATGACACATGACACACACATGACACATGACATGACACACATGACACATGTCATGACACATGACATGACATGACACACATGACACATGTCATGACACACACACATGACATGACACACATGACACATGACATGACACACACACATGACACTCACACATGACACATGACACATGACATGACACACACACATGACATGACACACACACATGACATGACACACATGACACATGACGCACACATGACACACACACATGACACACACACATGACACACACACAACACACACACATGACACACACATGACACACACACATGACACACGACACACATGACACACAACACACACATGACACACGACACACACATGACACATGACACACGACACACACACATGACACACACACATGACACACAACACACACACACGACACACACACATGACACACGACACAAACACATGACACACAACACGGCACACGACACACAACACGGCACACACAACACACACAACACACACACAACAGACGCAACGCACATGCAGCGCTGGCTCTGAGCGTGTTGAGGAGCATGTGAATGCTCACATTTTCTGCTGAATGTCCCTCTCCTCTCTGTGACCCTGCTCTCACATCACCATCGGGACAACTGTGAGCTCAGACCAGGGTTTACACGAGGACACTGTTGAGTTGTGCCATCTAGTGGCTGCGAGGGGAAATCACACCTTACACCAGTTTGGAATGTTGGAAATGGACAAAGATAACAAGGTTCAAATACAAGAGAAGGTTTTAGACGTTAGCCTCACCATTAGTCTCCCTCACGTTAGCCTCACTGTTAGCCTCCCTCACCATTAGCCTCCCTCACGTTAGCCTCACTGTTAGCCTCCCTGTTAGCCTCCCTCACCGTTAGCCTCACCGTTAGCCTCCCTCACCATTAGCCTCCCTCACGTTAGCCTCCCTCACCGTTAGCCTCACCGTTAGCCTCCCTCACGTAAGCCTCACTGTTAGCCTCCCTCACCGTTAGCCTCCCTCACGTTAGCCTCCCTCACCGTTAGCCTCCCTCACCGTTAGCCTCCCCACCGTCAACCTCCCTCACCGTTAGCCTCCCTCACCGTTAGCCTCACCGTTAGCCTCACCGTTAGCCTCCCTCACTGTTAGCCTCACCGTTAACCTCCCTCACCGTTAGCCTCACCGTTAACCTCCCTCACCGCTAGCCTCCCTTACCGTTAGCCTCACCATTAGCCTCCCTCACCGTCAGCCTCCCTAACCGTTAGCCTCCCTAACCGTTAGCCTCCCTCACCGTTAGCCTCCCTCACCGTTAGCCTCCCTCACCGTTGGCCTCACCGTTAACCTCCCTCACCGTTAGCCTCCCTCACGTTAGCCTCACCGTTAGCCTCCCTCACCGTTAGCCTCACTCACCGTTAGCCTCCCTCACCGTTAGCCTCACTCACCGTTAGCCTCCCTCTCTGTTAGCCTCACCGTTAACCTCCCTCACCGTTAACCTCCCTCACCGTTAACCTCCTTCACTGTTAGCCTCCCTCACCGTTAGCCTCCCTCACCATTAGCCTCCATCACCGTTAGCCTCACCGTTAGCCTCCCTCACTGTTAGCCTCACCGTTAACCTCCCTCTCGTTAGCCTCCCTCACCGTTAGCCTCACCATTAGCCTCTCTCACCGTTAGCCTCACCGTTAACCTCCCTCACCGTTAGCCTCACCGTTAACCTCCCTCACGTTAGCCTCCCTCACCGTTAGCCTCACCGTTAACTTCCCTCACCCTTAACCTCCCTCACGTTAGCCTCCCTCACCGTTAGCCTCACCGTTAACCTCCCTCACCGTTAGCCTCCCTCACGTTAGCCTCCCTCACGTTAGCCTCCCTCACCGTTAGCCTCCCTCACCGTTAGCCTCCCTCACCACTGGCCTCACCGTTAGCCTCCCTCACCGTTAGCCTCACCGTTAGCCTCCCTCACCGTTAGCCTCTCTCACCGTTAGCCTCCCTCACCGTTAGCCTCCCTCACCGTTAGCCTCACCGTTAGCCTCACTCACCGTTAACCTCCCTCACCGTTAACCTCCCTCACCGTTAACCTCTCTCACCGTTAGCCTCCCTCACCGTTAGCCTCCCTCACCGTTAGCCTCACCATTAGCCTCCCTCACCGTTAGCCTCACCGTTAGCCTCCCTCACCGTTAGCCTCACTCACCGTTAGCCTCACTCACCGTTAACCTCCCTCACCGTTAGCCTCACCGTTAGCCTCACCGTTAGCCTCACCGTTAGCCTCACCGTTAGCCTCACCGTTAACCTCCCTCACCGTTAGCCTCCCTCACCGTTAGCCTCACCATTAGCCTCCCTCACCGTTAGCCTCCCTCACCGTTAGGCTCCCTCACCGTTAGGCTCACCGTTAGCCTCCCTCACCGTTGGCCTCACCGTTAACCTCCCTCACCGTTAGCCTCCCTCACCGTTAGCCTCACCATTAGCTTCCCTCACCGTTAGCCTCCCTCACCGTTAGGCTCCATCACCGTTAGGCTCCCTCACCGTTAGCCTCACCGTTAGCCTCCCTCACCGTTGGCCTCACCGTTAACCTCCCTCACCGTTAACCTCCCTCACCGTTAGCCTCCCTCACGTTAGCCTCACCGTTAGCCTCCCTCACCGTTAGCCTCACCGTTAGCCTCACCATTAGCCTCCCTCACCGTTAGCCTCCCTCACCGTTAGCCTCACTCACCGTTAGCCTCCCTCACCGTTAGCCACACCGTTAGCCTTCCTCACCGTTAGCCTCACCGTTAGCCTCCCTCACCGTTAACCTCCCTCACCGTTAGCCTCACCGTTAGCCTCCCTCACCGTTAGCCTCACCATTAGCCTCCCTCACCGTTAGCCTCCCTCACCGTTAGGCTCCCTCACCGTTAGCCTCACCGTTAGCCTCCCTCACTGTTAGCCTCCCTCACCGTTAGGCTCCCTCACCGTTAGGCTCCCTCACGTTAGGCTCCCTCACCGTTAGCCTCCCTCACCGTTGGCCTCACCGTTAGCCTCCCTCACCGTTAGCCTCACCGTTAAACTCCCTCACCGTTAGCCTCACTCACCGTTAGCCTCCCTCACCGTTAGCCTCACCGTTAACCTCCCTCACCGTTAGCCTCCCTCACCGTTAGCCTCACCATTAGCCTCCCTCACCGTTAGCCTCCCTCACCGTTAGCCTCCCTCACCGTTAGCCTCCCTCACCGTTAGCCTCCCTCACCACTGGCCTCACCGTTAGCCTCCCTCACCGTTAGCCTCACCGTTAGCCTTCCTCACCGTTAGCCTCCCTCACCGTTAGCCTCACTGTTAGCCTCACCGTTAGCCTCATTGTTAGCCTCACCGTTAGCCTCACTCACCATGCGAGATCCAAATGTATTTAGTTATAAACTATATTCACAGCTGCCAAACTAAAGGCACAAGAGCAGGTGTGTCCTTCAGGTGAGACACTTAACACTGTGTCCTTCAGGTGAGACACTTAACACTGTGTCCTTCAGGTGAGACACTTAACACTGCGTCCTTCAGGTGAGACACTTAACACTGTGTCCTTCAGGTGAGACACTTAACACTGTGTCCTTCAGGTGAGACACTGAACACTGTGTCCTTCAGGTGAGACACTTAACACTGTGTCCTTCAGGTGAGACACTTAACACTGTGTCCTTCAGGTGAGACACTTAACACTGTGTCCTTCAGGTGAGACACTTAACACTGTGTCCTTCAGGTGAGACACTTAACACTGTGTCCTTCAGGTGAGACACTTAACACTGTGTCCTTCAGGTGAGACACTTAACACTGTGTCCTTCAGGTGAGACACTTAACACTGCGTCCTTCAGGTGAGACACTTAACACTGTGTCCTTCAGGTGAGACACTTAACACTGTGTCCTTCAGGTGAGACACTTAACACTGTGTCCTTCAGGTGAGACACTTAACACTGTGTCCTTCAGGTGAGACACTTAACACTGTGTCCTTCAGGTGAGACACTTAACACTGTGTCCTTCAGGTGAGACACTTAACACTGTGTCCGTCAGGTGAGACACTGAACACTGTGTCCTTCAGGTGAGACACTTAACACTGTGTCCTTCAGGTGAGACACTTAACACTGCGTCCTTCAGGTGAGACACTTAACACTGCGTCCTTCAGGTGAGACACTTAACACTGTGTCCTTCAGGTGAGACACTTAACACTGTGTCCTTCAGGTGAGACACTTAACACTTGTCCTGTTCTAACTCTGTCCCAGACCAAGACCTGGACCTGCCGGAGTCGCAGGTGCGGACGCTCCTGTCGGGCCTGAAGGAGCCGGGGGCCACTAAAGAAGTGATCCAGACTCTGGAGAAGGTTCTGTGTGAAGCAGGGCCACAAGAGGGCGCTGTGCTCCTCCAGCAGGTCAGACTCCTGTCCTGACACGCAACCATGACAACGTGTCACTATGAACTCTATATACATTACATTTACTCTATTAACATTAAATGAAGAAACATATGGGTGTAATGCCTCATTGGTCCAGGAGGGGGCTTCATACCGGGCGGAGCTTCACACCGGGCGGGGCTTCACACCGGGCGGGGCCTCCTAATGAAAGGTGTTGTTGGTTTCACCAGAAACTCCACCTCTTTGTTTACTGTAATGGGCCATCCGCCTCCTATTGTCCCTGGCTCCTCCCTCTGGGCGTCGATCTCTCAGATTCAACCTGAAGGTCTTAAACCACTGTTTCTATTTATGGATGTTTTTTTAAACTAAGAGGGCCTCTTCACCTCCTCTTCACCTCCTCTTCACCTCCTCTTCACCTCCTCTTTACCTCCTCTTCACCTCCTCTTCACCTCCTCTTTACCTCCTCTTCACCTCCTCTTCACGTCACCTCTTTACCTCACCTCCTCTTCACCTCCTCTTCACCTCCTCTTCACCTCCTCTTTACCTCCTCTTCACCTCCTCTTCACGTCACCTCTTTACCTCACCTCCTCTTCACCTCCTCTTCACCTCCTCTTCACCTCCTCTTCACCTCCTCTTCACGTCACCTCTTTACCTCACCTCCTCTTCACCTCCTCTTCACCTCCTCTTCACCTCCTCTTTACCTCCTCTTCACCTCCTCTTCACCTCCTCTTCACCTCCTCTTTACCTCCTCTTCACCTCCTCTTTACCTCCTCTTTACCTCCTCTTCACCTCCTCTTTACCTCCTCTTTACCTCCTCTTTGCCTCCTCTTCACCTCCTCTTTGCCTCCTCTTCACCTCACCTCCTCTTCACCTCACCTCTTTACCTCACCTCCTCTTTACCTCACCTCCTCTTTACCTCCTCTCCTCTTTACCTCCTCTTCACCGCTTCACCTCTTTACCTCACCTCCTCTTCACCTCCTCTTAACCTCACCTCCTCTTTACCACCTCTTCACCTCCTCTTCACCTCACCTCCTCTTCACCTCCTTTTTACCACCTCTATACCTCCTCTTCACCTCCTCTTTGCCTCCTCTTCACCTCACCTCCTCTTCACCTCACCTCTTTACCTCACCTCCTCTTTACCTCCTCTTCACCGCTTCACCTCTTTACCTCACCTCCTCTTCACCTCCTCTAAACCTCACCTCCTCTTTACCACCTGTTCACCTCCTCTTTACCTGACCTCCTCTTCACCTCCTTTTTACCACCTCTATACCCCCTCCTTTACCTCCTCTTTGCCTCCTCTTCACCTCACCTCCTCTTCACCGCTTCACCTCTTTACCTCACCTCCTCTTCACCTCCTTTTTACCACCTCTATACCCCCTCCTTTACCTCCTCTTCACCTTCTCTTCAGAGTCCAGATGATACAACTCAATCTTTTTCTACATTAAAGGAACTCCCTATGGAGAGTAAAGCGATAAAACCTGGAAACACTGCTCTGATTGGTCAGTTTTAGCCCCTCCTCTCTCTTTTTTTGTCAGTTTAAGCCACTCCTCTCTCTGATTGGTCAGTTTAAACCCCTCCTCTCTCTGATTGGTCAGTTTAAACCCCTCCTCTCTCTGATTGGCTGCTGTGCTCAGGTGACTCAGGACGCTGACGTCTTACTGGATGTGGTGAGTTTGATGGAGGCGCAGAAAACAGACAAAACAGCTACGCTCTCTCTGCTCAGGTAAGCCCCGCCCACAAGCACTCTAATTGGTCCTGTGTCTGTGCTTCGCTCTGATTGGTCGTTTGTCCTGTAGGATTCTGGGTAAACTCTTGGATGGATTTGACGACGAGTGTCCGTGGCACAGCGTCATCGAGCCGTGTTTGTCCGTCATCAACCTGCACCTGCAAGACCTGAAGGTGACACCTGGATTAGTCCTGGATTAGTCCTGGTTTAGTCCTGGTTTAGTCCTGGTTTACACCTGGTTTAGTCCTGGTTTACACCTGGTCTAGTCCTGGTTTAGTCCTGGTTTAGACCTGGTTTAGTCCTGGTTTAGTCCTGGTTTACACCTGGTTTAGGCCTGGTTTAGTCCTGGTTTAGTCCTGGTTTAGGCCTGGTTTAGTCCTGGTTTACACCTGGTTTAGTCCTGGTTTAGGCCTGGTTTAGTCTTGGTTTAGACCTGGTTTAGTCCTGGTTTACACCTGGTCTAGTCCTGGTTTAGTCCTGGTTTAGACCTTGTTTAGTCCTGGTTTACACCTGGTTTACACCTGGATTAGTCCTGGATTAGTCCTGGTTTAGTCCTGGTTTACACCTGGTTTACACCTGGTCTAGTCCTGGTTTAGTCCTGGTTTAGTCCTGGTTTACACCTGGTTTAGTCCTGGTTTACACCTGGTCTAGTCCTGGTTTAGTCCTGGTTTAGACCTGGTTTAGTCCTGGTTTAGTCCTGGTTTAGTCCTGGTTTAGGCCTGGTTTAGTCCTGGTTTACACCTGGTTTAGTCCTGGTTTAGGCCTGGTTTAGTCTTGGTTTAGACCTGGTTTAGTCCTGGTTTACACCTGGTCTAGTCCTGGTTTAGTCCTGGTTTAGACCTTGTTTAGTCCTGGTTTAGTCCTGGTTTAGACCTGGTTTAGTCCTGGTTTAGACCTGGTTTAGTCCTGGTTAACACCTGGTTTAGTCCTGGTTTAGTCCTGGTTTACACCTGGTTTAGGCCTGGTTTAGTCCTGGTTTAGTCCTGGTTTAGTCCTGGTTTACACCTGGTTTAGGCCTGGTTTAGTCCTGGTTTAGTCCTGGTTTAGTCCTGGTTTAGTCCTGGTTTAGTCCTGGTTTAGGCCTGGTTTAGTCCTGGTTTAGTCCTGGTTTACACCTGGTTTAGACCTGGTTTAGTCCTCGTTTAGTCCTGGTTTAGACCTGGTTTAGTCCTGGTTTAGTCCTGGTTTAGTCCTGGTTTACACCTGGTTTACACCTGGTTTAGTCCTGGTTTAGTCCTGGTTTAGACCTGGTTTAGTCCTGGTTTAGTCCTGGTTTAGTCCTGGTTTAGTCCTGGTTTAGTCCTGGTTTAGTCCTGGTTTAGACCTGGTTTAGTCCTGGTTTAGACCTGGTTTAGTCCTGGTTTAGACCTGGTTTAGTCCTGGTTTAGTCCTGGTTTAGTCCTGGTTTACTCCTGGTTTAGTCCTGGTTTAGTCCTGGTTTACACCTGGTTTAGTCCTGGTTTAGTCCTGGTTTAGTCCTGGTTTAGTCCTGGTTTAGTCCTGGTTTACACCTGGTTTAGTCCTGGTTTAGTCCTGGTTTAGTCCTGGTTTAGTCCTGGTTTAGACCTGGTTTAGTCCTGGTTTAGTCCTGGTTTAGACCTGGTTTAGCCCTGGTTTAGTCCTGGTTTAGACCTGGTTTAGTCCTGGTTTAGTCCTGGTTTAGTCCTGGTTTAGTCCTGGTTTAGTCCTGGTTTACACCTGGTTTAGTCCTGGTTTAGTCCTGGTTTACACCTGGTTTAGTCCTGGTTTAGTCCTGGTTTAGTCCTGGTTTAGTCCTGGTTTACACCTGGTCCTTACCCTGGTCTTCCTCTGGTCTTGTTTCCAGGTCTGCCAGATCTCGGTGGGACTTCTGCTCCGCTTGGCATCTCTGGACAAGGACTTTGGGGTCTTGATGGTCCGGTTTGGAGCTGGTCCGGTTCTAGACCGAGTCCTGGAGAAACATGAGTCTCTGCAGACGGCCTCGGACCTGAAGGACCTCATCCAGGACCTCAACTCCATCGCAAACTTGTTCAAGAGCCTGGGCTCCAGCGTGTTGGCCGGCTGCATGCAGGTTCTGACTCATGTCCCACTAATGTGTGGAGGCCCTCTGAGGTCTTCTGAGGTCCTCCTCCTGTAGTCACTCTGAGGCCCTCTGAGGTCTTCTGAGGTCCTCCTCCTGTAGTCACTCTGAGGCCCTCTGAGGTCTTCTGAGGTCCTCCTCCTGTAGTCACTCTGAGGCCCTCTGAGGTCTTCTGAGGTCCTCCTCCTGTAGTCACTCTGAGGCCCTCTGAGGTCTTCTGAGGTCCTCCTCCTGTAGTCACTCTGAGGCCCTCTGAGGTCTTCTGAGGTCCTCCTCCTGTAGTCACTCTGAGGCCCTCTGAGGTCTTCTGAGGTCCTCCTCCTGTAGTCACTCTGAGGCCCTCTGAGGTCTTCTGAGGTCCTCCTCCTGTAGTCACTCTGAGGCCCTCTGAGGTCTTCTGAGGTCCTCCTCCTGTAGTCACTCTGAGGCCCTCTGAGGTCCTCCTCCTGTAGTCACTCTCAGGTCCTATAGTCACCCTGAGGTCCTGCGGTCACTCTGAGGTGCAGCGGTCACTCTGAGGTCCTCACTCTGAGGTCCTGCGGTCACTCTGAGGTCCTGCGGTCACTCTGAGGTCCTGCGGTCACTCTGAGGTCCTGTGGTCACTCTGAGGTCCTGCGGTCACTCTGAGGTCCTCACTCTGAGGTCCTGCGGTCACTCTGAGGTCCTGCGGTCACTCTGAGGTCCTGCGGTCACTCTGAGGTCCTGCGGTCACTCTGAGGTCCTGTGGTCACTCTGAGGTCCTGCGGTCACTCTGAGGTCCTCACTCTGAGGTCCTGCGGTCACTCTTAGGTCCTGCGGTCACTCTGAGGTCCTGCGGTCACTCTGAGGTCCTCACTCTGAGGTCCTGTGGTCACTCTGAGGTCCTGCGGTCACTCTGAGGTCCTGTGGTCACTCTGAGGTCCTGCGGTCACTCTGAGGTCCTCACTCTGAGGTCCTGCGGTCACTCTGAGGTCCTGCGGTCACTCTGAGGTCCTGTGGTCACTCTGAGGTCCTGCGGTCACTCTGAGGTCCTCACTCTGAGGTCCTGCGGTCACTCTGAGGTCCTGCGGTCACTCTTAGGTCCTGCGGTCACTCTGAGGTCCTGCGGTCACTCTGAGGTCCTGCGGTCACTCTGAGGTCCTCACTCTGTGGTCCTGCGGTCACTCTGAGGTCCTGCGGTCACTCTGAGGTCCTGTGGTCACTCTGAGGTCCTGCGGTCACTCTGAGGTCCTCACTCTGAGGTCCTGCGGTCACTCTGAGGTCCTGCGGTCACTCTGAGGTCCTGTGGTCACTCTGAGGTCCTGCGGTCACTCTGAGGTCCTGCGGTCACTCTTAGGTCCTGCGGTCACTCTGAGGTCCTGCGGTCACTCTGAGGTCCTCACTCTGAGGTCCTGCGGTCACTCTGAGGTCCTGCGGTCACTCTGAGGTCCTGTGGTCACTCTGAGGTCCTGCGGTCACTCTGAGGTCCTCACTCTGAGGTCCTGCGGTCACTCTTAGGTCCTGCGGTCACTCTGAGGTCCTGCGGTCACTCTGAGGTCCTCACTCTGAGGTCCTGCGGTCACTCTGAGGTCCTGCGGTCACTCTGAGGTCCTGTGGTCACTCTGAGGTCCTGCGGTCACTCTGAGGTCCTCACTCTGAGGTCCTGCGGTCACTCTGAGGTCCTGCGGTCACTCTTAGGTCCTGCGGTCACTCTGAGGTCCTGCGGTCACTCTGAGGTCCTGCGGTCACTCTGAGGTCCTCACTCTGTGGTCCTGCGGTCACTCTGAGGTCCTGCGGTCACTCTGAGGTCCTGTGGTCACTCTGAGGTCCTGCGGTCACTCTGAGGTCCTCACTCTGAGGTCCTGCGGTCACTCTGAGGTCCTGCGGTCACTCTGAGGTCCTGCGGTCACTCTGAGGTCCTCACTCTGAGGTCCTGTGGTCACTCTGAGGTCCTGCGGTCACTCTGAGGTCCTGCGGTCACTCTGAGGTCCTCACTCTGAGGTCCTGCGGTCACTCTGAGGTCCTGCGGTCACTCTGAGGTCCTGCGGTCACTCTGAGGTCCTGCGGTCACTCTGAGGTCCTCACTCTGAGGTCCTGCGGTCACTCTGAGGTCCTGCGGTCACTCTGAGGTCCTGCGGTCACTCTGAGGTCCTGCGGTCACTCTGAGGTCCTCACTCTGAGGTCCTGCGGTCACTCTGAGGTCCTGCGGTCACTCTGAGGTCCTGCGGTCACTCTGAGGTCCTCACTCTGAGGTCCTGCGGTCACTCTGAGGTCCTGCGGTCACTCTGAGGTCCTGCGGTCACTCTGAGGTCCTGCGGTCACTCTGAGGTCCTCACTCTGAGGTCCTGCGGTCACTCTGAGGTCCTGTGGTCACTCTGAGGTCCTGCGGTCACTCTGAGGTCCTCACTCTGAGGTGCAGCGGTCACTCTTAGGTCCTGCGGTCACTCTGAGGTCCTCCTCCTGCGGTCACTCTGAGGTCCTCATTCTGAGGTGCAGCGGTCACTCTTAGGTCCTGCGGTCACTCTGAGGTCCTCCTCCTGCGGTCACTCTGAGGTCCTCACTCTGAGGTCCTGCGGTCACTCTGAGGTCCTGCGGTCACTCTGAGGTCCTGTGGTCACTCTGAGGTCCTGCGGTCACTCTGAGGTCCTGCGGTCACTCTGAGGTCCTGCGGTCACTCTGAGGTCCTCACTCTGAGGTCCTGCGGTCACTCTGAGGTCCTGCGGTCACTCTGAGGTCCTGTGGTCACTCTGAGGTCCTGCGGTCACTCTGAGGTCCTGCGGTCACTCTGAGGTCCTGCGGTCACTCTGAGGTCCTCACTCTGAGGTCCTGCGGTCACTCTGAGGTCCTGCGGTCACTCTGAGGTCCTGCGGTCACTCTGAGGTCCTGCGGTCACTCTGAGGTCCTCACTCTGAGGTCCTGCGGTCACTCTGAGGTCCTGTGGTCACTCTGAGGTCCTGCGGTCACTCTGAGGTCCTCACTCTGAGGTGCAGCGGTCACTCTTAGGTCCTGCGGTCACTCTGAGGTCCTCCTCCTGCGGTCACTCTGAGGTCCTCACTCTGAGGTGCAGCGGTCACTCTTAGGTCCTGCGGTCACTCTGAGGTCCTCCTCCTGTGGTCACTCTGAGGTCCTCACTCTGAGGTCCTGCGGTCACTCTGAGGTCCTGCGGTCACTCTGAGGTCCTGCGGTCACTCTGAGGTCCTCACTCTGAGGTCCTGCGGTCACTCTGAGGTCCTGCGGTCACTCTGAGGTCCTGTGGTCACTCTGAGGTCCTGCGGTCACTCTGAGGTCCTGCGGTCACTCTGAGGTCCTCACTCTGAGGTCCTGCGGTCACTCTGAGGTCCTGCGGTCACTCTGAGGTCCTGCGGTCACTCTGAGGTCCTGCGGTCACTCTGAGGTCCTGCGGTCACTCTGAGGTCCTGTGTCCTCAGCTGGTCCTGGGTCAGATCGAGGAGCATCGTCGCTCTCATCGTCCAATCAATATCCCTCTGTTCAACGTGTTCCTCCGACACCTGTGCCAAGGTCAGTCTTGTGTGCCAAGGTCAAAGGTCACTCTTGTGGTTAGTCTGAGCTCCTCCCCTCCTCTCTGTCCAGGCTCGGGGGCGGAGCTACGTGAGGACCAGTGCTGGGAGAAGGTCGAGGTCTCGTCCAATCAGCATCGAGCAAAGAACCTGACGGATCAGAACCCAAAGTCGTACTGGGAATCCAACGGCTGCTCGGGCTCACACACCATCACCGTGGTGATGAGGAGGGGCGTGGCCATCAGGTAAGCCACACCCACAACAGGAGGGGCGTGGCCATGACTGCTGGTTTTAATGAACTTAAAGGTGGAATGGACGATTTCTTTCAGCAAATGTTTGATCATATTTCCTGGTGTCGTGGATAAATCATTAGTCCTGCCACGTGTCAATCATAAAACGCACCTGTCGTTCACCTGCAGCCGCGTCAGGCTCCTCCCCACGTTTCCGCGTGCCTAAGCGCATGGATCTATCATAATATAGTTCCCTCAGTGTACGGGGCAAAATGAAGACGGAGAACGACAGTTGGAGCTGACGCAGAAGTGGACAGAAATCTACGGGAGACGAGAGATGTGATGCGCTCTGTCGCGCTAATAAACAAACACACGTGTGTGTTGTATCAGTCCACACGGGGGAGTGGCATGAGCACGGGGGAGTGGCATGAGCACGGGGGAGTGGCATGAGCACGGGGGAGTGGCATGAGCACGGGGGAGTGGCATGAGCACGGGGGCGTGGCATGAGCACGGGGGAGTGGCATGAGCACGGGGGCGTGGCATGAGCACGGGGGCGTGGCATGAGCACGGGGGAGTGGCATGTGCACGGGGGAGTGGCATGAGCACGGGGGCGTGGCATGAGCACGGGGGAGTGGCATGAGCACGGGGGCGTGGCATGAGCACGGGGGCGTGGCATGAGCACGGGGGAGTGGCATGAGCACGGGGGCGTGGCATGAGCACGGGGGAGTGGCATGAGCACGGGGGCGTGGCATGAGCACGGGGGAGTGGCATGAGCACGGGGGCGTGGCATGAGCACGGGGGAGTGGCATGAGCACGGGGGAGTGGCATGAGCACGGGGGCGTGGCATGAGCACGGGGGCGTGGCATGAGCACGGGGGAGTGGCATGAGCACTTCCGCCTGAGTTCTCAAATCGCCGAAAAATCGTCCATACCGCCTTTAATTAAAAGAACAATGGAAATGTCTTTAATTTCACTCGCCAGAACCCTGTTTATGCCCCTCTGACCTCTGACCTCTGACCTCAGGGAGCTGGCCGTGCTGCTGTCCTCAGACGACTCCAGTTACATGCCCGCTAAGGTCATGGTTTATGGAGGAGATGACCCCAGCACTCCAACTCTGTGCACGGAGCTCAGCACGGTACTCTCCTCCTCTGCTCCTCTCCTCCTCTGCTCCTCTCCTCCTCTGCTCCTCTCCTCCTCTGCTCCTCTCCTCCTCTGCTCCTCTCCTCCTCTGCTCCTCTCCTCTGCTCCTCTCCTCCTCTGCTCCTCTCCTCCTCTGCTCCTCTCCTCCTCTGCTCCTCTCCTCCTCTGCTCCTCTGCTCCTCTCCTCTGCTCCTCTCCTCCTCTGCTCCTCTCCTCCTCTGCTCCTCTCCTCCTCTGCTCCTCTCCTCCTCTGGCCCTCTCCTCCTCTGCTCCTCTCCTCCTCTGCTCCTCTGGCCCTCTCCTCCTCTCCTCCTCTGCTCCTCTGGCCCTCTCCTCCTCTGCTCCTCTCCTCCTCTGCTCCTCTCCTCCTCTGCTCCCCTCCTCCTCTGACCCTCTCCTCCTCTGCTCCCCTCCTCCTCTGACCCTCTCCTCCTCTGACCCTCTCCTCCTCTGCTCCCCTCCTCCTCTGACCCTCTCCTCCTCTGCTCCCCTCCTCCTCTGACCCTCTCCTCCTCTGCTCCTCTGCTCCTCTGCTCCTCTCCTCTGCTCCTCTCCTCCTCTGCTCCTCTCCTCCTCTGCTCCTCTCCTC
This sequence comes from Eucyclogobius newberryi, assembly GCF_026437365.1. Lineage (NCBI taxonomy): Eukaryota > Metazoa > Chordata > Actinopteri > Gobiiformes > Gobiidae > Eucyclogobius > Eucyclogobius newberryi. The sequence continues at coordinate 36,800,970 of NW_027316500.1, read as the reverse complement.
CTCTGCTCCTCTCCTCCTCTGGCCCTCTCCTCCTCTGCTCCTCTCCTCCTCTGCTCCTCTGGCCCTCTCCTCCTCTGCTCCTCTCCTCCTCTGGCCCTCTCCTCCTCTGGCCCTCTCCTCCTCTGCTCCTCTCCTCCTCTGCTCCTCTCCTCCTCTGCTCCTCTCCTCCTCTGGCCCTCTCCTCCTCCTCTGCTCCTCTCCTCCTCTGGCCCTCTCCTCCTCTCCTCCTCTGCTCCTCTCCTCTGCTCCTCTCCTCCTCTGCTCCTCTGACCCTCTCCTCCTCTGCTCCTCTGCTCCTCTCCTCTGCTCCTCTCCTCCTCTGCTCCTCTGCTCCTCCTCTCCTCTGCTCCTCTCCTCCTCTGCTCCTCTCCTCCTCTGCTCCTCTCCTCCTCTGGCCCTCTCCTCCTCTGGCCCTCTCCTCCTCTGCTCCTCTCCTCCTCTGCTCCTCTCCTCCTCTGCTCCCCTCCTCCTCTGCTCCCCTCCTCCTCTGCTCCCCTCCTCCTCTGCACCTCTCCTCCTTTCCTCCTCTGGCCCTCTCCTCCTCTCCTCCTCTGCTCCCCTCCTCCTCTGCTCCTCTGCTCCCCTCCTCCTCTGCTCCTCTCCTCCTCTGCTCCTCTCCTCCTCTCCTCCTCTGGCCCTCTCCTCCTCCTCTGCTCCTCTCCTCCTCTGGCCCTCTCCTCCTCTCCTCTGCTCCTCTCCTCCTCTGCTCCTCTGACCCTCTCCTCCTCTGCTCCTCTCCTCCTCTGCTCCTCTGCTCCTCTCCTCTGCTCCTCTCCTCCGCTCCTCTCCTCCTCTGCTCCTCTGCTCCTCCTCTCCTCTGCTCCTCTCCTCCTCTGCTCCTCTCCTCCTCTGCTCCTCTCCTCCTCTGCTCCTCTCCTCCTCTGGCCCTCTCCTCCTCCTCTGCTCCTCTCCTCCTCTGGCCCTCTCCTCCTCTCCTCTGCTCCTCTCCTCCTCTGCTCCTCTGACCCTCTTCTCCTCTGCTCCTCTCCTCCTCTGCTCCTCTGCTCCTCTCCTCTGCTCCTCTCCTCCGCTCCTCTCCTCCTCTGCTCCTCTGCTCCTCCTCTCCTCTGCTCCTCTCCTCCTCTGCTCCCCTCCTCCTCTGCTCCTCTCCTCCTCTGCTCCTCTCCTCCTCTCCTCCTCTGGCCCTCTCCTCCTCCTCTGCTCCTCTCCTCCTCTGGCCCTCTCCTCCTCTCCTCTGCTCCTCTCCTCCTCTGCTCCTCTGACCCTCTCCTCCTCTGCTCCTCTCCTCCTCTGCTCCTCTGCTCCTCTCCTCTGCTCCTCTCCTCCGCTCCTCCTCTCCTCTGCTCCTCTCCTCCTCTGCTCCTCTCCTCCTCTGCTCCTCTCCTCCTCTGGCCCTCTCCTCCTCTGCTCCTCTCCTCCTCTGGCCCTCTCCTCCTCCTCTGCTCCTCTCCTCCTCTCGCCCTCTCCTCCTCTGCTCCTCTCCTCCTCTCCTCCTCTCCTCTGCTCCTCTCCTCCTCTGCTCCTCTGACCCTCTCCTCCTCTGCTCCTCTGCTCCTCTCCTCTGCTCCTCTCCTCCTCTGCTCCTCTGCTCCTCCTCTCCTCTGGCCCTCTCCTCCTCTGCTCCTCTCCTCCTCTGCTCCTCTCCTCCTCTGCTCCCCTCCTCCTCTGCTCCCCTCCTCCTCTGCTCCCCTCCTCCTCTGCACCTCTCCTCCTCTCCTCCTCTGGCCCTCTCCTCCTCTCCTCCTCTCCTCCTCTGCTCCCCCCTCCTCTGCTCCTCTGCTCCCCTCCTCCTCTGCTCCTCTCCTCCTCTGCTCCTCTCCTCCTCTCCTCCTCTGGCCCTCTCCTCCTCCTCTGCTCCTCTCCTCCTCTGGCCCTCTCCTCCTCTCCTCTGCTCCTCTCCTCCTCTGCTCCTCTGACCCTCTCCTCCTCTGCTCCTCTCCTCCTCTGCTCCTCTGCTCCTCTCCTCTGCTCCTCTCCTCCGCTCCTCTCCTCCTCTGCTCCTCTGCTCCTCCTCTCCTCTGCTCCTCTCCCCCTCTGCTCCTCTCCTCCTCTGCTCCTCTCCTCCTCTGCTCCTCTCCTCCTCTCCTCCTCTGGCCCTCTCCTCTCCTCTGCTCCTCTCCTCCCTCTGGCCCTCTCCTCCTCTCCTCTGCTCCTCTCCTCCTCTGCTCCTCTGACCCTCTCCTCCTCTGCTCCTCTCCTCCTCTGCTCCTCTGCTCCTCTCCTCTGCTCCTCTCCTCCGCTCCTCTCCTCTCTGCTCCTCTGCTCCTCCTCTCCTCTGCTCCTCTCCTCCTCTGCTCCCCTCCTCCTCTGCTCCTCTCCTCCTCTGCTCCTCTCCTCCTCTCCTCCTCTGGCCCTATCCTCCTCCTCTGCTCCTCTCCTCCTCTGGCCCTCTCTCCTCCTCTCCTCTGCTCCTCTCCTCCTCTGCTCCTCTGACCCCTCTCCTCCTCTGCTCCTCTCCTCCTCTGCTCCTCTGCTCCTCTCCTCTGCTCCTCTCCTCCGCTCCTCTCCTCCTCGCTCCTCCTCTCCTCTGCTCCTCTCCTCCTCTGCTCCTCTCCTCCTCTGCTCCTCTCCTCCTCTGCTCCTCTCCTCCTCTGGCCCTCTCCTCCTCTGCTCCTCTCCTCCTCTGGCCCTCTCCTCCTCTGCTCCTCTCCTCCTCTGCTCCTCTCCTCCTCTGCTCCCCTCCTCCTCTGCTCCCCTCCTCCTCTGCACCTCTCCTCCTCTCCTCCTCTGGCCCTCTCCTCCTCTCCTCCTCTCCTCCTCTGCTCCCCTCCTCCTCTGCTCCTCTCCTCCTCTGCTCCTCTCCTCCTCTCCTCCTCTGGCCCTCTCCTCCTCCTCTGCTCCTCTCCTCCTCTCCTCCTCTCCTCCTCTGCTCCTCTCCTCTGCTCCTCTCCTCCTCTGCTCCTCTGCTCCTCTCCTCTGCTCCGCTCCTTCCTCTGCTCCCTCCTCTCCTCTGCTCCTCTCCTCCTCTGCTCCTCTCCTCCTCTGGCCCTCTCCTCCTCTCCTCCCTCTGCTCCCCTCCTCCTCTGCTCCTCTCCTCCTCTGCTCCTCTCCTCCTCTGCTCCTCTGCTCCCCTCCTCCTCTGCACCTCTCCTCCCCTCCTCCTCTGCACCTCTCCTCCTCTCCTCCTCTGCTCCTCTTCTCCTCTGGCCCTCTCCTCCTGCTCCTCTCCTCCTCTGCTCCTCTCCTCTGCTCCTCTCCTCCTCTGCTCCTCTGCTCCTCTCCTCCTCTGCTCTGCTCCTCCTCTCCTCCTCATCTCCTCTGCTCCTCTCCTCCTCTGCTCCTCCCCTCCTCTGCTCCTCTGCTCCTCTGCTCCTCTCCTCTGCTCCTCTCCTCCTCTGCTCCTCTCCTCCTCTGCTCCTCTGCTCCCCTCCTCCTCTGCTCCCCCTCCTCTCCTCCGCCTCTGGCCCTCTCCTCCTCCTCCTCTGCTCCTCTGCTCCCCTCCTCCTCTGCACCTCTCCTCCTCTGCTCCTCTGCTCCTCTCCTCCTCTGCTCTGCTCCTCCTCTCCTCCTCTGCTCCTCTCCTCCTCTGCTCCTCTCCTCCTCTGCTCCTCTC